>NW_006206042.1:1962201-1986685 GCF_000334495.1 Tupaia belangeri chinensis | reverse complement strand
TTGTTTTTTGGTTTTTTTTTTTTTTTTTTACAATTAACCTAAAGCATAGTTGCATTTGGGTTAGTAATAAAGTAAAGGACATCAGAAAAGTTGCACTACCAGTATATTTTCCAATTACATGTTAATAATGTTATGCTTCCTTCCAGTGTTTTAATGTTATAATTTCAATGTTAAAATTTATCATAATTATTTAGTTGTTTGTTGTGCTCCCTGGCATAGACATCTGGGAAAAAGAAACAAGTTAGAAGCATTTATGCCTGCTTTCCTCTGAAGAAAATCTCACTGTGGTGCTCCATCTATCCGCTTCCTGGTGGGTAATAATTTATAATGATCCTACCACAAGCGCCCTCCACTGCACTGGTCACCCTGGAGTCATAACGAAAGGGAACTCATTTCCCATTCTAGTTGTGGTGGGAGAAACAGTCTTGGTTTAGTCCTTTGGCACCTGGATATTTCTGGGCAATTCCCTAAATACAGCTGATCCTCAGTTTCTGCATTGAAAGAAATGGTAATCTTGGTTCATTTTGTTCCACTAGATGATAGTAAATAAAATAATGTAAGTCTATGGGCGTGTTTTATAGTCACAAATGCACTATAAGTTCCTTTGAAACAAAAAAACAAGTTAATATTTATACATACACTAATCACGTGTGTGGGAGCATATGGCCTGAGAGAGAGAAAGACAGAGAGAGATAACAGATTTCAAAGAGAGCCCGAGCTTTGATTGGTTTTTAAAAATGAGTGTTGCATAGGGGAAGAAGGGCTTAGGACAGAGTTGAGAGGAATGGAATCATTAGAGCCAAAAGACTGGAATGAAAATGCATTGAATAATCAATGACAAAAGCTCAACTCAAACCCCTACACTTAGGAATTAGCAAACAACTGCAGAGCTTGGAATTTTTATAACACCATTGAATTTGAATGTATTCAATGTTTTTTTTTTTAACTCTAATACAAGTATTATACTTAAAAGTGTAAGAATTTTTCTGTCAAAAATTCTATGATGTTATCATTGTTAAATCCATGTAAAAATGAGAAAACGGGTCTTAGAAATGTTAAATCCTCTTCTACACTGTTGGTGGGAATGTAAACTGGTTCAGCCACTGTTGAGAACAATATGGAGGTTTCCCAAAGATCTACAAATAGAGCGACCATTTGATCTAGCAATCCCACTTCTGGGTATCTACACAAAGGACAGGCGAAAAGTCAGTTGGAAAGGCTCTTGCACATCAATGTTTATTGAAGCATTATTCACAATTGCCAAGACATGGAACCAATCTAAAAGTCCACAAACAGATGAATGGATTCAATCCACTTAATTATACCAACTATCCGCACTCTATGGTAGAGATCGAAATATGGGAAGGCATAAAAGCAGTGAAGATAGTTAACGATAAGACAGTGTGGAATGGGGCAGGAGAAGAGAAGCGTATAGAGAAGGATAGCAAGAGAACAAATAGAGAGGCATGACATTAGTGGGATGCAGAAATGGTTTATTACCTGTTGATGACGTGCATAGTTTTCTCAATTGGATTGATCTGAGAAGTATTTCATGTTGGGTAAAGTCCTTTTTTTTGGAGAGGTTTTTGCTGTAGGGTACGTGTGCTCACCAGACAGACAGAGAGAGACAGAGAGATAGAAAGCGAGAAATCACCCCCCCCAGGGGGGATGGTCACACCGCAACCCCTTCTCTTCCATTCTCCTCTCAGGATCTTGGGCATGTACGCATATGCGCCCGGAGTGAGTTTTAAGCCACCAGGTCCAGGATGTGAACCGTGGTTGACTACATGGGAGTCCAGCGACATAGCCATTATGCTAACTGCTGGTCCCAGAGATCGACACACTGCCTTGACCGGGAATCAAACCCGGGTCAACTGCTTGGAAGGCAGCTATGCTCACCACTATACCACCAATGCACAAGGTTGTTGGGTAAAGTCTTTTTACAAGCAAAATGATAAATAGTGATTGACTGTTTAAAAAAATAATTGGAATAATAATAATCAGGAAAAAAATGTAATACTATTGGATGACAAAGATGGGGATTTTAATGTCTGTATTGACTGATATGCATGGTATTCTTTCTGGAAAAAGAAATGTAATACACTGTAAGGTTATATGTGATTTAATGTAATATAAACAAGATTATGATATTAATTAATTAATTAATTATTTTAAAAAAAGAAATGTTAAATCCTTGGCCAAGATAAGTTAACACATGATAGAAGTAGGAAATGAGTTTACATTTGACTCTGAAAGCCAAGTACTTTATTCTTACTAAGAAAATATTTCTTCACTCTCTTTCAAAAGAAATAAGTATGAATCTGAATATAAATGAGCAAAGATCTGATGTAGATTAATCACAAGAATTTGCCCTGCCTTCTATTTAACAGAACTCATCCATTTGGTGCCTTGTATAATTTTTTTCTTTCTTAGATATCATGTACAATTTAATGAAGAAAGAGAACCACACTTCAGTGAGTGAGTTTATGTTCCAAGGTTTCTCCAGCTTCCATGAGCACCAGCTCACCCTATTTGTTGTGTTCCTTCCACTATATATCTTAACCCTGGCAGGCAATGTCACCATTGTGACCATCATTAGCCTCGATCGCCACCTCCACACCCCAATGTACTTTTTCCTCAGCATGCTGTCAGCTTCAGAGACAGTGTACACACTTGTCATTATACCAAAGATGCTCCTTAATCTCATAGGCCTGAGTCAGCTCATCTCCTTGGTGGGTTGTGCTACTCAAATGTTCTTCTTCATCACTTTGGCCATCAACAACTGCTTCCTGCTCACAGCTATGGGGTATGATCGTTATATGGCTATTTGCAACCCCTTGAGGTACTCGGTCATCATGAATAAGAGGGTGTGCATCCAGTTGGTGTGTGGGGCCTGTAGCATTGGCCTGATTGTGGCAATGACACAAGTGTCAGCTGTATTCAGCCTGCCCTTCTGTGCCCTAAGAGTGCCCCACTTCTTCTGTGACATCTCAGCTGTATTCAGCCTGCCCTTCTGTGCCCTGAGAGTGGCCCACTTCTTCTGCGACATTCGACCCATGATGAAGCTCTCCTGCATTGATACCACTGCTAATGAGATCCTGACTCTGATCATCAGTGTCTTAGTGATCTTGGTTCCCATGAGCTTGGTTTTCATTTCCTATATTCTCATCATCTCCACCATCCTCAAGATTGCTTCTGCTGAGGGAAGGAAGAAGGCCTTCGCCACCTGTGCCTCTCATATCACAGTGGTTATTGTCCACTACGGCTGCGCCTCCATTGCTTACTTCAAGCCCAAGTCAGAAAACACCAGGGATGAGGATCAGCTGATCTCAGTGACCTACACTATCATCACCCCCCTACTGAACCCTGTGGTGTACACCCTGAGGAACAAAGAGGTCAAAGAAGCTCTGTACAGGGTTATTGGCCGAAAACTCTCCTGACAAGTTGGGTCCATTTCAAATAAAGTATTAGGAGAATCTCTAGACAGGAGAAAGTGGAACAATGACCATAGTTGCAAGAATTAAAATTCTAGACCCCACGGGCCAGCAAGTGGTGTGGGGGTTAAGGCACTGGATCCCATATGTCCACCAGCATGGTTTGAGTCCCAGACCTGGCAACTTGAGAAACACACCAGGCACATGTGCATGTGTGCCCAAAATCCCAAAAAGAGAATGGAAAAGGAATTGTGGCATGGTCATCCACCCCAGGGGAAAATTTCTCACTTTTCCTCTCTGTCTTTCTTTCTCTCCAGCAAGCACATGTGCCCTATGGCAGAAATCTAAAAAACTTAAAAAAATAAAAACTGGACCCTATTGGGCAATGGTTGGATGAAAGGAAGAGAGAACAAAAGAACTACAAATCTAGTTGCTTAAGAAAGGCAGAAGGTTCCTCAGCACAAGCAAGCCATAGAACAAGATAATATGGGATTCAAACATAAACAAAGAGTTCAGTGGTGTTGGGAAGTAGTTGAGATCTCTGTTACAGATGAGATCAGGATAACAGAAGCACAGAATGAAAGAAGGCTGCTCTAAGGCAGAGCCAAAGTTTTAAATCCGTTCTATGACACTATCTTTCGGACATCCGGTCTCCCTTGACTCTTTAGAACTACATAGGTTTAATACCTAACTGAAGTCATTCCTTTAAGGGCAATTCAAGTTCTATTGCAACTTAGACACCATACATAAAATGGATACCAGCGTTATTAAGCATTTATTAGATCCAGTATTCCTTCAAGTCAGGACTTATTTCACATAAGTTCCAGGTTGACCACATGAGAAAGTGAATATCAACATTTTCAGGGTCTCAAAAGAGAGATATTTTTGGAAATTGATTAAAACCCCTTGGTTATTTAATTACAAAAAGAGGCAGTGCCAAATTGTATCAGTATTTACATCATGAGAAAATACAAAGATTATTGGTGATGCTGTATATGTGTGTCTGAACCCAGGAAAAAGAAATTGGGATTAGCTTTGGAGATGCTTGCAGAATGAAGAGAAATAACTAGTTAATGAGAGTTTTAGCCTGTTGTGTTACCAAACAGAAATGCCTGAGACTGGGCAATTGATAAAAAATAGATGTCTATTTGGCTCACAATTCTGGTTTCTGGATAGTCCAAGAGCATGGGGCCAGCATTTGGCTGGCCTCTTGCCCTGCATCACAACATGGTTTACAGAAGCAGGGAAAAAAAAAAAAAAAAAAAAGAAGGCACTTCAAAAAGAAGATGGAAAACTGGAAGTATGAGTTTATTTTGGCCCCTACAACAGTGTTTGTAAGAAACGAAAAAAAAAAAAAAAAAAAAAAAAAAAGCAGGCACTTCCAAAGAGAGAGAGACAATCCTGTGAGTAGTCATCATCTATAACCTACTCTCGTGAGAATTAATCCATTCCCATTCCCACAGAGCAAGGATTCACTCCCTCCTAAGGGACCAGCATTACATATTCACAGACACCACCTACTAAGTCCCACCTCCTAAAGATCTCACCACCCATCACCGTAGGGATCAAGCTCCAAGTGCGTGAACCTTGAAAGGATAAACCATCATCCAAACCATAGCAGTGACGAAGAGGGAATCCAAGGCAGGGATTAATGAACTGAGAGGATTAGGAGGATTCAAATGGGTAAGAATGTAGACATTTGGTAACTCAATAACTCAAAAAAGAAAAAGACTCATCATACCGTCAATCCTGTCATTTAGGGCCTCTAGGATCTGAATTAATATGTCAGCGTTCAATAGTCATTTCTACTTCCAGCAACCCCTTCCCTAAGTCTGCACGCACCTCCGCACAACAAACAATCCAACAATACCTTGTGACCCCCCAGGTATCTCCACAGCACACGTCATATTCTCATACCTTTCTATAGCTTGTGGTCATCAATGGAAATTCAGAACTGCTCCCCTCACTGCCTAACTCAGCCAGGGAATCCTACAGGTTTTGAAACAAAACCTGAAGCATTTCTCCCTGTACAAACTCTACTGTGAGAGACCCTTAGACAAGAAATTGCTCCATCTACTCTCTCACATGACCTCCTAACTCACGTATTCTCACATGACTATAGTGAACATTTTCCGTGAGGTCCTTATGGTTCAAAGCATGAAGCAGGCAGTGTGTCATGCTGTAGCTAGGTGGAGTTTAGCCTGGTAGACAGGTCCACACACTGTTCAATGGCCCACTTGTGCAAGCGATGTGTTTTTCAGGACATGTTACTTTTCCATTTTATAAGTACGGACTCTGTCCAAATACCAAATATTTCTAAAATAGCCCATTATGGTTCAGTCTTACATTGAATCAGTGACGGGGACCAGCCGATGGTATAGTGATTATGTTGCTGGATTTCCACATGACTGCCCATGGTTTGAGTCATGGACCCAGTGGCTTAAAAGTCACACTGTGCATGTGTGCATGCATGCCTGAGATCCCAGAAGCAGAATGGAGAAGAAGGGATTGCAGCATGGCCATCTCCCTGGGCATATGATTTCGCACTTTCCCTCTCACTGTCTCTGCGTGCCTCTCTCTGTTTTCAGGGAGCATATACATCCTCTGATTGAAAACCTCTTAAAAATTAAAAAAGAATCAATGACTTTTTTTTATATTTATGATGAAATGCAGGAGAACCCAAAATGAACCTGTATTTGCTAACAGTAACTTTAAGTTTTACTCAGTAAATAAAATATTTTATCGTTATTTTAAATGACAGCGTCAAAAATGTTGACCCGTCCCTTCAACTTCTCAATAACAGAATCTGTATCTGCAAGCTTAGTTACTTAGTATGTGAGGTAGCCTGTTAAAGACCTGCAAGATTAAGGGGAAAGATATTAGACATTGAAAGTAAAAAGATTTTATTTGGATCCCTGGCTCTACTTACTCACCACATAAATTGGAAGTAATTATTTAATCTCTGAGCCTCAGTTTACTAATATGTAAAACTTACAGCCAAAGGTTCTTGTCAAGCACATGTGACAGTAAATACAACTATCCTATGTAAATAACAAAACTGAGACAAATATTCTTTTTTTCTTATGTGTGTAAGAAAACTGCGACATCCCATGTAAACTGAAACTTTCCTTACTGCAAAATAGGATTACCCATCCCTGCTGTTTTTCCTATTGGATTGTTGCAAGAACCAACTACATTAGAAAAAAACAATAGGGACCAGCAGTTAGCGTAATGGCTATGTCACTGGACTCCCATGTAGTCAACTGCGGTTTGCGTCCTGGACCCGGTGGCTTAAAAATTCATGCCAGGCACGTGTGCGTGCGTGCCCAAGATCCCGAGAAGAAAATGGAGGAGAAGGGATTGCGGCGTGACCATCCCCCGTGGGGGGGTGATTTCTCGCTTTCTGTCTCTATGTCTCTCTCTGTCTGTCTGGCGAGCGCACAAGCCCTATAGTGAAAACCTCTCCAAAAAAAAAAAAAAACAATAGAAATTGCTATGATAGCTGCAGAAAGTATTAAGAAATATGATGCATTACCACTATTATTTTATTATTGGCTAGCATAAATCCTATGTTCCTTATTTTCTAATATTTCCAGACTATTTTATATTATTCAAACTAATTAATCTTGAATCTTATCTGCCTCCCACATACTCTTAATTGTTATGTGATCTTCATTAAATCTGCAGATCATATATTCTTGGTTCCTTATAAAAAGAACATTTCAAAAATTTTGCATGACTATCTTCTGTTAGTAATTCCACCATCAAATGCCTATGCTCCTAACCCACATTGAGAATCTCCCATCCTTCTGGTTCAGTGAATGTCAAACTCTTTACCATAACCTACAGCCCCCTATATAAAATGCATGTTATAACATAACCCAGACTGTATGTATACGTGTGTATATACACACACACATACAAACTGAAACACAACATTCCCCAAATAGCACTTAGCCTTTCGACCATACGTGCAGTCCATTCTGAGTTTTTCATTCTCGCCTCTTCTACACTATTCTATTTTATCATATTTAAATTATATTTAGTGAGTAGAGGTGGATCTATGATACATTCTGACCGAATGCTCAGTGATTGACTCTATGTCTGACTGAAGCCGACATCAGTAGATTGTACCCCTAAAACATTGAAATCAAATTAAAATCTTATTTAAAATACACTGGAATTTAATTATTTAAGATTTATTAAACACATTTAAACATTTGAAATTTTAGAGGAGGAATATTTAGTCTTCATTGTCAGTTTCTAGCTTGTTCTAGTACTCACTACAATACATCTCTATGACAGTAGCGCCTCTATGTCTGACTAAAGCCAGTGCACAAGCCGACATCAGTAGATTGTACTTCTAAAACATTGAAATGAAATTAAAATCTTATTTAAAATACACTGGAATTTAATTATTTAAGATTTATTAAACACATTTAAACATTTGAAATTTTAGAGGAGGAATATTTAGTCTTCATTGTCAGTTTCTAGCTTGTTCTAGTACTCACTACAATACATCTCTATGACAGTAGCCAGATGCTCAGATTCCAGAGAAACTGAGACTGATGAAGCAAAATATCTTGGGAGAAATATTTTATTTTTCTAGTGATGTCTTCTTTTCTTCATGTTCATTTTAGATATGGGTTAAAAATAATTTATCCTGGATATTGTCCTGTGCTTTTGGTGGCAAAATTAAAATCCTACTGTTGGGGCTGGCAGGTGGTGTAGTGGTTAAAGCTGCTGAATTCCCACGTGATCGACCATGGTTTGAGTCCTGGATCTGGCAGCTTGCTTTCTAATGTTCCCTTTCTCTCTCTCTCTCTTTCTGGTCAAATTAATAGTAATAATAACAAATGGAAATAAATAAATAATTTTTTAAAAAAAAACTAAAATCCTATTGGCAATTAATCTCTAAAAGTTGTGAAAGGCCAGTCAGAGGCATGGTGGTTATGGCAGCAGGATCCCACATGTTCAATCGTGCAGTTCACTGCTCTACCAGACAGCTTGAAAAACACACTGGGGGTGTATCTGTGCTTGCCCAAAAGCCAGAAATGAGGAGGAATTGTGGACACCCCCATGGAGTGCTTTCTTACCCCTTACCCCAGCAAGCACATGCACTCACTATAAAATGGGGAAAAAATGGAAAAGTATAAAGATTCATGGCTTAAATGTAATTAAAAGGCTAAAAATTAATACAGTGCTTAAAGGTTCAATATTATCAAGCAAATTTAAATTTTATAAATATTCATTGGCTTCCTAAAGGTATAATGTTCTTTCTAAACCATCTACTAACCAACACACTATCTCTAAATATTTATATGAAGTATTCATTTATTCTATTTATTTAACTATTTAAAATATTCAATCTATCCAGAAAATTAATAATTCTTACAATTAGAATAAGTTATTATTGCATTTTATTTTTCTAATTATAAATATAATGTATAGTTCAAGTGACTGATAGCATTTTAAAATACAAATCATATCTAGCTAATTTGGTCCAAGTTACAGATAGAATGACTAAGTACACTTGAAAATGCATATTCAGATTTATTTTAGACCTTACCAAGGAGGTGTGCCTCTCACGTGGTCCCACTTCTAAGGACAGTGTCCTTTTCAGTGTGGGACCACATGGGAGGCCTGAGTTCAGTTCCAGTCCAACTTAAAGGCTGAGCACATTGGGCTGTGCATATTATTCCAGAAAACCGGGAAGACCGAGATGAAAAGACAGCAAGCTCAAGGCTAGCTTGGGTAATCTAATGAGTCTTGTCTAATAAATAAAAATAAATAAACAAACAACATATTTATTCTTTAATCTAAATGACTTTTTTTCCTCAGAACGCTCACGTTGTTGGATTGATTAGACCTAATAACCTGTACTATCATATCTCCTTTGTTCATCTGTACATTCAGGATGACAAAAAATGGCATTAAGGAGTTTTCGTCCATTGACTTTAAAGGTCAAACCAAAGTAGAAAGAAAAAAAGCAGATTTGGGCTGAATACCCAAAGCACATCAACCTTTCATGTACCGCAAGTGTGACTCTCTAAACTCAGGGAAATGCAGGGAGCTGTGGGTGCCATATGAGAGTGTGGTATGCATGAGTCATGAGTCAGCTGGGATGCAGTTGCACCACTGAGGAGAAAACCACATTTTTCCCTTTCTTCTTGAATTCTGAAATAATAATATGTTAATATGCATTTCCTGGTGGCAAAGCCATTACACACTTCATGAAAAAAATTCATGAAATTATAAGGAAGAAAATAAAACCTCTGGTTTCTAGATATTCACCATGGTGCAATGAGTATACCTAGAATTCTCCTTTCTATGGCCTCTGATCCCACCTTTTCCAAGCACTGGAAGTGATAGAAAAAAAAATTAAAGTAAGATTATAGGTGGTGTTTTAAAAAAATTGAATTCTTAGTGGATCAGAAACTGAAGCATAAAATGCCTCAAAGCAAATGCAATTTGGTTTCTGAGAGATATGAGGGACTTACAAAGTAGATTAATAAGTGGTTATTGATTCCTATGTAACTTTGCACAAAGAAAAGTGAAGATCTAAACCTGATGTAGCAAAAACAACAAAAATCAGAACTTATCACTCAGAAAACCAGAAATATTCAGGAAAAGGAAGTAATTGGCATCTCTGGACATAAGAGTATCCAGTTAGTCTAACTAGAATTGCTTAAAACTTTTTAAAGATACGTTACATAGTCAGAGCCTCATCCCCACCTGAGTAGAAGACTGGAAAGTTACTTCCTGGAGAGACTTGCAGAGATGAAAAAGATTACAAGTTACAAAAAATAAAATAAAAAAAAATATGTTATATATTAATAAAGTCCCAATACAGCAAAAGATACAAAAATGATAAAATATCTGAGCACCTAATAATAGGCCACCAACATATAGGATACAAAAACAACAGAACCAAGGGGAAAAATAGGTAGTTCTACAGTAATATTGGAGACATCAATATCCTAATTTTTTTCTTTCTTTCTTTCTTTTTTTTTTTTTTTTTTAGAGTTTTTTTTTTTTTTTTTAGAGAGATAGGGCATGTGGGCATGTGCACTCATCAGAA
Source organism: Tupaia belangeri chinensis (assembly GCF_000334495.1). Classification (NCBI taxonomy): domain Eukaryota; kingdom Metazoa; phylum Chordata; class Mammalia; order Scandentia; family Tupaiidae; genus Tupaia; species Tupaia belangeri. The sequence goes on along the minus strand of NW_006206042.1, from coordinate 1,976,170 downwards.
AAACAGATACAGAAAGTGAGAAATCACCATCCAGGAGGGATGGCCATGATGCAATGCTACAATCCCTTCTCTCTTCTCCTCTTGGGATCTTGGGTACACACACACACACACACACACACACACACTCACACACATGCACACACACATACCCAGGGTAAGTTTTAAGCCACCAGGTCCGGGACTCCAATCGAGGCTGACTACATGGAAGTCCAGTAACGTAACTATCACGCCATCTGCTGGTACCAATATCCTAATCTTAATAATGGATAGAACTGAACAGAAGATAAATAAGAAGGCTGAAAACTTAAACAACACAATAAACCAACCAAATTGACACAAATTAAGTAAATAATATAAGTAAATAATAATTCAAAGATAGATACCATACAAATTAACTTCTCTGACGATGATGGAATAAAGTTAGAAATTAATAACATAATAAGACTAGGAAATTTAAAAATTTATAGAGATTAAAGAATGCAATCTGTTGAATAAAGAAAAAATCACAAGAAAAGTTAGAAAATGTTTATTAGATGACCTAAAATGAAAATATATAAAAATTTATGTAACAAGACTAAAGCCAAGGGGGAAATTTATACCTATAAACACTTATACTAGAAAAACAAGAACAATTTCAATGGACAACCTAACTTTACAATTTCAGATGCTAGAAAAGAATGAACAAAATAAGCCCCAAACTAGCAGAATATAAAAACAGTAAATATTAGAGAAGACATAAATGATATGAAGAATAAAAGCAACAGAGAAAAAACAATGAACTGAAAGTTGGTTCTTTAAAAAATTAACAAAACTGACAAAACTTTAGCTAGATAGAGTAAGAAAAAAAGGGAGAAGATTCAAATTACTATAATCATAAATGGAAGTGGAAGCCTCAGTACCAGTACTATAGGAAAAAAAAGAGTACTGTGAAGAATTACATGCCAATGAATTGGATAACATAGATAAAATGGACAAATTCTTACAAACACAAAGCCAATCAAGATTAAATGAAAATGAAATAGGAAATCTAATTTATTACAACCTTATTGTTAAAAAGAGTTTGGAAAAATAATCTAAGAGCTCCCAATAAAGCAAAACCCTGGACTTAATGGCTTAATGGACTTAATGTCTTTTTTTGGTGAAAAATAGCAAATACTGGAAAAAAAAGAAAATGGGCCAATTGGTGGCACAGTGGTTAAGGTGGCTGGATCCCAAATGACCAACTGAGCAGTTTGAGTCCTAGAACTGGCAGCTTGAAAAACATGCTGTGCATGCGTGTGTGTATGTGTGTGTGTGTGTGTGTGTGTGTGTGTCCAAAATTCCAAGAGAATGGAGACAGGATTGTGGCATGGCCATCCCTCTCAAGGGGAGGATGTGGAGTTATTTCTCACTTTCTCTCTCTCTCTCTCTCTCTCTCCTCTCTCTCTCTTTCTCTCTCATCTTTCTCTGGTGAGCACCCACACCCTACAGTAAAAATTAAAATTAATTAATTAATTAATAAATGAAAAAATTAAAACAACTTTTTTCAAACTTTTCCAAATATCTGAAAATGAGAGAATACATTCTAAGGAGGCCAACATTACTCTGATATCAATGTTAGACAAAGACTCTGTAAGAAAAAATATATATATAGTCCTTACTAACTTTGATGTAAAAATTCCTGGTAAAATAATAGCAAGCTGAATTCAGCATTATATTTAAGAGAGTACACCATATGACTTAGTGGGATTTGTTCCTGGATGTATGGTTTCATAAGTGAAAATTGATCAATGTACCATATCACATTAACAGAATGAAAGGGAAAAATGCATAAGCATTCAATTGATGCAGAAAAATTATTTGATAAAATTCAAGTTTTTATGTTTAAAACACTCAATGGACTAGGAATAAAGGAAAACTACCTTGATATAATAAAAGCCATATATAAAAACCCACTGTAAACATTACACTAAATGGTGAAAGAGTGAGAACTTTTTCTCTAAGATAAGAAACAATGCAAGAATATATACTTTTGCCACATCTATTCAACAATACTGGTAGTTCTAGTCAGAGTAATTAGGCAAGAAAAAGAAATAAAGTCATTCAAATTAGAGAGAAGTAAAAATTATCTCTATTCATGATTATATATGTATGATACTAAGCAAATAACATGGTGGCAAGAAATTTAAAAAACATAAATGAATAGAATTGCATCCTGTAGTTATGAATTGAAAGACTTAATATATTGTTAGGATGTCAATACTATCCAAATTCATCTACAGATTCAATGCAATCCCTACCAAAATATCAATTATTTTTACAGAAATAGAAAAATTCATCCTAACACTCTCATGGACTTGTAAGAGACCCTGAATCACCAAAACAATCTTGAAACACAAGAACAAAATTGGAGGACAGGGGGTCAGCAGATAGCATGGTAGTTATGTCATTGGACACCCACATGATCAACCACAGTTCAAGTCTTGGAGCTGGTGGCTTGAAAATCACACCAAGCACACATGCGTGCATGCCCAAGATCCCAGAAGAAGACTGGAGGAGAAGGGGTTGCAACATAACCTTCCCCTCTTGGGGTGATTTCTCACTTCCCTCCCTTCACTCACTCCTCACTCTCTCACTCTTGAATGCATCCTACAAAATCTCTAAAAAAAAAAAAAAAAAGGAAAGAAAAAGAAAACTGGATGACTCACACTCTGATTTTGAAATTTACAACAAAATTATAATAGTCAAAATATTGCAGTACTCACATGATAGACTATAGACCAATGAAATAAAATATAGAGCTTAGAAATAAATTCTAGCATACATAGTCAAGATGATTTTAATAACGGTGTCAAAACCATTCATTGGGAAAAAGATAGTCTTTTCAATAAATAGTTCTGAAAAAGTAGATATCCATGTGCAAAACAATGAAGTTGGATTCATACCTAACAATATATACAAAACTTAATATAAAATAGATCAAAGATTTAAATGTAAGAACTAAAACTATAAGCCTCTTGGAAGAAAACATAGGGTAAAAGCTTCAAAACTTTGGATTTGGCAATGGTCTTGTAAATATGACAAAAAAGAAACAGGGAATAAGAATTTTTAAAAAATAGACAAATTGGATTGCACAGAAATTATGAAAATTTGTGCATCAATAGACAATATCAGGTGTAGTGGTTAAGGTGCTGGACTCCCACATGGCCAACCACAGTTCAAGTCCTGGACCCAGCACCTTGAAACTCATGCCAGGCATGTGTGCATGCATGCCCAAAATCCCTAGAGGAGAGTGGAGAAGGGATTTCAGTGTGGCCATTCCCCTGGAGGGTAATTTCTCAATCTCTCTCTCTCCATCTCTCTATGTCTCTCCAGCAAGTGCACACACCCTATAAAAAAACCTCTCCATAAAAAGAGACAATATCAACAGAGTAAAAGGACAACCTTCAGAATGGGAGACACTATTTTAAAATCATATACCTGAAAAGAAGGTATCATGCAGAGTACATTTTGAGTACTCTATATTCTGTTTCATTGGTCTAGAGTCTCTCACGTGAGTACTGCAAGCACCCCTAAAACTCAGCAACAACAAAATGACCTGATTTAAAAGTGAACAGAAGATTTTGGGACCAGCAGTTAGCATAAGGGCTATGTCGCTGGATTCCCATGTAGTTGACCATGGTTTGAGTCCTGAACCTGGTGGCTTAAACTCACACCGGGCGCATATGCCTGCATGCCCAAGATCCTGAGAGGAGAATGGAGGAGAAGGAATTGCAGCATGGTCATCTCCCATGGGGGGTGATTTCTTGCTTTCTGTCTCTGTCTCTCTCTGTCTTTCAGGTGAGTGCATGTGCCCTATAGTGAAACCTCTCCAATAAAGAAAAAAAATGAACAGAAGATTTGAACATATATACATCTAGAGAAGATATGCATATGATCAATGAACACGTGAAAAAATGCTCAACATCACTACATACTAGGGAATTGTAGATCCTAACTACAATAGGCCCAGCAATGATGGTACATACTGCTTTGCTTTTCAGGCTGGGATTACATAGGAGACCCAGACTTGATTCCCTGTCCAACCTAAAGGTCTGTAATCTCAGTGACTTGGGAAGAGGATCAGAAGGATCAATAGGATCATGAGCTTTATGCTACCCTGGACAGGATAGTGAAAATCCTTCTAAAAATAATAAATAAAAAACCCACACATGGTGTTGGAATGTACCTATTCCCAGGTGGAGACTGAGGAAGAGAATCACAACACAGTGAAACTCTGCCTTAGGAAAAATGCACACATACACAATGAAATACCACCTCACATATTATGATGGTAATTAACAACAGCAAAAAAACAAGCATTGATGAGAATATAAAGGCATTGGAACCTTTGTGCACTGTTAATGTGAATGTGAGATGATACGGCCATTATAAAATACAGTATGATGATTCCTCAAAAAAGTTAAAAATAGGGGCCAACAGGTGATGTATTGATTACATTGCTGGACTCTCACATGGCTGACTGTGGTTTGAGTCCCAGATACAGTGGCTTGAAAATCCTGCTGGGCACATGTGCATGAGTGCCCAAGATTCCAGGAGAAGAGATTGCGATGTGGACATCCCCCTTGGGCACATGTCCTAAGGCAAAAACCTCTTAAAAAAGCAAAAATTAAAAATGGAATTGCCATAAGATCCAGCAATTCTGCTTCTATGTATATATCCAAAAACTTAAAAGCAGGATCTTGGCTTGGCCTAGTGGCCTTGTGGTTAAGGGAGTTGGATTCCACATGAACAACAGCATGGCTTGAATTCTGGCCCTGGTCACTTGAAAAACATACCAGCTGCATGTTCATGCATGCCCCAAATCCTCACAGGATGAAGAAATGTAAAAGAAGAAATCGTGGTTATGACCACATCCCAATGTGGGGTGCTTTTGCTCTCTCCTCTCTCTCTGTCTCTCTCTCTCTCTTTCTGGCCAATAAAAAAATAAAATAGAATAAAAAAGTATGATCTTGAGCAAATATTTGTATACTCATGTTTATAAAAGCATTATTCACAATAGCTAAAACATGAAACCCACTCAAGTGTCTGTTGGTAGATGAATAAATAGACAAAATCTTGTACACATGTTTAATGGGTTATGATTCAACCATACACAGGAAGAAGATTCTGGAGCATGCTACAACATGGATGAACCTTGAGGACCTTAATGCTAAGTAAAAATAAGCTGGTCTCAGAAAGACAAATACTGCATAATTCCACTAATGTGGGGTACTTAGAATAGTCAAAACTATAGAGACAGAAGTAGAATGGTGGCTGAAAGTGATTAAGTGAAGGGAGAAAGGGGGAGTTATTATTTACTAAGTAGAGAGTTTCTGTTTTGTAAGATAAAATAAAGTCAAGGCGATGGATGATAATGACAGTTCCATAACATTATGATTGCATTTAATCTCACTGAACTGAACATGTTAAAATAGTAAATTTTATGATATATGTATTTTACAATAAAACATTTTAAAATAGGCTCAGTTGTGATGGCACAGCAGTAGTGCAATGCTCTGCAATGCTGGAAGCCAGATAGAATATCAGGGTTTGGTTCCCAGGTTGACTTGTACTCACTGGGCATGTCCATGTGTCCATGGTTCTGGCTGGTTGAAAAAAGATAGAGGAAACAATTATGGTAAAAGACCAGTTGAAAATGTTTCTCTCTCTCTTTCTGCCTTTCCCTCTATCTCTCCCCATGCATGAGAGAAATAAACATAAAATCTGAAAAGAAAAATTAAAATAAATTTTAAAACATGTTAGCAGGAATAAAAAATTAAAAATAAGAATTGCAAAAGTAAGTTAATAAAATGTCTTGAGAATCAAGAAAGAGACAAATGGGAATAAAATAAGAGACCAATATGTAAGAATTGAAAATAAATACAAAATGTCCAATAATTAACTTTATAGGAGTCCCAAAACAGAAAGTACAGAGACTTAAATTTTCAAAGAACTAGTAAAAGAAAATTTCAAAGAACAAAAGACCATGAGTTTTCAGTCCAAATGACAACCACATTAAAAACAAAAGATCATGACCACACACAAAAATACATCTTCATAAAGTTTTTAAAAACTAGACTACAAGGATGATCTTAAAAGCTTCAAGATGAAAAACTACGTATAGCAATACTCAACACTTTCAGAACAAAAATGACTTTGAACTTTACAGTAGAAGCTGGAAGACATTAAAAAGGTGGCTTAATAATTCCAAGGGAAAATTATTTCCAATTTAGAATTCTATTGTAATATTTTTTAACTTTAGACTTTATATTTAGTTAGGACAATTTGTCTGTGTTTATAGACTATGTAGCTAACTCTAAAAGATGACAAGACAGTTTCCCTCAGTGAGACCCTGGCCTAAATGATATTTGCTTTGCTTATATAGCAAGAAGATAGACAGAAGCTTTCTATTTGTGGCACTGAATGATGACGCTACATAGGGCATCCTTAAAAAGCTACAGTTTGGGATCCACCTAGCTTTTCAGCAATACAAGCCTGATTGAGGTCTTCTGGCCCATTTATTGACATTCCTGTTTTATGCCTTGAGATTTCTTCTCGATTGCATTCTTAGAGCCCACATTGGTCATTGGGCTTTTCAGAGGTGCTAGTTCCGATGGTCACAAAAAGAAGAAAAGAAAAGAAAAGAAAAGAAAAGAAAAGAAAAGAAAAGAAGAGAAAAGAAGAGAAAAGAAGAGAAAAGAGAAAAGAAAAGAAAAGAAAAGAAAAGAAGAGAAAAAAAATCAAAATCAACTCTTCTTTTCTGGATTCCTTGACTTCAAAGCTTGCACCATACAAAGCATAGTGGCAATCTTTTCAGGAAGCATTCCCACAAAATGCTTGACTGGATTGTTACGGTTACACCAACATCTCCAGCCAAGGTCTCCTTGCTGCCTTCTACAATGATAGACGTTTTGTCTGCACTGAGATAAAAAAATGACAGCTTTCTTTCTTTTCTTGATTTCTTCTGATGTGGAGAATTTCCTAACTTTCATGTCATAAAAAATATGACATATTTCATCTGCAGCTTGTACTCCTGAGGCCAACTTCGTGGTGGCTGTGGCAGGGACATGGGGGAGGGTGCCAATCACCACAGTCTGTGGAGCGTCCTCCTCCCAGAAGTGGGACCCAGAGACTTAGCCAGAATTCTATTGAAAATTCACTGAATTATCAATCAAGTGTGAAAGCAAAATATCATTTTAAACATCTGAGATCCCAAGAAATGTTTGCCTTTACCCTCTTTCTCAGAAAGTCATTCAGTGATAAATTGCCTCAAAATGAGAATGTATAGGGCTGGCTCTGTGGCCTAATGCTTAAGGGAACTGGATTCCACAGGGCCAACTGCATCATTTAAATCCCAGCACTTTGGCTTGAAGAACATACGAGGTGCACGTGCATGCATGCCCCAAATACTGAAAGCATGGAGAAATGGAAGATAAAGGACTGTTGTGTGATCATACCCCATTGAGGAGTGCTCTCTGTCTCTGTCTCTTTCTCTGTCTCTGTCTCTCTCAAGTAAGCATATATACCCACTGGCAAAGAAAGAAGAAAGGAATAAGGAAAGAGGTAAAATGAAGGTATATTAAAAGAAAGAAAATACAGAATCAGGGCCAGGTGGTGCAGTGGGTATGGTGCTGGATTCCCACATGAGTGACAACTGTTTGAGTCCCAGATCCACAGTTACTTTCTCCTTTTTTCGTTTTCTCTGTCTCTCTCTCTTCTCTTTCTGGTGTACGCATGAAAAACCAAGAAAATGTCTTTCCCGTAGGGAAAAGAACAATACCTCATCACCTACAGATAGTATAATAGAACTCTTGGAAATGTCTGATAAAGACTTCAGAATATTCATATTGACAAAACTAAACAAGATGCAAGAGCTGAGAGATAATGAACTCCAGAAGATGCAAGAGAAAAGAGACAACGAGTTCCAGGAGGTATTGAAGTTCTTTCATGATCTGAAAGAGTAAATACACACCATGAAAAAGAATCCAATGGAGCTATGAGAGATGAAGGCTGCCCTTCAGGAAATCAAAACATCACTCGAAAATATTTAAAGTAGATTAGTCCATGCAGAAAATCGAATCCCGTATGTTGAAGGTAAAACCTCTGATCTAGAAAAAACAACCAAAAATAAAAAAAAAAAAAAAAAACCCAGAAAATAACCCCCAAAAATGAGAATACTATACGAGAAATACTAAACAGCATTAAGCGCCCAAACATTTGGATAATTGGTATCCCAGAAGGTGAGGAAACTAATAAAGACATTGATAATCTATTCCATGAGATCTTGGAAGAATACTTTCCAAATCTAAAGAGGCATTCAAATATCCAGACCCAAGATATACAAAGGACCCCTAATAGAATCAACCCAAGAAGATCTTCTCCAAGGCACATCATAGTCGGACTGGCCAAATCTATAAAGACAAGATACTAAAATTGGCAAGAAAGATAAGTCAGGTTTCTCATAAAGTTTATCCTATCAGGCTAACGTCAGACCTCTCATCAGAAACAATGAGAGCAAGGAAAGAATGGGAAAATATATTCAAAGTGTTAAGTGAAAAACAGTTTCAACCAAGAATACTATACCCAGCAAGGAAAGAAAAAATAAAAACATTTTCAGATAAACAAGACTTGAAAGAATTTGCCAGTAGCAGACCCACTCTTCAAGAAATTCTGAAAGGAGTGCTTGACCAGTGAAACTAAAGATGCATACAGAAATAAGAGAACAAAAGGCAACCAAGAAAATCACCAATTTAATGCTAGGGACAAGAAATATCAATAACAACATAGAATGTTAACTTCCTGTATTTAAATGGAAAGATTGGACCACAGCAACACTGTATATTCAACAAAAGAACGTTTGAACGTAAGACTCAACTGGCAAAATTGAATTTTATGACTTTTGAGTAAAACATTACTGATTTTTTTACTATGCTTTGTTTTCCCAATTTAAACAGTTTACTTTCTTTTCGTCTGTTGATAGGTTTAGCGATATGTTAAAATATTTTTCTTGTTTGTTTCTTTAAATGGAAACATAAACTTTTCTTCCTTCCTGATCCCTCTGGAATTGGAAAATATTTGGAAATATTCTTATTTTGTTTGAGGATTATTTGCCTAAATTCAATAATGCTTGTTGCATTGATTCAGAAATCAGAAATACTCATTATTAGACAGGGCTTTGACTGGAATGTCACATCTGAAGATTAATCAGAAAACTATGGAACTAAGGTAGACCTCAATTAAGCTAACAGAAGCTCTTAGAAAGATGGCCTGGTACTATAAATAGTTCTGCCTGGCAGAGAGGATTAGAGAAGATATATGAAATAATTTATAACATAAAATAACCTGGACTTTTCCAGCCCAGCATTGTAACCAGCAGAGATTGCAAAGGAGCAACCACACCAGAGAATTATCTTGAGAAAGACTTTGAAGGAAGAAAAAGAGACTGATCTTTGCTAGCAGATGGTATACCACAGAATACTTGGGCAGGGCTGAATTGAGAAGGTTTATGTCTGATTAGTGTGCTGGGCATTTGCTTTACAACAATTTGAGTAGTTGACATGTAAATATTTTCTCAAAAATATTTAAAACCATACAGTTTCTGTTGTTATAGAGTCACAAACAAAATTATACAAAATTATAAGAAATATTTTGAACATTATCTTTAAAATTCAGTATTTTGAAATTTTTAAAGATGTTTTTAACTTTCAAGAACTATGCAGTATGAGTTAAAATTTTTTGATATGTAAAGTAAATGTTTGTGGGAAAATGTAAAAATAAATTAAAAATAAATAAATAAAATGTCACTAAAAAAAAGAAATGCATATTATGAAAAAAAAATCTGTGGGTGGATTTCAAAATTTCTTTACACCAAAATAAACTCTTTAATTCTATTTTCCATGAACATTTTGAAATCTTATCCTATGGGCACTGTTATTAAAAAATACAAGTTAAGAATATTCTCTAGGTGAATAGACAGAGAATGTAAAACTTTCAAACCAGTATAGAAAAAAAAATAAAGCATATTAAAACTGATCAAGTTAAAGACTGAGAAAGAGGGGGAAATGTCAAAGAAAACAAAGTAAAAGGAAAAAAAGAAGGCAATGATAAGCTTATATTAATATAAAATATAAGTTAAATTAAAATTAACAGAAAAAATTTTAAAGAGTCATATTTAGTTCCGATAAAACAAATATGTATCAAAAACATATAGCTGCCATCAACTGATATGCACCTAGTAGTCAAGTTTAATGAAAAAACCAAGGGGAGATTACCTTGAGGATTAAAATTGACTTTTTATTTTAAAACAATCTAGTCTTTATTAATATCCATTTCATCTGTATAGTATACAAAACCTTTGCTTCAGTGATGCTCTGTTCTCTCACCTCTCCTTGTGTTATTATTGTTTTACATATAACCTTACACACTTTTTTTTTTTTTTTTTTTTTTTGCTTGAAATTTTTTTTTTTTTTTTTTTTGCTAGAAAGTGCATATGCTTGCCAGAGAAAGAGACAGAGAGAGGGGAAAGGAGAAAGTATGGGAATGATCACACTGCAATCCCCTCTTCACCGTCTCTCCCTCCTTTCAGAATTTTGGGCAAACACACACATGTGTTTCTCAAGTCACCAGATCTGGGATTCGAACCACATGATTGGCCATGTGACTGCCATAACCACCAGGCCATAAAGTCGATCCACATTACATACATTTTTGAACAAGACCATCAACACATTTTTGTAGTTATTGCTTTATGCAGTTATATTAATATTTTAGTTAGAATGCTCAGATGTTTTGTTTTGAAGTATAATGCTTAATGTAGACTCTGGTAGCTACTTAGTGATAAAGGGTATTTTTTCCCTAACTTTAGTTTGGTAAAAATATTTGTAATCAGTTGAGTATTGGAGTTATACTTAATTTTTATGTTTTTGATCTTTTGAGATAGTCATATGAATTTTATATTTTAATATTTTAATGTTGCAATTATTCTGATACGTTATTTAATGCTGAATTAGCATTACATTTCTAGACTAAATACAGCTATGTGTTTTTTGAAACATTTATTTAGAATATTTGTTCCTATCTATACATATATTGTTATTTAATTTATTATTTTTAATTGCCGATAACTGGTTTGAAAAAGGGGGTTTTGTTTTGAGGCCAGTGTCCTCATGATTTGAGTTAAGGGAGAATCTCTTTTTTTTAGAGAGAGAGGTTGCTTTTGTTTTTGTTTTTGTTTTTTGTTTTTTTACCATAGGGCACGTGCACTTGCCAGAGAGACAAACAGACAGAAAGCGAAAAATCACCCCCACAGAGGGAAAGGCCATGATGCAACCCTTTCTCCTCTCAGGATATTGGGTATATGCTCACATGTGCCTGGTGTGAGTTTCAAGTTGCCAGGTCGGGGGCTCCAACTGTGGTCAGTCATGTGGGAGTCCAACACATTACTCCATCTGCTGGTCCTGAGTTTCCTCTTTTTACAAGACTTGAAAAACTGTGTGTATCTCCTCTTCAAGGTCTGGTAAACTAGCTTGTAAAACCATCAAACCATTTGATCTCATGTGTTTCTCTTGAGTGGGTGTGAGAGTATTTTAAATATAAATTTCATTAATTTTGGGGGGCTTAGTTTATTTTCTAATTATTTTCAGGCCAGTTTCATAAATTTATATTTTCATTTGATGCTATGCATTTAATCTACATTTTCAAATTTATGAGATAAACCACAGGGTATGTAGTCAAATTTGAAAACTACATTTTCAAATTTATGAGATAAACTAATGTGTAGTCCTGATAAAACTACACATTTAGGAGAGGGACAGAAAGCAATAATCCTATAATAAAAATGAAGTGCTTTAAAAATGGAAAACAAACAAACAAAAAGCAAATCACTTAATTCTCAACTGATCCTATGAAGCACAGCATAGACTCTAATTTGCTGGTTGGGGTTAGGTAATAAGAGAAAATCAACAAGAAAACAAATTTCAGAAAGTCCGTCTCTCACCTACATACTAAGTGCTAATGGATCCTCCTCGGACCTGACCCTGGCTCTGCATTCTACTTCTTCCCCTCAACCATTCAAGCATTCTCTCTGATGCCCCTTTGGGTTGGACAAAGAAATACTCAAAATTAAGAGAGATCTCTGACCTCTGCACTGATTCCCTTGCTCACTAAACTCAGGAAATAATGCTTCTCCACCCTCACTTTCAACTTTTGTTTATGTTTTTGTTTTTAACCCTAGAAGCCAGTCAGGAGGGGAAGCACTAGCAACTTTAGTTTACAATAGACAGACAAGGTCTTATACAGTAGCCCAGGCAAGTTCAAAGAGTAGGCAAAGCAGACTATGAAAGACAAACACTGTATGTCCCCACTGGATATATATGGAATGCCTGCATTCTAAAGCAGAAATGAAAAGATCTGAAGATGTAATAGTAGGGAGGACAGGGTAGATACCAGAGACTGTCTAGGAGGAGGATGGACGGCAGAGGTGAGTGGGAGAGGTTCAGAAAAGAAATACTTAACAGACATAAGAATGCAAAGTTTTCTGTTGAAATGTTGTATATAGTAATATCCTCGATTTGATGGTCACGTACTACATGCATACTTTGGAAAACTATATTGTGTGTTATAGAGATGTACAATCTACCTACACTATTCAATGAAGGCCTTGACTTTGCTCAAGAAATTTTTGCTTATCACCACATTCATTAGAAAGAACAACAGACAATGAAAGGAATATTAGATCCAAATTCTGATTCCACAACTGTCTTGCTTTGTGCATCTAGATAAATCAATTCTATAGCAGCTGACTTGGTTTCTCCATTTATAAAATCATGGAGACTGCTGCGCCTACACTACAGGGGTCGCTGAAGATCAAGGAACGTTCTGTCTGTGAAAGTTCCTTGACATACGCGAGAATAAAGCACTTTATCAGGATGAGGTAAATCCCCATCCTTAGACCCCACTGTCATGGTGGTGTGGGACATGAGATAGCCGTAAGCAGGAGAAACAACATATGCAAACACAACATATACTACATACACAAACAACAAACACAGCTCACCAGGGTTCCCACACCAGTGAAAGAAGGAGCCAGGAAACCTGCACCAAAATTTGTTAACAAATAAAAACAGGAGGGGGAAATAGTGAATCTAAGAGGAAATTATATTAGAAAAAACTAAGTTGACATGCCTCACTTTCCCCTATGGAGCTTCGCTGGTCCCAAAGAACAAAATATTTGAAGATTTTTGTAAAGTACCTGACATGATTCTTCTTTAAATAAAAGCAGGAGGGGGAAATAGTGAATCTAAGAGGAAATTATATTAGAAAAAACTAAGTTGACATGCCTCACTTTCCCCTATGGAGCTTCGCTGGTCCCAAAGAACAAAATATTTGAAGATTTTTTGTAAAATACCTGACATGATTCTTTTTTTTGAGAGAGAGATTTTTGCTATAGGGCATGTGTACTTGCTGGAGACACACACACAGGGAGATAGAAAGAGAGAAATTATCCCCTAGGAGAATGTCATGCTACAGTCCTTTCTCTTCCATTGTCCTCTTGGGATTTGGGGCATGCACACATGTGCATCAGGCATGAGTTTCAATTTGCTGGGTCTGGGACTCAAACCACAGTTGACTATGTGGGAGTCTATGCCATCTACTGGTTCCAATTATTCTCCTTTGTTAATTCTATCTCAAAAGACTAAGACCTGGTCATGCTCTCTTTTACCTGGTTTGGTGCTAATCTGAGAGAAGGTATTACCTGCAGTTGCCTCATGGGCAGTTCTTTGAAGAAGAAGGTGGTGTTCTCACTCACCCACACTTTGGAGGAAGGAGTACATGAATAGGGGCTGTCACTATCTGGATGAACTAGAGACTGAACAGTTTTGTTACCATGGTTCTGTGCAGAGCACCTTGACCTCCTTGTTCCTCAGGTTGTACACAACAGGGTTCCGCA
>NW_006206042.1:1950398-1962187 GCF_000334495.1 Tupaia belangeri chinensis | reverse complement strand
TGCAGCAGTGGGGTGATTACAGTGTAGGTCACTGAAATGAGTCTGTCCTTCCCCAGGGAACACTGGGACTTAGGCTTGAGGTAGATGATGGAAGCACAGTTATAGTGGTTGATGACCACTGTGAGGTGGGAGATGCAGGTGGCAATGGCCTTCTTCTGACTCTCTACTGAAGCAATCTTAGGGAGAGTGGAGTTGAGGAGGACATAGGTGATAAAGACCAGGCCCATGGCTAGGACAAGGACACAGACACCGACAACTAAGTTGAAGATCTCACTGACAGTGATGTCTGCACAAGCCAACGTCAGCAGGGATCTCACAACACAGAAGTGGGAGATGACAAAGGCATCAGAAGAAAGGCAGGCCAAAGACAGAAGCCACCTGAACAATGCCCATGACCAGGCCAATTCCCAGAAACCCAGATGCCAGCTGGGCACAGGTTTTCTTACCCCTGAAAACTGACTACAAGGGGGCTGCAAATAACTGTTTAAAGAACATACTACATGACCAAGAGCAGGAAACAGTTGTTGATCGCACAGATGATGTAGAAGAAGAGCTGGGTAGCACAGCGTTGGGTGGCAATGGACTGATGAGGCTTTAGGAGGCCAGAAAGCACATAGAGAATGATGGCCACAGTGAAGGAATGAAGTCTCAGAGATGAGCAGCATGCTCAGGAAGAAGTGTATGGTAGCATGAAGATGTCAGACTTTACCAATGATGGTCATGATGAGATATTGCCAGTCAGCAAGTATGAAGTCAGAAGGACAAAAAAGAGAACAAGCCTGTGCTACCACCCAAAGCAGGAGAAAACTAGAGTCACAGCAGTGGAATTTGCCCTCAGCGCTGAGGAATGGATGTCTGGATCTGAAAGAAATGGAAAAAGGAAAAAGAGAGGTCATGCTGCAAGAGTACAGGAGATTCCACAGCGCTCTGAGCAGCAATGGAGATTTCTGGATCTCTTGGATGATGTCCAAGGCATAGGGTTCACAGTGTTCTTCCACTGACAATGACCTCAGCCCTCTTAGAAATAAACAGAATGTTCTCATGATTTACCACATTAGGAGTAGGGAACACAGAGAGAAAAAGTTTCATCATAAAGTGGATGTGGAATTATTTTTTAAAATACCCTACTTGACCATTTAAAAGGTGGATTCAGGTCAAAGAAGAGGCAGATGCTGAGTGGTCCTGGGATTTTAGTTCTATGTTCACCCTTGACCTGATCCTTAATGACACATGAGACAGAGACATAACAAGGATGGTGGTTATCTAAGATTGATCTATTCATTTCTGCCTGCAAGAATTGCCAGCCCAGGCTACCCTGAGGACATTCCAGAACAGATACTCTCCTCAAATATCTGGAGTCCTGGAAGTTCCTGCCCGCAAGCCCTACTCCTTTATGTAGGAAAGATGACTAGTACAAAGCCAGGCTGACTACTTGGCTACCGTTTGGATTTGTTTCCAAAAATGAAGGTCAATGTTTTGGTCTTTTTTTCCTCTAGTTGCTACAATCATGAACAATTCTGCAATAGAAAACTTTGTAAGCATTTCCTGCCCGCAAGCCCTACTCCTTTATGTAGGAAAGATGACTAGTACAAAGCCAGGCTGACTACTTGGCTACCGTTTGGCTTTGTTTCCAAAAATGAAGGTCAATGTTTTGGTCTTTTTTTTCCTAAAGTTGCTATAATCATGAACAATTCTGCAATAGAAAACTCTGTAAGCATGCCATTTCACACATAAGTGAATACTAGAAAGTGTGAATGCAACGTCAAAGGCTATAAGCATCTCCTACTTTGATAGAGTGCCAAATTTTGTCCTATAAAATTTTTACAGAGTGATCGCTCAGAAAGAATGTGTCAAAATGCAATTTCCCATTGTTATGCCTCAAAGAAGAAACAGTGTGAAATGGGAGGCAGAAGGGCGCAGTGGTGAAAAGCACATCCTCTGGGGCCAACTGCCCAGGACTGAATGCTATTTATTCAAAGTCCTAACAATGTGGCCAGGAAGAAGTTACTTACCTGTGTCTCAATTTATTTATCTCTGAAATGGGCTTAATCATAGCATCTTCTTCACAAAGTTATTGAGAGGATTAAATTAGTTAACACATCAAAGTGTTCAGAAAAGTGTTTAGCACCTAATAAATGCCTATACTCTAGGTGTATATAAAGTCTGAGGCATCATAGCAGCAGAGACGTAGGTCGAGGGCTTAACCAGGAAGATTCCCAATGACCATTTTAGAGAGAGAATTAGAAGCTAACGAAAAAGGCAGTAAGCGTAAAACATTTGCATAAATATAATCTATTTTACAATTAGTTCAATGAGGTTATGCAATTGACTTCTTTTTCTGTTATAGTAGTAATACAATTCACAGCAGATTTTAGGTGAGCGAAATCCCAAAGAAAAGTTTTAATTCATGTATTCACTCATCAAATATTTCTTATTGCTTTACTATGTGTAAAGGTAAATGGATTTAATGACTAGTACATACTAATTGCTCAATCATTATTTATGAAATAAATAATGATTTGGAAAGAGTCTCTGATGTTAATTCACATCATTAAGGAAGAAAGGTAAATGAAAATGACAGTGCAGAGTGAAGAGTACTGTCAGTATGATGGAGATTCGTATAGGATGCCATGAAGGCAAAAAGGCGGGGCACTAACTCAGTCTTAGAGTCAGAGAATACTATAAAGAAAGTGTTATCCAAGATAGCAGGGGAAAGATGAACGAGGCCATGTCAGAAGGAGCATCAAGATGGAGGGACTAGCATGTGTAAGATCCAGATGAAGCAGCAGGAGAATCATTGCCAGTGGTTATTCTGGTCCATTCTGTCGCTCATAACAGAATTACCTGATCTGAGTAATTTCTAAAATAGAGGTTTGAGGACCAGCAGGTGGCATAATGGTCATGTCACTGGACTCCTCCATAGCTGACCAAGGTTAGAATCCCGGACCCAGTGGCTCACAACTCATGCCAGGTGCATGTGCATGAGTGCTCAACATCCTGAGAAGAGAGTAGAGGAGAAGGGATTGTGGTGTGGCCATCTTCCCTGGGGAGTGATTTCTTGCTGTTAGTTCTCTGTCTCTTTCCATCTCTCCGGTGAGTACATGTGCCCTATAATAAAAATCTCTCTTTCTGAAAAAAAAAAAAAAAGTGTGTTTAACTGAGAATTTGGAGGTTCAAAGGTCAAAGGTCTGACAGATGTCAGAAGGCAAGAGTTTGAGCAGAGGAGACTGTGTCTCTGCCTGTTTCTCCTCTGGTCTCATTTATTTTCTTTATAAACACACCAAGGATCAAACTTGGGGATCCCTCCCAAATACCTAGTGCCCTGGGCATTCCTTTTCTCGTCTCTGGTCCTTTGGGAGGGAAGTAGGGAAGATGATTAATGCAAAACCAGGCTGTGGGAGAGTTATTCAGGCTACCACATTGGCCATGTCTCCAGAAATGGAGGTCAATGGTTTGTCCTTTTGTCCAGTTTCTGCCACTATAAGCAATTTTACAAGGGAACATCACAAAGTTTCTGGGAAAATGAAATTAAAGTCTGACTTTATTTTGGTACAAAAAAAACTATAATCCATGCATAGTTTTTTTTTCCTTCAGAATATGCATTTTCCAAGAACTTTTTGAAGACTCCACCTCCCCCTAACAACAGAAAACTTTCTTAAGCACGTCATTCCACATACAGGTGAAAACAAGAAATTGGTACTTTATCACTTCCCAAAGACCTCGCCTTTCAACACCATAATCAAATTAAATCTCTTCTTCATAATGTAACCAAATTCCAAGCCATTAATTTGGGAGAGGAGAGGGGACACATTCAAAGAGCAGTGGTTAAGTACAGAGGCCCTAAAGACAGAGGAATCTTAGGTTGATTCTTATTCACTTTCAGCAAGGTCTGAGCCTCTCTGGAACATACCTTCTTCATCTATAAAATGGGTAACATTACTATTGAACTCATGGAATGAATTAGTGAATAAGTCACTGAGCAGTCAATAATAACATCGCAAAAAAAGTTGGCCATGATTATTATGATCGTTATTAGGGAAGATCATGTCCTGTTTTGAACACAGAATACGTCTAGGGGTATGAGGTTTGGGGCAACTTTAAAGAGGCTGAGTTCCTGTGACTTGCTGGGATTAGAAAGTGCTTTGGTGTGTGGGACTTTCCAAATGTGAATGTTGAATTTGATTGAACTGAATATGTCATCATGTCCTTCCTAGTATTATGTGAGCAGAATGAGCTGTATTAGCTCTGTTCACACCTTTCATGATTGTATTGACATGAATCACATCCCTTCTCTGCGGCTGCCGTGCGGACTTCAGAGTCCCGTCTTATCAGGCTGCTTGCACGGGGAAGTGCTTGCCACGCTTGCGAGTGCCTTGCTCCTGCTCTTTTCTGAGCCTTCTCGAGCTGTGTGGATGCGGAGCTCACCTGCACTGAATGAAAGTGATTGAGGATTTGTGTGGTCATTCCTCCTTTTTGTTTTACTGCTCCATGATTTAACTCATTTCTCTCTCTCTCACTCTCTCTCTCTCTCTTTGTTTAAATAACCTTTTAGGCCAACATACTTAGGAATAGCCCATTGTGACTTCAAATTTCACTTCCTTTTTACTGCATAACTCAGAGTGCTTTGTGCTGTCAGCACACTCCATGCTCTTTCTTGTTCTAATGCATTATTTTGCACTTCCTCACTGCCTCTTCCCTCCCACTATAAAGGGATTCCTGCCGTTTATTTTCATTAACTTTATATTTTCACAACTTTAAAGACTCTATGTTGTTTCATCAAGATAAATGACCATTTATTTTTATGGTCGTTTACTATCTAATCTTTCCATAATATTAAGTTGGAGCAAAAGTAATCGTGGTTTTTGCATTGTTGAAATATGTTGTTTGATATTGGATATATTCTTAAGTAAATGTGGTAATTCTATACATTGTTTTAATGTGCATTTCTTGCTTTATTTTTTTTGCTAATGACTTATTTGCTGTTTATTTTATATTTATTTTTGGCTGTGGAAATGATGTTAGACAAACAGCAAATCCCAGCAATTTTCTTATTGAGTTCAAAATGGGTCCCAAAGCAGCAGAGACAAACCATAACATCAATAACGCGTTGGCCCAGGAACTGCTAATAAACGTACAATGCAGAGGTGCTTCAAGAAGTTTTGCAAAGGAGATGAGAGCCTTGAAGATGAGGAGTATAGAGCCCAGCCATTGGATGTTGACAACAATCAACTGAGATCAAGCCGATCCTATTACAACTACGTAAGAAGTTGCCAAAGAACACATCGACCATTCTACTGCCATTCAGCATTTAAAGTAAATTGGAAAGGTAAAAAAGCTTGATAAGTAGGTCCTCATGAACTGACTAAAAAAAAAAAAAAAATTTAAACATTGTGTGTTGAAGTGCCATCTTCATTTATTCTATGGAAAAACAATGAACCATTACTCAACTGGATTGTGACATGCAATGAAAAGTTAGATTTTATACAACCACCAGTGATGACTAAGTCCAACTTAGTGGTTCAACTGAGAAGAAGTTCCAAAGTACTTCCCCAAGCCAAACTTTCATCAAAAACAAGTTTTGGTCACTATTTGGTGGGGTCTGATCCACGACAGCTTTCCAAATCCTAGTGAAGCCACTATATCTGAGAGGTATGCTTATCAAATTGATGAGATGCACCCAAAACTTCCATGCCTGAAACCAGCATTGGTCAACAGAAGGGGCGCAATTCTCCATGACAATGCTAAGTCACACGTCACACAACCAACACTTCGAAAGTTCAGTGAATTGGACTAGGAAGTTTTGCCTCATCCACCATATTCATCTGACCGCTTGCCAACTGGCTAGCACTTCTTCAAGCAATCTCAAAAACCTTTCACAGGGAAAATGCTTCTATAACCAGCAGGATGCAGAAGATGCTTTGTAAGAGTTCATCAAAACCCGAGGCATGGATTTTTATTCTATAAGAATATAGAAACTTACTTCTTGTTGGCAAAAATGTGTTGATTATATTGGTTCCTATTTTGATGAATAAAGATTTGTTTGAGCCTAGTTACAAGGATTTAAAATTCACAGTCCAAAACCCACATTTGCTTTTGTACCAACCTAGAGAGATAAAGGTTCTTCATTATTTAAAATGGCTCAGATGTAAGAAGTAGAACCTTTCTGATTTTTGTTAAAACAAATTAGTTTTTCTTTATATAAATGGCTTGTTCAGCCTCTAAAGAATGCATCTCCCTATAAAATCCATGCTACAGAGGTGATGCTTAATGCTGCTCTACTTTATTTTATTTATTTATTTTAAAATATTGGGAACCAGCGGTTAGTGTAATGACTACATCACTGGACTCCCACGTAGTTGACCACGGTTTGCGTCCCGGACCCGGTGGCTTGAAACTCACGCCGGGCACATGTGCGTGTATGCCCAAGATCCCAAGAGGAGAATTGAGGAGAAGGGATTGCAGCGTGACCATCCCCCCTCGGGGGTGATTTCTCTCTTTCTGTCTCTATGTCTCTCTCTGTCTGGTTAGCTCATGTGCCCTATAGCGAAAACCTCTCAAAAAATTTTTTATTTCTCTATATATTTGTAGTTATTTTTAAGCCATCAGGTCTGGGATTTGAAATGCCGTCAGTCAGTGGGAATTCAGTGCCTTAACCACCATGCCACCTGCTGGCCCCATTATTTAAAGACCCAACTTTTTAAAAGAATTATGTATTTATTTTATTTTATTTGTAATTATTATTATTTTTTTATTTGACCAGAAAAAAACAGAGAGAGAGAAAGCAAAAAAGCAAGTCACCAAGTCCAGGCCTCGAGCTGCTATCGACCATGTGAGAGTCCAGCGCTCCAACCACCACCACACCACCTGCTGGCCTTACTCTACTCTTTATAGATATCATTATTTACTCTTATTCACTGCCTCACAGTACACTTTCCTTTTCTTCAAGCTCTTGCTATATGTATTTAAACTGACTTGGACAATTCTTCTAGAGTCTTGCATTTCTGCACACCTTGTGAACAGAGGAACTGGCTGCTTTTCTTCGGACAATTTTTATTTTTTTTCAAAACAGCATTGAAAAGTAAGTGTACTTGACCATACTCAGCTCATTACAGAGCACATAGGTGAACAGAATAATAATTCATGACAGACAGCATGTTCAATGAACTGGCAACAGAGAAATTTGATCAAAGACAGGCAGAGGAACTTTGTCCTTTAAGAATTAGAACCGAGGGGCTCCATAATCATCTGGCACCCGCTCAGTGTTGTTTCTGTGGTTAGAAATGTACATGATAGGAACTCCTGGGATCTTCCGGACTCTTTGTTTAAGGTCTTGGTCAACTGTGGCCACGATGTAACTAACACTTGTGCTGAGTTACCCTCTGTACTAAGCAGTCATCCGCATAGGTTCCTTTATGTGTGCATAGTCATCGTTGAAATCTTGGATCCTTAGCGATCCTTAGAGCCACTTGATACTTTTGCCCCAATTTCTCAATTTCAGCCATTACACAGTCAGTTAGTTATACGTGGGATACACTTGGCATACAGACAGTCCATCATCAACTGCACTAAGTCCAGTTTGGCTTTAATGGAAAAGTTGATGAAGTTGGTATCAACCAGGATGTGGTAAGGTGGACCCAGCTGTGTATTATATTGAAAGAGTAAGCAGGAAGGGTGTTGGGGGACGTCTCTTTCCTTCAGCGTGCTAGGATTTGTCTTTTCTTTCTTTTTAGGTTTTAATCTATTCTTTTATTTAAGCCTCTGATCTCTGAGACTAAGCATTCACTTCATGGTCGCATACTTTCTTGTTTTCTTTTGTTTCCCCATGCTCACGCCACACTCAGGTTTCTTCTGGAATCACCCTTGGACAATTTTTTAAAAGAATATCTGTATAATGAACAATCCTAGAAGACAGAGATAGCATGTCTCTCTAGAGCAAAGAGCAGGCAGGCTTACTACACCATATAGCAGATTCATGTTCCCTAAACCCAGGGTTTTACTTTCTAACACAACTCATTGCAAGATGAATGCAATGCCCATATTCAAGTAAAGTACTTCAGATTTACATTTCCTGGAAAGATTTGCAAGCCGGAGAGCAAATATTATGTAAAAAATAAAAGATTAAGAAAAATTCAATAAGGGCCAGCAGGTGACATGGTGGTTAAGGCATGGGACTTGCCATTTGCGGTTCAAGTCCTGGATCTGATGGCTTGCTTTCTTGCTTTCTCTTCCTATCACTCTCTCTTTTTCTCTCGTGAGTACTCAAGTCCTGCAGCAAATTTAAAAAAATTAAAATAATGGTAAATAAAATTAAACAAAATTTTTTTGAGAGTTTTTCGCTATAGGGCGCGTGCGCTCGCCAGACAGACAGAGAGAGACATAGAGACAGAAAGCAAGAAATCACCCCCCAGGGGGGATGGTCACGCCGCAATCCCTTCTCCTCCATTCGCCTCTCGGGATCTTGGGCACACAAGCACACGCGCCAGGCGTGAGTTTTGAGCCACCGGGTCCGGGACGGGTCGACTACGTGGGAGTCCAGCGACATAGCCATTACGCTAACTGCTGGTTCCCAAATTAAACAAATTTTTAAAAAGACAAAGAAAAAAACCATATACCAAGCCGAGAGACTCCCTTTCCCTGAGTCTCCTTCTCCTTCTTTGATTCCCACAGCTTTGGCAAGAGGTTTATAAACACTCAAAAGAATGCTAGAGAACTTTTCCTGGGGTAGTGGAGAATCTTAAGAGAATACACTTATAGATACTTACAATTGCTCCCAATCAAAAATTATTTGTCACTTTATTGGGCTATAAACACAAACACATCCAAAGCTCCCAATGGACTATAAGAACTTTATTTTAGATATGAATGAACAGCTAATGTAGTTTCTAACAGAGAAGATCATCCTGTAGCAAAAAGACAAAATAAGAGAATTAAAATAAAAGGGAGAGCATTAAAGAGCATTAAAGAGAAGGCATTTAAAATATACATACATATATATATAAATAATATGCTTGTATATGTCTACATTTTTAATACTATCAAAGAAATGAGATGATAGAGTATGTTCATAAAATAAAAGGTTTCTGTAAAAATTAAAATTTGAAAAGGCAATTTCTTTTATTTATACATTTATAAATTGGAAGGAAATTTTGAGGAAGTCTTCCAGAAAATAAGAAGAAAAAAAATTAGAAAAGAGACAAAATAAGTAATATGAGGACCGATCAAATAGTTGTAGTGTCCAATAAATACGCTTTCCAGAACAAGCAAAAAGAGGGAAAAAAAAAGAGGAGAAACAACATCGAAGTAAATAGCATTAAAAAATACAGAAGAACACAGATTTCTAGATCGAGTGATTAATACAGCAGGGCAGGGGGGAATAACACACAATGAAAGGCATTGTTATGCAGCATCAAAATTCTGGGGGTAAATACAGTGCAAAAGGGGGCCAGCAGGTAGTGGTTAAGGCACTGGATTCCCACATGGTCTACAATGGTTGGAGTCCTGAATCCAGCTGCTTGAAAATCATGCCAGGTGGATGCACGTGCATGCTCAAACTCCCAAGAGGAGAATGGTGGAGAAGAGGACTGTGGCATGGCCGCTCCCCTTGGAGGGCGATTTTTCACTTCATTCTGCGATGCTCTCTGTGTTTCTTTGCTGAGCACACACATCCTATGACAAAAACCTTAGAAAAACAAAAAAACAAAGGTGCAGTTTCATTTGAATCTGTTTTGAATACAGATGTGGGGTTTTTTCCCCTTTCTTTTCCTGGAAGCTTTTAGGTATTTTGTTTGTTTGTTTGTTTGTTTTTGGTGAACCTATGTACTCACCAGAGAGAGACAGTGAAAGGGACAGTGAGAAATCATCCTCCAAAGGGGATGGGGATGCCACAACTCCTTTTTCTCCATTGTCTTCCTGGGACTTTAGGCACATACACACACACACACACACACACACACCCTGCCGTGATCTTCTTCTTCTACTTTTTCAAAGAAGTATTTATTTAACTTTATTTATTATTATTATCATTTTATTTGCCACAGACACCAGAGAGAGTCAGAGAGAAAGAGGGAGGGAAAGCAAGAACATAAGCTGCTGAGTCTGGGACTTGAACTCTGATTGACCATTCAGGCACCAGATGGGCTCCCCTTCCACCAGCCCCAGCATTCCACATGATCGTCAAGCTGCCAGGTCCGGGACTCAAACCACAGTCAGCCATATGGGAGTCCAGCACCTAACCAGATTTTTTTTTTTTTGAGAGGTTTTTGCTATAGGGCGCGTGCGCTCGCCAGACAGACAAAGAGAGATGTAGAGACAGAAAGTGAGAAATCACCCCCCAGGGGGGATGGTCACGCCGTAATCCCTTCTCCTCCATTCTTCTCTCAGGATCTTGGGCATGCACGCACACGTGCCTGGCATGAGTTTCAAGCCACCGGGTCTAGGACGCAAACCGTGGTCGATTACGTGGGAGTCCAACAACATAGCCATTACGCTAACTGCTGGTTCCCCTAACCAGATTTTTTTATCAGCTAAAATAGAATTAGAAAAAAATACAGCAATGCCTTCAAAATTATTAGGGAAAATTACTCCTAATCTAAGTGAATATATTCAGCAAACCATCCATGACATATGTGAATACAATAAACATATTTTCAGAGAAGCAACATTTTGATGAATTTATGTTCTTGGCCTCAGGAAGTTATAGAGGAGCTCTTCATCAAAATGAGGAATCTAGAGAACAGCAAAAATAACATAAGCAAGAATCAAAGGAATCCCAGTATGGTAATGAAGAAAAACTACAGGACTAAATGTTCAGAGCAGACTCTCCTAGAGAGTCACCCAATCCAGATTAGAAAAGGAGGGAAGAGGACTGCAGAACAGTGGTCTTAAGATTTAAAATAAAAATGAGATAACTAGCAGGCTACAAAAGTGAATAAATATAACCTAAGGAGATTATCTGGTAAGTTTGCCTATATTTAACTCTATCTATGGAGAAAATGGTTTTGAATTTGTACAGAACACTGGAAGACACATTAATTATAAATAATTGAAAACTAAACCACTAAAAGAATTCAATTAAAAAAATCAGTAAAAAAAAAAAAAGAGAAAGATTTGCACAGTAAAAGATGTGCCCTTATTGTTGCTACATGGCTTACCTGTAATACTATATACATACCATAATACAAAGGGTCTTCAAAAAGTACATAGAAAATTCAATTTATGAAAAAAAATCCATGCATAGATATCAAGAAATAAGTATCTAAACTAAAAGATGTGCCCTTATTGTTGCTACATGGCTTACCTGTAATACTATATACATACCATAATACAAAGGGTCTTCAAAAAGTACATAGAAAATTCAATTTATGAAAAAAATCCATGCATAGATTTCAAGAAATATATCTAAACTTGCACTTTAATTATATTTTTTCACAAACTCTTTGAAACCTCCCCCTCCCATAATGTATGCCCTGAAAATAGACTTAATTTTTTCTGAGAGGATGACAGAAGAAGTAGGTAAGTGTGTTTGTGTTCATGTGCACACAAATGGTGTTATACATGAGCTAAGGAATCAAGAGATAATGTCGAGCATTTAGAAATCAAGAAATACTTGTTACATGTAATATAGCAGAAATATGGAAGGACATAAAATAAGGGAAAACAGTAAAAGAGTTGAAAATGGCTGCCTCTTTTATTTATTTATCTATCTATTTATTTATTTACTTATTTATTTATTTTTTTATTTAGGAGAGGTTTTTGCTATAGGGCGCGTGCGTTTGCCAGAAAGACAGAGA
>NW_006206042.1:1940363-1950253 GCF_000334495.1 Tupaia belangeri chinensis | reverse complement strand
TTTTTTTTGGAGAGATTTTCACTGTAGGGCGCGTGCGCTCGCCAGACAGACAGAGAGAGACATAGAGACAGAAAGCGAGAAATCACCCCCCAGGGGGGATGGTCACGCCGCAATCCCTTCTCCTCCATTCTCCTCTCGGGATCTTGGGCACGCACGCACACGCGCCCGGCGTGAGTTTTAAGCCACCGGGTCCGGGACACGAACCGCAGTCGACTACGTGGGAATCCAGCGACATAGCCATTACGCTAACTGCTGGTTCCCTAAAATAGACATTTTATATTTATTTTCTTTTTCAAAAATATATTGTTTATATTTAATCACTGTATATCTTTACACTATAGAAAATTAATTTTTCCTGCATAAATACACTATATGTTAGTATATTTCAAAGATATTATCACACACGTCAACAGATAACTTTTTTGTGTGTGTCCACTGAATGTTTTACTTTATTTTTTCCCTTGATTCCTTCCCTCCCACTCCCAATATTTATTTTCTAATTGACGGAAAATAGTTAAATCTATCTACTTGCAAATGCATTACTTCATGTAGCTGCATTAGTTCTCATGCAAGTTACTCAACAAATGTAAAATAATTTAAAAATTTTTTTAAAGTAAATTAAATAGTAACAAAAATGACTGCTAGAGGAATAGACATGATGTATAACTTTGTAGCCAGAAGTGAAAACAAAGGCATGGCCATTCTCGCTGGGGGAGGTGATTTCTCACTTTCTGTCTCTCTGTCTCTCTCTGCTGGCGAGCACATGCACCCTATAGCAAAAACCTCTCCAAAAAAAAAAAAGTAAAAGAAATGAAAACAAATAAAAATACTAATCAAATGAAAGTCTGGCACAGGAACAAAACAGGATAAGAAAATCTTAGCGAGTTGAAAATATAAAATATGATGAAAATAATGTCAAAAAATTTATCAAATTAAAACAAATATGGTTTATGCTAATTAATCCAAACACAGAGACTCTCAGATTGAATTTTAGTTATAGGACCTTCACTACTGAAAACTGTATATTAAAACTATGACACAAAATGACTTAAGTTAATGAGATTGAAAATAGTGTTCAAACAAATGCAATCAAAAACAAAGTTTTTGTACTAATGTTACTATTGTCCGACAAAATATTACTCAAAGTGAAAACCAAGGAACTTACAATATTAAAAGGTCCTAACAGCATAGCTTCAAAATCTATTATGCCAAAACTTATAATACTGCAAGGAGAAATTGGCAAACACCCAATCCTAGTAGAAGACATCAACACATTTCTCTTGGAAACCAACTAAGAAAATAGTCAATGAATTAATAGGGCTTAAAAGAGTTATAGTGACAATTAATAAGCTTGATCTAAAACTAATCTTCATACTGAGACTGTTCATTCATGTGACTTAAAAATGCCTCAACGTTGATATTGCACAAATACTTTTTGTGGACCGCACTACAATAAAATAAGAAATCAACAATAATAACAAAAAAGGGAGCTACACCCTCCTTTATTACTCCCTTCCTCAGAGCTGAATATTTTCTTAATGAACACTTACTTACATAGCAATTATTATATATTAGCCATTATTCTAAGTACTTTGAAATTGTTCATTCAACCTTTACAACAATTGTTTGAAACAAGTAGTGTAATTTCTCACTTTTTACAAATAAGGAAACTGAGATACAGAGAAATTGAGCAATTTCCTAAGGCCATGTCGCTGAAGTGTGCAGATTGAGAAACAAATCCAGGGACCTTGTCTCAAGGGTCTGAGCTCTTGACTGCTGTTAATAAGCTTATTAATAACATTTGATAATTTGATAATTAAAAATGAAAGTTAAAAATGTGCAAGGGAACTTCAAAAGGTTCATAAAAATTGAAATGAAGATGTTTACTGTGTTGCGAGAAAATTTTGAAATAAATCTATGCATAATTCTTTTCATAATATGCATTTCCCTGAAATTTTTGAAGACCTTTGATATACTCCTACAATGAACAAAAACACTATGTATTAATATTAAAATGGTACATCAAAACAATTCTCAAACCAAAAAAATCATAGCTTTATATATTTACTTGAAAATGATAAATGAAGATTTTAATTCAAGAAACTTGAAAGTAAATTTATAAAAATCCAAAGAAAACAGAAACAAAAAAAAAAAAGTAAAAGAAATGAAAACAAATAAAAATACTAATCAAATGAAAGTCTGGCACAGGAACAAAACAGGATAAGAAAATCTTAGCGAGTTGAAAATATAAAATATGATGAAAATAATGTCAAAAAATTTATCAAATTAAAACAAATATGGTTTATGCTAATTAATCCAAACACAGAGACTCTCAGATTGAATTTTAGTTATAGGACCTTCACTACTGAAAACTGTATATTAAAACTATGACACAAAATGACTTAAGTTAATGAGATTGAAAATAGTGTTCAAACAAATGCAATCAAAAACAAAGTTTTTGTACTAATGTTACTATTGTCCGACAAAATATTACTCAAAGTGAAAACCAAGGAACTTACAATATTAAAAGGTCCTAACAGCATAGCTTCAAAATCTATTATGCCAAAACTTATAATACTGCAAGGAGAAATTGGCAAACACCCAATCCTAGTAGAAGACATCAACACATTTCTCTTGGAAACCAACTAAGAAAATAGTCAATGAATTAATAGGGCTTAAAAGAGTTATAGTGACAATTAATAAGCTTGATCTAAAACTAATCTTCATACTGAGACTGTTCATTCATGTGACTTAAAAATGCCTCAACGTTGATATTGCACAAATACTTTTTGTGGACCACACTACAATAAAATAAGAAATCAACAATAATAATAAAAAAGGGAGCTACACCCTCCTTTATTACTCCCTTCCTCAGAGCTGAATATTTTCTTAATGAACACTTACTTACATAGCAATTATTATATATTAGCCATTATTCTAAGTACTTTGAAATTGTTCATTCAACCTTTACAACAATTGTTTGAAACAAGTAGTGTAATTTCTCACTTTTTACAAATAAGGAAACTGAGATACAGAGAAATTGAGCAATTTCCTAAGGCCATGTCGCTGAAGTGTGCAGATTGAGAAACAAATCCAGGGACCTTGTCTCAAGGGTCTGAGCTCTTGACTGCTGTTAATAAGCTCATTAATAACATTTGATAATTTGATAATTAAAAATGAAAGTTAAAAATGTGCAAGGGAACTTCAAAAGGTTCATAAAAAATGAAATGAAGACGTTTACTGTGTTGCGAGAAAATTTTGAAATAAATCTATGCATAATTCTTTTCATAATATGCATTTCCCTGAAATTTTTGAAGACCTTTGATATACTACTACAATGAACAAAAACACTATGTATTAATATTAAAATGGTACATCAAAACAATTCTCAAACCAAAAAAATCATAGCTTTATATATTTACTTGAAAATGATAAATGAAGATTTTAATTCAAGAAACTTGAAAGTAAATTTATAAAAATCCAAAGAAAACAGAAACAGGGCCAACAGGTGCCATGCTGGCTATGGCACTGGATCCTAAAAGGCCAACTGCACGCTTCTAGCTCTGGACTCAGCAGGTTGAAAATAATGCTGGGCATGCATGTGTGCATGCCCAAAATCTTGAGAGGAGTTTTGCAGAGAAGGGACTATGATACGGCCATTCCCCCCGGGAGTGCTTTCTCATCACTGTCCCTCTCTCTTTTTCTCTCTCTGTCTTTCCAGCAAACACACACTCCCTATGGCAAAACTCAAAAAAAAAAAAAAGAAAGTAGAAACCAATAATAAAAAAATTAAGTGACATATGGAAGCAAGGAAAACAGAAACAATAGAAGTGCTGTTTTTTAAAAGTTTGAATCATTGAGGAGATTAATTTAGAAATTACACTTTCAACAACAATCGAGAAAAATCAACAAGCCACAATAAACGATACCAGGTAGGAAGGAAGGATGCAGGATTAGCATAGCAGTATGCTGGTACTAGGAAAGGGAACATTTCCTGCATTTTGAGTCTGTAAGAGAAAGGCACAATCTGGACACCAGAACCAGGAGTTATTAGAGTCAAAGATTTAGAAGAACCTGGTGGATCTGACGTCTCTACAATGGTGATCATGAAGTGAGAGATCATCTTCATCCACTGATCAAAATACTTTTGAAAGCATCCTTTGAACAACTTGATACTAGTTTAATTGAAAAATGACATAAGATGGTTTTATGTAGTTTTTAGAGGATAATACATATTGCCATAATTAGACCAGGAAAAAAAGAGAACATTTACTATAATCATTACTCTAAAAAATAGAACTAGTACTAGTAAGAAAATCATAATTTTTCAAAAAAGAAAAGAAAAGCAAGCAAAGACAAAAAAAGATATCAGGCTCACAGCACAGAAAGGTGTGAAATTTCCCCAGCATTGAAAGAGTTGCTAATTGCAAACCTTTGGTACCCAAAATAGATAAAGTTGGAAAAGATAATTATCAGCCAATAACAGATAGATGAAAAACTAGCCAATTAAACTCAACAGTGTATAAAAAGACCAAGTAGTTTTGCTTGAAAACATGAATGAGCCAACATTAGAAAAATCTATGAATGCAATTCACCCCTGACCAATTAAAGAATAAAAAGCGTACAATTATATCAATGGCTATAGAAAAGGAACAGTTGAAAACTTAACAACCCATTCATGATAAACGTGCAAACAAACCAGAATAGTAAGGAACTTTCTTATTCTGCAGACAAACTTCAAAATGTAACCAGTAATTTCTCTACTTCACTCCCTCACTTACGTTTTTTTGTACAATGCTTTCTAATTTTGCTGATTGAAATGCCGAGTTGACCATGAGACTGGTTTGAGGTGTCTGTAAGCCCGGGAACAACTGTCCGATTTAAATAGTGTTAAGATTTACTCTATTAAAACATTACTCTATTAAATTGGCTGGTTTATTTTTCTTTTATAAAAAGGAATATCTAACAGACATCTATAGTAAGCCTCACATTTAATGGTGAATGTAGCAGAGAAGCATTTAAATTATAATCTGAAAACAAGGCAAAAATGTATCTAAAAGTACTATTATTCAATATTATAACCAAATTTATTCATTTCATAACCAAAACCACTAAGTCAAGAGAAATAAGAGATAAAAATCAGGATGGAAAAGTCAAAACTACCAAAATGTACGGATGATATAGTAACAAATAAGCCCACAAATCATCAATATATTCTCTTAATTTTCAGAAAAAGAACACTATTCGTGCTCAAGTTTTTCAGACTATATCTAGTTTATTTCAGCTAAAAATAAAATAAGGATCATGTAATTTGTTTAAAAATAGTCATTTTCCAGTTTATAATGTCAGGATCAGGGCTTCCTTTCCTTTCTTATGGGTTTCAATTCCATCTTGTTTCTAATTTCAAAGAATTCTATTTAAATAAAACCACCAGAGAAACTGTGAGGGAGGAACATTGACAAATAAGGGCCTACATGAACTGATTATTTTGGGCTTTTGGTAAGACCTGCTGCCCAATGTTAAGCTGTGCTTCAGCTGCTCCCTAAAGGATTTTAAACAACTCTAATGGAGTTATGCATTGGTCATTCTCAAGCATTAATACCTATACAGCATATTTATCCCTCAGCTGTGGGAGTCTGGATCTTAATGTCTTATGAGCTCAAGCATTTCTAGTTTCTTTTGGGTAAATGTTTGAAAATCTTCAAAAAGATTATGTGAAGTTGAACTGAATGCCTGGCAACTCTTCAATTCCACACTGTCTCTTCCATACTTGGCTGTCAAAGACATCAGATAAATTTTCTTTCAAGGGTTCATTTCTTAATTATGCTGGTACTTAGAAAGGGTACATTTCCTTTTCCTTTTTTTTTTTTTTTTTTTTGAGTCTCTGAGAGAAAGTCATAAATTGGACACTAGAGCTGAGAATTACTAAAGAGCCAAAGATCCAGGGAAACCTGGTCGATTTAATATCTGATTTTCTTCCAGCCATCAGAAAGGCTCATCTTGAGTTCATATTATGAAAGGGAAACAGGGTTGGACCTGCAGACTGAAAAATGCTGGGAAAGAAAAAGAGGGATCTGCAAGAATGACTCCAAAGGAGGAAAGGAGAAGGTTCTCAGCTTTCTCTAGGTAGCACTCCATGGTCCCATAGTCTACAAAGCCAGTAGAACTGGCATGCAGTAAGTACAGATGCTTTGTATATGCAATACAGATGCCGTGTCCCCATTTTCTGTTATATTTTATGTCCCTGGCATGTGACAGATGTTCAATGAGTATTTGTGGAAGAAACTAGTAAGTGAATAAGTGAAGGAGTCATAGTTTCTAGAGTGTTCAAACTAAAGAGACCTCAGAGATAGATGCTTCTGCTTTTAGAACAGAGAGACTTCAGGGTGAGTGGCTTGCACAGTCAAGCCGCCTCCTTAAACAAGATTGAGTTTTGAGGCTCTCTCTGTAATGGCAATCATGAGGCAAGGGGTCCTCTTCCTTGCCTGAGCAGCAGGACTGTGTCATGACACAAAGGCTTGTTCCTGTGGGAACCCGGGTACCAGCTATGTGATTGGGTTGAGGAGCCACTTTTTAAATGAGATCCCCAGACATCATGGTATTTGAACCTTGCTATTGCTGCCTTGGAGATCATCACTGTGGCTTGGGGAGAAGAACCCCAGAGGCCCAAGTCACAGGAGAATGGTCCTCTCCAACAGAGTGCAATCTACACTTAAAGGGGCAGGGCCACAGAGAAGCACAGGAGACCCTGGTGCTGCTTTCTGTATGTCTGTCACTCCCAGTTCTGAACAAGCAGAGAGAGAAATTGAAAGACCCTGGTGAGCTCTACATTTTTCTTTTAGTTCTCTCCTTCTGAAGATTTTCTGTATACCTGCCTGACACAGCACAGCAGGAGTCCTGGACATTGTGGTTTGGAGCTCGCTCTCCTGGATCTTGAATAAGCCTCAGCTTTGCCCAGTGAGATGTGAGTCACATTCCATGAGTCCATGAAACAAGGATTCTTGCTCTGTAGCTGCCTGTGGCTTCGTGACCCTTGTCTCGTGGGATACCACTCTTTGTCTTTGATGTCTTAAGAATATTGTCAAGTACATAGAAAAAATAAATGTAGAAAGTCCTTAACTTTGGATGGGTTATATTCCAATAAACCCATCATAAATCAAAACGAGCATTTTGTAGGCCTAATGGGATTCAAAGACACAATATGCAAAATTGTTGGCAACATAGTACATGGTGGAGCGTAGGTGCTTACCCTTCTGTGTGCTGCCACTCCCAGCATCATAAGGGAGTATCTTCCCACAGAGAACTAGCCCAAGAAAAGATCAAAATTCAAAATTTGAACTACAGTTTCTACTGAATATGTATCACTTTCACATCATGGTACAGTAAAAAAAAAAAAATCACAGATTTAACTAACATAAATTGGGGACTGTTTGTATGCAGTGGTAATACAAAAGTTAGGAAACAAAAAGCATCAATGTTTCTTTAAAAATCATCTGGAAATAACTATCTGGGTACTAGCCTTAGAGTCTCAGGGAGTGCTTTCAAAAGCTAGACGCTTCTGAAGGCATATTCTCATGGAATCCTTACATTAGTTCAAAGGTAGATATTAGCTCTGCTTTCATCTTATTGATGGATAAACTGGGTCCAGATATGTTTCCAAAGTCAACTGAGAAGGAAGTTGAGCTGGGATTCATGACAGAGGTGTTTCAACCCAGACCACACCCACATGTACCCTGACCTCACACATTTCAGAGTCTAGATTGTAAGGGAGGTGAGTGTGGAAAGCTCCGACTGAACTTCTCAATCAGCAGGGATTGGAGAAATTAATGATAACACCATACATGAACATGAAAAAGAGAAAGAGAGAGCATGCATGTACACACACACGTGTGTGTGTATGTGTGTGTGTCTTTGGGTGGCTCTAACATCCAAGTAGGACACGGAGTGATGGAAAGTTGGAATGGGAAGACAAATGAAGGGAGGGAAGCAGAAATTTAATGTATTGTTTGCCTGTTCTGTATCCAGAACTGCACTTGGCAATTTACATACAGTAATTCATATAATCTCCATGGCAACACTATGGAGTAGATATTATTATTCTCACTATTTTATAGATGAGCAAATGGAGACAAATGAAACAAGCATAGAAAATCAGGCATTCCTCCATTTACACCGGGGTTAAAGCCAGAGATTTCTATAAACTTAAATATTTTGTTGTTTTTATCGCTGTTGTCTTATAGTTGCTAGTATTTCAAACCCATTAAAAGTTTCAGAGCCTTCATTGTGTTTAACTAGAGACCAGAACACAGAAGCAGAAAATACTTTTCACACAGGAGGAGGGAGAATCAGGTATTAACAGATGCAATATTTGGAGAGCGTAAGAAGGAAGCAAGACTATAAAGAGAATAGGCTCTTGTGGATCCCCACCCTGGACTCGCCTCGAGAATAAAAAGAGCCATGTCTCCCTCCTTCCACTGCCTTATTTCCAGACATTAGCCATATTTAATTTGGACTGTGAGGACAGGTGGTGTTTTGTGCCTTGATTACCCAAACAGAAGCCGTGCGGAAGCATTGGAGTTGGTCTCTTACCTGCCACGCATGTGCCTAACAGTAATCTTGGTTTGAACTAATTCATTTTTCAAGTGTATCCCTTTGTACTGGGCCTCGGACACTGGAGGGGCCATTGCTACTCTAAGTCAGGTGAGTTTGATTGGAATATTGAAGCTGTGCACACTCATTTTAGTGCTTTCTCAGGTCTACATCTATATCAACCAACCTAGTTATGGGTTTCCACAATTCTCTTCCCTCATTAACCTTCCTTCTCCCCATTCCATTTGCCCCCATTCCAGGGCCCTGAGAACCTTGAGAGGTTTTAGAGCACTTGGCCAGGGTCTCACTGTTGAAAGTTGCTGAAACCCAGAACTGCATCTTTTCTGAATCCCTCCATGTGACTAAAGATGACCCAGGACCAGCCTACTGTTTCTGGCCTAAAACTCAACCTTCCGTCTTCATCTCTTTCAGACCCAGATTCTCCTCAATGCCAGCATCCAATTTCACAGCTGTGACAGAGTTTACATTTGAGGGTTTCTCTGTTTTTGAGTGGCATCACAGAATCATCCTGTTTGTGACCTTTTTGGCTTTGTACCTGTTGACCCTTGCCAGCAATGCCGTCATCTTGACAGTTATCCATCTCAACCGTCAACTTCATACACCCATGTACTTCTTCCTGAGTGTGCTCTCCATTTCTGAGACCTGTTACACAGTCGCTATCATCCCCCGCATGCTGTCCAGTCTCCTCAGTCCCCAACAAGCCATCTCCATTCCAGACTGTGCCACCCAGCTCTTCTTCTATCTCACTTTTGGTGTCAACAACTGCTTCCTGCTCACAGCCATGGGGTATGACCGCTATGTGGCCATCTGCAACCCATTGCGGTACTCAGTCGTCATGGGCAAAAGGACTTGCATAAAATTGGCCAGTGGATCCTGGAGCATTGGCCTGAGCACAGCTATTATTCAAGTGTCTTCTGTGTTCAGCCTGCCCTTCTGTGATGCCAACGTCATCTCCCACTTCTTTTGTGATATCCGGCCCCTAATGAAGCTCGCCTGTGCTGATACTACCATCAAAGAACTGATCACCTTGCTCATCAGTCTCTGTGTCCTCGTTCTGCCCATGGTCTTGATCTTCATCTCCTACGTCTTGATTGTCACCACTATCCTCAAGATTGCATCAGCCGAGGGCCGGAAAAAGGCCTTTGCCACATGTGCCTCCCACCTCACAGTGGTCATTGTCCATTATGGTTGTACTTCCTTCATCTACCTAAAACCTAAATCCCAAAATTCCCTGCAGGACAGGCTTATCTCCGTGACATACACTGTCATCACCCCCCTGC
>NW_006206042.1:1926690-1940332 GCF_000334495.1 Tupaia belangeri chinensis | reverse complement strand
TGCTGAACCCTGTTGTGTACAGCCTGAGGAACAAAGAGGTCAAGGATGCTTTGCTCAGAGCTTTGGGAAAAAAGCTCCTCTCTTAGGCAATGGTCAGTCTCAATAACAAAAAATGAAGTTTGTTGAGGTGTCGCAGTGAGGGACCCAGTCAGATAAGAGATGATATGAGGGCACCAGGTGCCTTGTTTTGGAAGCATCTGGGAAGGAGAGGAGTTGAGCAAAATAAGGGGAAAAAATTTTTTTTCAGTGTATCTCTTTTGGTGAGAGAGAGAGAAAGAGAAGGAGATATGAGACAGAGACAAAAAGACAGCATCCCCAACAGAGTTTTGATACTGTGATCTACCCCAAGCCTTAGCCAGCCCCAGATCACAGACATGGGCATTTGCAATGTACTCAGAGACACAAACCGAAACTTTCCTATATGGGTCACCTCCAGAGCACGGCATTTTGCCACCATCTAGCCTCTTTCCTTCTTTTCAAAGAAGGAAAATACCAGTGAAAGAAAAGATGCGTGGATTTGCAAAGTCAGACAGATGGATTTACCAAACTTGACAATAATCAAGATACAGCGCATCCATGTACCATACTATAACACTAGACATTGTTCCTGTTATTTTTGGCATAATGTACTGTAGACCAGCAGCAAAGTGTGAAAGAATATATAATATCATATCATATGAATTTGTGTGAGCTGAACTTGGCCTCAGCATGAAAAATCAGAAACCTAAAGTGCTATGCTCTCCATTGTTTACACGTGACACTGCCAATGCTGTGTTCTACACTACAGTTAACAACAAAAATATTCACTCCATTAATTATTTGCCCTGTGCCTCTTACTGCATGCATGAACCATAAAGAGCTGTGTTGGACACAGTCTCTGATAGCCAGTTTACAAGCTAGTCAAGACATTCTGAACAGCTGAGGCAAAATCATAAAAAAGATCTTTTCTCATATTTGAGAATTGCAAAAGAATCTTCATCTTTCTTTTTGTAAGAATTATTTATTTAATTTTATTTATCATTATTGTTATTTTAATTCACCAGAGAGAGAAGGTGAGAAAGCAAGCCACCAGGTCCAGATCTCAAACTACTGTTTGCCATGTGGAAGGGCAGCACCCCAACCACCATGTCACCTACTGGCCCCCACACAGTGCCTATTTCAATTTACTGTGCATAGCAGAGCAATGTGTATCTATCCACCATGGATTTGCACAAGTGGCGAGGGAATCTGAATCCAATTTTTAGATGCTGTGACTCTCCTATAGGACCTTCCCACACAGCGCAATATTCTCTTTTGTTTGACTGCAATTCCTTCTCATCCACTCTTCTCTCGAGATTCAGGCCATGTGCATACACACATCTGGCATGATTATCAACTGCTGGGATTTGAACTGTGGTCAACCATGTGGAAGTCCAGGGCCATAACCACCACACCATCTGCTGACTCTTATTTTCAACTTTTTAATGAGTACTTTCATATGTGAAAAAATATAAAAAACAGTATAAAATACTACCATGTGTTCTTATGAATCTTTGAAAAAAAGATCAACTCATGACTGAAATAAATTTTAGATCCAATATCATTTCATCAGTAAATGTTTCAACATGTATATCTAAAATATAAAAATTATTTACTTTTTAAAATATTTTTATTTTATTTTAATTAATTTTATACATTCAATCACTACACATCACTTAGCTTACAAAGTGAATTTTCCAACATAAGTACATTTTACAGCAGTCCAGTTGGGGATACTAAACACGTCATCATCAGCAGATAATAATCCATTCCCGTGTCCCATGAATGTCTTGCTCTCTTTTTTTCTCCTTATTGTCTTTCCTCAGACTCTCTTCCTTCTCCCAACCTCTCCCCACACTGTATCCAGTATCTATAACCATTTTGTGTGTTTCTATATCCTCTAATCTTTCAGTTTCAGGCACAAGAGTGTGGACAGTCAGTATATATTAAGTGGAGACATACAATATTTCTCCTTAACAGCCTGTCTTGCTTCACTCAGCAGTAAATCTTCCATATTTGTCCACTTTGTATCAAAAGCCAGTGTTGGCTTTTTTTTTTTAATGGCTGAGTAGTATTTCATAGAGTATATGTGCCACACTTTTTCAATCCATTCTTCTGTCCATGCTCATTTGGTTGGTTCCATGTCTTAGCAATTGTGAATAATGCCACAATAAACATAAATGTGCAAGCACTTTTCTGACTAAATATTTTCTTGTCTTTTGGGGAGATACCCAGGAATGAGATTGCTGGATATGGTAGTTCTATTTGCAGATCTTTGAGAAATCTCCATATTGCTCTCCACATTTACTGGACCAATTTACATTCCCACCAACAATGTAGGAGAATTCCCCTTTCACCACATCCCCACCAGCACCTATCATTTATTGTTTTATTAATCTTGGTCATTCTGACCAGGGTTAGGTGGTATCTAATTGCAGTTTTGTCTGCATCTCCCTTATGATGAGGGATGTTGAGCACTTTTTACAAATGTCTTTTGGCTGTTTGTATGTCTTGCTTAGAAAGTTGGTTTTTCAGCTCATTTTCCCATCTTTTAACTGGGTTGATAATTTTTTAGAGGGTAAGCCACTTGAGTTCCCTGTGTATTCTGGTTATCGGTCCCTTATCTGAAGCATAATTTACAAAAATATTCTAACATTCTGTGGATTGTCATTTCACACTAATCACTATGTCTTTTGCCATGCAGAAACCCCTTAATATGATGTAGTCCCACATGTCTATTTCTGGAATTATTGACTGTGCTTTGAGGGTCTTATTTAAGAAGTCTTTGCCTACCCCAATATCTCCCAGAGTTTCACCAGTGTTTTCCACCAGTAGTTTTTATAGTTTGAGGTCTTACTTTTAGGTCTTTGGTCCACTGTGAGTTGATTTTTGTCAATGGTGAGAGGTAGGAGTTCAGATTCATCTTTCTGAAGGTGGATACCCAATTTTTCCAGCACCATTTGCTAAAGAGTTTTTCCTTTTCCCACTAGATTGGCTTGTACCCTTTCTCAAAAATCATTTGGCTGTATGTTTGGGAGTTTATTTCTGGGGTCTCTATTCTGTTCCATTGGTTCACGTGTCTGTTTTTGTGTCAATACCATGCTGTTTTGATTACCACAGCTTTGTAATATATTTTGGGGACAGGGAGTGAGATGTTTTCTACTCTACTCTTCTTACATAGGATGGCTTTGGCAATACGGGGTCTTTTATGGGTCCAGACAAATTCTACAACTATCTTTTTTCTAGATCTGTAAAGAATGTCTCTGGTACTTCGATT
Organism: Tupaia belangeri chinensis; assembly: GCF_000334495.1. Taxonomy (NCBI): domain Eukaryota; kingdom Metazoa; phylum Chordata; class Mammalia; order Scandentia; family Tupaiidae; genus Tupaia; species Tupaia belangeri. The sequence goes on along the minus strand of NW_006206042.1, from coordinate 1,937,037 downwards.
GGAACTGCATTAAATATGTAGATTAATTTGGGTAGAATTGCCATTTTGATTATATTAATTCTTCCAATCCGGGTACATGGGATGTCCTTCCACGTTTTTTGTGTCATTTTTAATTTCCTTTTTTAGCTTCTCATAGTTTTCCTTGTGGAGGTCTTTGACTTCTTTGGTTAGATTTATACCATATAAAAAATATCTTACACTTTTTGTGTCTATGGTAAATGGAATTACTTTCTTCAGTTCTGTCTCAGTCTCTTTGCTGTTTGTATGTAGAAATACTATAGATTTTTGTATGTTGATTTAGTATACTGAAACTTTACTGTATTCATTTATTACTTCCAGAAATTTTTTCATGGATCCCTTTGGGTCTTCTATGTATACAATCATGTCATCTGCAAATAGAGATAATTTCTCCTCTTCTTTTCCTATCTGAATGCCTTATTATTATTGTTTTAATTTGCTATAGGGCACATGCGCTCATTAGAGAGTGATAGAGAGAGATATAGAGATAGAAAGAGAGGGAGAGTGAGAAAGCAAGCCACCAGGTCAGGGACTCAAATTGCAGTTGTCCATGTGGGAGTCTAGCACATCAACTATCATGTCATCTGCGGGTCCCAAGTAGACCTTATTTTAAGCACTTTACTCGCTTAATTGTTGCCCTAAATCTATGAGGTAAGCATTTTTTATTTATTCTTATTTTACACATGAGAAAACTGAGATCTGGCAAGGTTAAATAAATTCCTCAAGGCCACACAACCAGTGTGTAGAAGAATTAGGATTTAAGCACAAACAATTGCGCCCCAGATCTTTAGTTGCATTATCAGTTCCTACTAATTATTTTAACCAGCTTTCTCCCTTAAAATAACTAAACTACATATTTGATGCTACTAGAAAAAGAAGGAGCCTCCAAAAATTCAGATTTACACATATCTCAACTCCTATTAGGGATGTTGTTGGACTTTGGAAATCAGTCCAGAAGTTTAGAAATCATGTATTTTAATATGCTTTATTTTTAAAAATATCTTGGTGCATCCTTTTCCCACTTAGTGTAGCCTTAAAGAGAAAAGAAAAAGAAGTCTAAAGTGAGTCAAAGGCCTCTGAAAATGATAGGTCTCAGACCTATCAGATTACTAACCTCTGTACCTATCTTCTTTCCCACAGTTATGGTTCACGCTAATCCCCCTACAAGAACTGATGGCCATGAGTAGGAGATACTTATGCAGTATGATATTGTTCATAGAGCACAGGCTTTGAACCCCAGAGCTGCATGGATCCTAGTCTCAGGTCTGCTGTTATAAACCTGTGCCTTAAGCAGTTACCTAATTCCCCTGCCCTCTGTTCCCTTATCTGTACAGTGCGGCTGACAATATCAACCTCAGGAAGTTACTTTGAGGAGTCAATATTACAGACAGACCTTACCCTGGCACGTAGGAAGCTACCCTACAATGATCTGTGGGTCACTTCAAAGTCAACATCAAGTCCTTATTATTACGAGCACAGAGCTCTCATTATAGAGGAACTCACTTGTAGAGTGAATTCCCTGTTCCTCCTTGGTCCTGGCTTTGAAAATGGGCTTCTCCTATAGTCCCTGGTCCCATGTATGGTAAAAGAAACCTCATTATTTTCCAAGGGTCTTCCAGGTATTACTTCTTGGAAACACCTGGCATGTATTAAACTATTCAGCATCTCTCTGCATTTCTCTGCAGATCCTCTCCCTTTTCCCCTGTGGTTTACTCACTCACTGCTCTATTAAATACTTCTCATAACACCATTCCCTCTTCTCGCTTGGTTGCCTCAGCATCACTTCGAGTCCCAGGATTTCTGTACAAAAGCATGTGCAACTATTTTTAATGTACCACAGTTAATCTGAAAGTACCAATTACTGAATTCATAGTTCTCTTTTTCAAAATCAGGTTTTTTTTCTATCAAATAGGTATAAATAGGACAACCATTGTTATACAGTTATTATTGAGGTGGAGATCCATTAAATATTTTTAAGTTAGAAAGGAGTTTTCACACATGAAAGAAGTTAGACACCCCAGCTCTAGGTGACAGGAATAAGGTGAAAGACAGTGTGGGAGTAGACATAACTTACATCTCTGTGGGTCCTACTCAAGGCTCTGAAAGACTCGCATTGACAATTCCAAAGCATTATTAGGAGGTCTAGATCTAGGTTCCTAAACTTAGTTGAATACTACAAATGAACTATAATAAGAACTATTGAAATCTGGTCGCTAAAAAAAGCAGTATGCAGAACTAAGGGAGTTTACAGCAAGTTCTTTTTTATGTTTTGCCAATTTTGTTCCTGTAATAGTCACAATTTAATTTCTTTCTAGCATTGAATCCTAACACTGTTATGTTGGTGGCAAAGGGAGATTCTCAGACATTTCTCATCTATGAAATGGGATAATACTACTAAGTTCTAAGCGTCATCCGGCAGATGAAGTGAAACAAATATTGGTAAAAGTGTCCAATAAATATTAGTTGTTACTGAAGCTGACTACTTCTGCATTTTGACACCCACCACATTTTTATACCAACCACCCAGTTCCCTACTTCTATGATTTTCCAAATCTGTCCCAAGGCAATGACATCATAAGGCATTGGGATTTTTCTTCCCACTCTCCTTTTCTATTGATATCCTATAGCCACCAATCTCGTCTAATGATGACTATTGATATAAGGATCTTTTTTTTTTTATTATTCATCTGTTACAAGCTATCATGCTTGTAAATCATCAGGAAGCTGGTATGAATGAATCTGATGAGAGTAGTTTATAAAATGATTGGTTCTTTCCTCTTCTTTGATCTGCACATTGATTCAATTATGAGCCTTATTGATTTGCCTCAAATGTCTCTTGCATCTGTCCCTCCTCTCTAGGCCTAGTGCTATCCCTTGGATCAATCCCAATTATAATTGCTATATCAGCAGCCTTGTTGGTCTTCCTGCCTCTTCTCACCAATCTCAAATCCATCTCCACACTGCTACCACATCAACCTACCAAATCCCAGCTCTGGGTATAGTTTTTTCATTAAAGAAGCAAAATCACCAGATAGACAGGAAGAGGGTGTAAGTTAGCTTCTGGTAATGAAGTTTATTTTCTTAAGAGCCCAGTTGTTCTGAAAATTCAAAGTCCAATAAAAGGGGAAATGAGAAAGCCCTTATTTGCAAGGTCTTTGACAGTATTAAAACTCTAAATACTTGGAAACCTTTTATAACCTGGTTTTACTTTATCTACACAATGTTATTTTCCATAATCAACATGAGTTTGATGAAGGGCTGACTCCCTCCTTTCTCACTTATGTGAAGTATTCATTTCGGTTTGTTAGGATTGCCTATCACCTGCAACTAACCCTGAGTTCCCAAGGTTGGTGCAGCATCTCATTCATTCTTGTTTTTCCAGCAACTAGCACAGGGCCTAGGACAGGCTAAGTTCTTGAAGAATAAAAGGGCACAGATAAACACTGCATGTTAGACTAAGACATTGCTAAGTAGGAAAAGACTAATTCATGGAAAGTCTTCAGTGGGAAGTAAATTTGTAGTTGAGTATTGACAGACAAATAGAAATTCGCCAAATGCGGGGCCGCCAGGTGGTGTGGTGGTTACAGGTGTTGGACTTCCACATGACTGACTATGGTTCAAATTCTGGACCTGGCAGCTTGCTTTCTCACTTTCCCTCCCTCACTCTCTCTTTCGCTCTCTCCCTCTCTGGTCAAATTAAAATAAATAAATAAAGTTAAATAAAATAATTCTTAGGGAAAAAAAAGGGAAGAAATTTGCCAAATGGAAAAGAGAAGGAAATTCTAGGTAAAGAGTGTTCAAGGCTCATCTCTGTATCTTAGCACCTGAGAGGTGATTCCTGAGTCTAAAGATTGCACTTCCAGTCTTCGGGCAGCTTGAGTTGCTTTCTGCAGAACCATGGCCATGACTGACCATTTTGCCTCCAAAAAGAAAACCAGATGCTTACTCTGGGTAGAGTTCCTGCCTGTATGTAAAAGGGCCTAACCTTCCGGATAGCCAAGATGGTATGGCTCTAAGTTTGAACCCTGTATTTGTCATTGTGTATTTATCAGACATATCTATAACAAACAAACAAAAATATTCACGTAATGTGCTTATTCAAACAAGTAAAATTCAACTAGATAAACCAGCTTTCTCTAATGCTGTTTCTACGTGAAGCAAAAACTTCCACCAAGTTCCCAGAGCACTAACCCCAGGATGGGGCAGATGAGTAACACTTTAATGAGGCCCCCAGGCACCCACTGTTTGCATCTTCCCAGCCCCAGGATGCCTCTTCAAGTATCTTCAGGGAGTGGCCCTCCAAAGCTCAGTGAGTTGATCCTTGGAGAGTACCTGTTCTGGATTCAAAGGCTTTTCCCATAGAGGGACCACCAAGCATGCCGGTGACGCCCATGCCTAACCCCATTCCTGGTTACTTTGCTCTTCCCTGCACCTATACTCTGTGGCCAAAAAAGCCCAACATTGCAACATTTACTCCTTGGCCTCCTCTACCCCAGCCCTGGTGTTGTACCTTAACACTAGGCAAAATCATGTAAGTGCTATTTTAAAAAGGGATTGACTTTAATTTATTGTAGTACAACAGTTCTGATAGCTGGGGAGATCTTCATAAGGATGTGTTTGCTCTTCTTTTTCTTAGGTTCCAAAGGGTGGAGGATGCTAACCAGGTGATAATATCCTTTTTTTTTTTTAATTAGGTTTTTGTCATAGTGTACTTTCCAGAGAAAGTCAGAGAGAGGAGGGAAAGTGAAAAATCACCCCCCAGAGGGAATGGCTACACCACAATCCCTTCTCCTTCATTCTCTTCTTGGAATTTTGAGCGTGCACGCACACATGCCTGGCATGATTTTCAAACAACCAGGTCCAGGACTCAAACTGTGGTCAGTCATGTGGGAATCCAGTCTCCTTAACTACCATGCCACCTGCTGGCCCCATAATAGCCATTCTCAACCTCAAGACAGACAGACTTCAGTCAGAGCATATGAAGCGCTAGCCCAGTGTTTCTCAATAGGAATCCTACTGGTATTTGAATAGGACAATTCTTCCTTGGGCAAGACGGTCACATGTGTTACAGGATAGTTGACATCATTAATTGCCAGTATCATCCTTGTCCATCTTTATGACAATCAAAATCTCTCAAGCATTTGTGGTTTCACCATAGTAGTGCCATATCACCTGTTGGCTAGACTGCTACCTGGCTTTCAGAGGCCTCACAGAAGATAAACCTGTTCAGCCATATATAATAGCATCAAATGAGTTTCTCTATTGGGAAATAGTCTCTATTACAGCTTTACTCTTCTTTAGCCTTTCTAGTGTAAATGATTAGCAGCTGGTTACCCATTTCTTTTAAATATTGGGTTGTCAGGAAAGTCATGAAGCATTTTTTCATAATAAAACAGAAAAATATGTCATGACTTTCCTGACGACCTAGTAGAATCTCATAAACTTGGAGAAAGTCTCCATGTTTACTAGCCTTCATCTATGATGTGATTTACTTTATGCAGAAAGCCTCTTTCTGAATATGCATAAGCAAATCAGAATATAATTTAAGTATATTACACAAGCTTACCGTTTATATATGAAATATTACAAAAATTGGACTGATCCCCATCCTGCAACAAAATGATGTATCTTTAGTGTAGCTTTGGTTTCTGTGTTCTTTTCTTGTTTTTAATTCAGGGGCTGCTATTCTTTGGATGAAGGACACTTGAATTTGCTCCTTTCCTGACAAAATTGTTTACCTCTTCAGAGTAGGTGTGTACCTAGTCACAAAGTTGTATTGGCTGTAAATTTGCCTTCTTGTTTAGGGAAGGTAAAGATGCAGCATTGTTTATAACATACGTGAATCCGTGCTATGAATTGCCAGCAGGCTTTGTCATCCAGACGGCAGTGGGGAGAGGTCAGTGACAATTTGCCTTTTTCTCTATGAAGATGAGATGACCCTTTCTGCCTCAGCTTTGCTTCTACTCAGTACTTCCTAACAGACATACAAGAGCAATGATTCAGTCTTGAAAGAAAAGACATCTCCAGTTCAAACAAATTGTGTTAGGCAATTAATTTGTGCATAACACTGAGCTAATGAGATATGAAAAGGTGTACAAAGTATTATAAAGTGGAATGGGCCAGTGAGTAGCACAGCAGTTATGCAATACTCTACAATGCTAGAACCACATGGAAAGGCCCCAGGTTCACATCCAGAGGCCTTCCTGTCCATCCGAGGCATGCATGCTTGTGCGTATAATCCAAGCTGACTGAGGCTGGGAGGGGGTCCTGGTATGAACACCCTGTTGAAAGTGCCTGTTTCTCTTTCTGCCCTGATCTCTCTCATGGAAGAAATAAATAAATAAAAAGTTAACAAGTATCTGTGTGAGAAAGGGCAGTAACGATGGGGGTATAAAATAACTCAGATAGACATAAAGACATCAGAATATAGGGTGATTTTGTGAAGGACTAAAAACTTGTATTGATCTCTGAAGAACAGGAGAAAAAAAAAATAAGAAAGAGAAAAAAAATGAAGAAAGCCATTCCAGATATCACGGATGAAAGCAGGAGTAAAGTGGGAGCATGTGTAGATATATTGTGAGAAAAAAGAGATTGTATGAGGTTTTGTTTGTTTGTTTGTTTGTTTTTTAATTTGCTGTAGTGTACATGTGCTCACTGGAAGAGAGAGAGAGAATGTGAGAAAGCAACCCCCTGGGAGATAGTCATAGCACAATCCCTCCTCCACTTCTCTCTCCTTAAGTGATATTGGGCAGACACACACCCAAACCTGGTGTGTTTCTCAAGCTGCTGGGCCCAGGACTCAAACTGTGCTGTTAGCCATGTGGGATCCAGCTGCCTTAACCACCGGCACCGACTGGCTCAGAAATTTTAATAGAAGGCCATGGAGTAAAAATGCTTTAAGTACAGTTCAGTAACCCCAGGGATTCAATTGAATCTACTAGGAACTTTATCCTCAGATTTATAGCTGAGAACCAGATTCAATCAGTTTCAACAATGAGCTTCACCTTCTTTACTAAAAGTATGTAACTGCTGTTCTTCTACATTGCAGATCTGGTGACAATGAGGAAAGACAACTACACTCTCATCACTGGATTTATTTTGCAAGGCTTCTCCAGCTTCCACGAGCACCAGATTACTCTTTTTGTGGGATTCCTTACTCTGTACATCTTAACCCTGGCAGGTAATATCATCATCGTGACCATCATCCATATTGATCACCACCTTCACACGCCCATGTACTTCTTCCTGAGCACGCTGTCCACTTCAGAGACCGTTTATACTTTGGTCATTCTCCCAAGGATGCTCTGCAGCCTCGTGGGTCTGAGCCAGTCCATCTCATTGGCAGGCTGTGCCACACAGATGTTCTTCTTTGTAACCTTTGGCATCACTAACTGCTTTCTGCTCACAGCCATGGGTTATGACCGCTATGTGGCTATCTGCAACCCCCTGAGATACACACTTATTATGAACAAGAGGGTGTGTGCCCAGCTAGTGTGGGGAGCCTGCAGCATTGGGTTAGCTGTAGCAATGACACAAGTGACATCTGTGTTCAGGTTACCTTTCTGTGCGACAAAGGTGGCCCACTTCTTCTGTGACATCCGACCCGTGATGAAGCTCTCCTGCATTGACACCACTGTCAACGAGATCCTGACCTTGATCATCAGTGTTCTGGTGCTCGTTGTACCTATGGGCCTGGTTTTCATCTCTTACGTTCTTATCATCTCCACCATCCTCAAGATTGCTTCAGCAGAGGGTCGGAAGAAGACCTTCGCCACCTGTGCCTCCCACCTCACAGTGGTCATCATCCACTACGGCTGTGCCTCCATTGCCTACCTCAAGCCCAAGTCAGAGAACACCAGGGATCAGGACCAGCTGATCTCAGTGACCTACACTGTCATCACCCCCCTACTGAACCCTGTGGTGTACAGCCTGCGGAACAAAGAGGTTAAGGATGCTCTGTGCAGGGCTATTGGCAGGAAAATTACCTGACAAGTTGGGATGAGGTCTCCTGAGGCTCTGAACGTTCACTCTAGGGAAGAACATGAGGACTAGACTCAGATAACGGGGTCCTGAGGACGTTCCCCCTAAGTAGAGGCAAAAAAGAGAAAAAGCAGCATTATATTATACTGGGAATCCAAGAGCTTTAAATAAAGTCCCTTCATGAAGCATCAGCCCTGTCTCTGTGGATAAACAGACATACAAGGATAAAGCTTGCCTGAAGGAGAGGTCAGGAAGTTGTGTAGGCCACAGAGCTTTGGTGACCTTTTTACTTCTCTGTGAATCTCGACCTACTGAAAGTAATAGAGAACCCCTCAGATAGAACAGAATCCAGAGCACACTTTGGGTATCTTTCTCTACCATGCTTCCCTTTACTTATGAGCATGAGGGTTTTCTTAAATCAGAATCCTGCTGGAATCTGCTTGTACATGACATATCAAGTAAAAAGTCACCGTGTAGACTGGGAAGGCAGTCTCAGGATGAGATAGCACAAAGGAAATAAATCTCTTCTCCTGGCTGCTTTAACGCATCCCAGTTTCTAGCCAAACTGCTTGTTGAACACTGGGGCCATAGACAGTTTAATTAGAGGCCCTTCCATGTCTAGATCTTGAAAGCCATAAACAGCCTTTTCAGGGCCCATCCCTAGTTCCTCCAGGGTCAGTTCAGCTGCCATTAGTTCAGAAAGCATATACTGAGCAAGAGGGATGACCTAGACGGTGCTGGATCTTGGGGAAATAAAGATGGAAAAGCCCTATTGCCTGGCTCCAAGAAGCTAAACGTTTACTGGAAATACAAATATTTGAAAATATGGTTTCAATACTTTAAAAGCAGTATACACAAGCTATTAAAGGAGAACTGAGGTGGGGGAGAGAGAGAGAGAAAATGGGCTTCGGAAATACCAGGAACGTCTTCAAAGAGGAGGTAACCAGTGGCCTGGTTTTAAAGTCCTGATAAGAGGACTGGCTATGGTGGTCCGTGCTACAAAGAGTGCTACTCAGAAGCTGGGTCGTGTGGGAGGCTCTGGTTAGAGTCAAACTGCAACCTGTTTCTAAACAAGCTGGGTGCTAGAGGCTAGCCCAGGGGGGTTCAATACAGCAAGATCCTGTCAAACTGGTGAGAAATCTTTCTCTTTCTCATTTAAAAAAGAAAAAACAGGGGCAAGCAGATAATGTAGAGGTTAAGGTGCTGGCTCCCATATGACCGACTTTGTGGTTCAAGTCCTGGACCTAGTAACTTGCAGATCTCGAGGGTGTGTGTGTGTGTGTGTGTGTGTGTGTGTGTGCATGTGTACCAAGAGTCCTGGGGGAGAATGGAGAAGGGATTGTGACATGGCTATCCTCCCCCCCAGGGGGGTGATTTCTTACTTTTTGTCTCTCTCTGGTGAGTGCAAGCACCCTGTAGCAAACTTAAATTTTTAAAAATTTCGAGGGCCAGCAAGCAGCATAGTGATTAAAGCGCTGGACTTGGCTGACCGCAGCTAGGTCAGTTCAAGCTAGGGCCCAGGGGCTTGAAAAATCACACTCGTGTGTGTGTGTGTGTGTATATTCCCCAAATCCCAAAAGAACAGAAGAAAAAAGATTGTGGCATCGCCATCCCCACTAGGGGGTAATTTCTCACTTTCCTCTCACTGTCTTTCTCTGTTTCTCTCTGGCAAGTACACTCTACCTGTGGCAAAAATATTAAAAAGAAACATTTTTAAATCTTTAAATGAATAAAAAGAAATAACAAGATAAAATCACTCATTAGAGATTGTCTAGGGTCCAGCAGATGACGTAAAGGTTAACATTAGAGATTGTCTAGGGTCCAGCAGATGACATAAAGGTTATGTCATTAGACTCCCTCGTAGTTGACTGTGGTTTGAGTCACGGACTTGGCGGCTTAAAACTCAGGCTGGGCACATGACATGTGTGTGCATGCCCAAGATCCCGAGAAGAGAATAGAGGAGAAGAGACTGCGGTGCGGCCATCCCCCCAGGGGATGATTTCTCGCTTTCTGTGTTTCTGTTTCTGTCACTTAAGCGAGTACATATGCACTATAGCAAAAATCTCTCTTAAAAACAAAACCAAAACAAACAGACAAATAAACAAAGATCATCTGATAGACCAGTTGTGGGGAAAATTCCAAAGAGAAGAAATAAAGGGCTTTAAGTATGAAATTATAGAGGACTATTCAGAGGATTAAAAGTGATTTGAGGGACCAGCAGTTAGCACAATGGCTATGTCAATGAACTCCCATGTAGTCAACTGCAGTTCAAGTCCTGGACCCATGTGCGTGCGATGTGTGCCCAAGATCCCGAGAAGAGAATGGAGGAGAAGGGATTGTGGCGTGGTC
>NW_006206042.1:1916584-1926624 GCF_000334495.1 Tupaia belangeri chinensis | reverse complement strand
AAAACCCCCCGCCCTTAAAAAAAAAAAAAAAAAAAAAAAAAAAAAAAACCTCTCCAAAAAAAAAAGTGATGTGGTGTGTTGATACCAGGGTCTGGGTGGTGGTGGGAGTTGGGAGAAATCAGACCACAGGGTAGGTTCAGGTCAGATTGCGAAGACCTTGTATGCTAAACTAAAGAATTTTAGCTTTAATTTTGAGGGTATAGGAATAACCCAGGAGTCAGGAAAATGAAGATTCAGATTACGAGGCATCTGTGTGAATTCTTGACACCTGTATTATCCTAACATATCTCCACAGAGAAGTCTAAGAAGCCGCATGGATGCCAAGCCAAGGAAACAGGGGAAAGGGTGAATGTGAATAAGGAATTTGCAGGAAATACACGAATATAATCATGTACTTAAATGGGAGCTGAATCAGACAACCAGAGAAAGCATGGGACTGGGTAACGAAAGATTTGTTGTGTAGATTTGGGGTTGAAGATGCAGATGAGCACAGTGTGAAGGAGAACAAGGACTTGTGTCAAGACAATAACTGGGCTCGGGACCAGCAGTTAGCGTAATGGCTATGTCGCTGGACTCCCATATAGTCGACTGCGGTTCGCGTCCCAGACCCGGCGGCTTAAACTCACGCCAGGTGCATGTGCATGTGTGCCCAAGATCCCAAGAGGAGAATGGAGGAGAAGGGATTGTGGCATGGCCATCCCCAGTGGGGGGTGATTTCTCGCTTTCTGTCTCACTGTCTCTTTCTGGCGAGTGCACGCGCCCTATAGCAAAACCTTTCCAAAAAAGACAAAGAAAGAAAGACAGTAACTGGGCTGGACCTCATGCTGGCACCATAGAACCAGGACAAGTCTCCCACTAGAGTTAAAGGGTGGGTACTTTCATCAGAAAAGCCCCCAAAAGAAGTTACCGAGAACCAACAAGCACATGTATCTGCACTCAAGACCATAATGGAGCTATGGGGCCCTTTTGCAGGATTAACACAGACAAGGGCAAAAGTCAAACCTTACCCCAGGTTCTCTAAGAATATAACCAGATGTAAGTAACTAGGAGAAGTCATTGGACTGGCCAAGTAGCCTAGTGGTTAAGGAAGTTGACTCCTACATGGCCAACTGTGGTTCAAATCCCAGCCCTGGTGACTTGACCAGACACATGTGCAGGCACGACCCAAATCCTGACAGGATGGAGACATAGAGGAAGAATGCCTATGCCCCCTTGGGAGGTGCTTTCTCTTCTCTCCTCTCTCTTTCTCTGTCTCTCTCTGGCAATTAAATAAGAAAGAGAAATTGTTTACTGGCAAAAAAAAAAGGAATGAAAATTAAAGCATTGCAAGTAAAAAGTTGAGTCATTTAATAAATTCCTGGAATCTTTACTATCCATTAGATACAATGCTAGACATGGCAAATGTTTAAATAAACTGGACTATCCCCTGCATAGAAAAGATTCCAGTCTTGCAGAGGAGACAGGCTTATGCAGAGCCCACCATAATGTAATATAATAGAGAAATAAACAAAGTATGTTTTATATTTTATGGCAAAGATGTAGGCATGGGATATTTTTTCCTGATCTAGATAAAGCTAAATTTCATTAAGCCAGTAATAGACTTTGCGTGCTGGAGTTCAGTGAAATAAACGTGTGTTACCTGGACAATAAAGCTGTCTTGATCTAAGTGCGAGGTCATCTCCTGGGCCCACGGGCTGTGTGGCTTCTGACAAGCATCACTCAGAACACTTCATTTTATCACTGTGGACTTCCAGAATATTTATCACCCAGGTTTTTCAGAAACCTTATTTGAGTGAAATAGCTAACAGATGCTATGTAATCAAATGTTTTCAGCATTCCTTCTTACCCTATCAAGGAACTGGCCACAAAACTCTTGTCACTTCCTGAATAGTTTAACCTCTCAGAATATTTGGCTGAATCAAATAATCCTGGAGGAATCCTACTTCTTCCCTGGGAAAACTTTGGTTACCACTCATGATCAGTATCACTTCATGGAAAACACCTCTTTGGTGCTGTAGCTCCTTGCCACAAGACACTTTCCTAATCATTATCTTACAAAGTCCTCAAAACAATTCTAAAGTGGAAGAGATAAGGCTTTTCATTATATCGATAGTGAGACTAAGACAGATAAAAAGACATAAAGGCAGAATTTTAAAATTTATTTTATACATTCCAACATTGTACATCACCACAGCTTGTAAAATGAATTTTCCCAACTTGAATACACTGCACACCAGTCTAGCTAAAGATATCATTATGCACATTAGCATCAATGGACAATCTTCCATTTCTGTTCCTTAAATGCCTTGCCTCTCTGTTTTTCCCCTTGAATCTCTTTCTCTCACCCTGTCCCACCTCCCACTCGCCTCCCCCACTGCTTGCAGTGCTCTCCATGCTTCTATATCTTACCAGCTTTCAGTTTCTGCCATGGAGTGTGGACATTCAGTATATATTAAGTGGGGACATACAGTGTCTCTCTTTCATAATCTGGCTTCATGAAGGCAGAATTTGAATGGGCACTAGATGAAGGGAGTTTTCTATTTTTTTTTTTTTTAGAGAGGTTTTTGCTATAGGGTGAGTACGCTCACAAGAAAGAGAGAGAGACAGAGATAGAAAGCGAGAAATCACCCCCCAGGGGGGATGGCCACACCACAATCCCTTCTCCTCTATTCTCCTCTCGGGATCTTGGGCACGCACACACACACGCCCAATGTGAATTTAAGTCACCGGGTCCGGGACTCTAACCATGGTCGGCTACATGGGAGTCCAGCGACATAGCCATTATGCTAACTGCTGGTCCCTTCTTTTTTTCTTTTCTTTTTTTTGATGTTTTCTATTTACCTAGGTTATACCATCCCAGACAACTCAGAGGGACGATACTAGAAAAACCAAAAACAAAATTTATATCCTCCAGGCTTCAAACTTCCAAAATAAAATAAAACTTTATTCTGAGTGCCTTTTTTAGTAGAGGGGAATTGAGGGCCTGAATGCAAGGACCACAGGGATCCTCACTCATGCTAGCTAATGGAGACCCAGTGTAAGAGCATCTCAAATGGCAGCTCACGCTACAGAGTCTTACTCATGTATAACCAGACATGATTTTAAGGAACATGTGTTTGCACCTTCTCCGATATTAAAGCAAATTAGAGAAAAGCATCTAGGGTGTCACAAGCCAATTTGACCCTTAATTAAATGGTTTTAAGAATTTAATGGACACAGAGTTATGTCTGGTGCTCAGTGCTGGGAACACAGTGGTGAGTTATGGTAAATGTCTAGTCTTTGAACAGGAAAATTGATGTATGTATATGTACACATTATGCTAATTTTATGCTAATTTTGGCAGAATAGAGCTTTTAATGGATAAGAAGAAAGATTTAGTCCCAATTAAAGTCTTTAAATTATAAATAAGGAAAAACAAATTCAGGTTCTTGGCCAGTTTACCAGTTCACCTCTCCTCAATCACATATGAAACCTTATTAGCAGTAGAGGGTGTGACTGTAGTAGAAAGATATTTAAGTCTCTATCATGGCTCATAACTTTTATTCGGAGGGAAAATTCCAGCAACTCACACTGTAAACTCCTATTTCTGCAGGGCACGCTGCACACTTTACAGAGCATGAGCACCTGACTCACTCACTGCCCAGGAGCGAGGCTAGGATGTGTCAAGTGCCTTTGTATTATTCCTGTGGGATGCCTGTTCCCTCCTCTTTCACAACACAGAGGTATGTATCTCTGAAGCATCTATAAACTCAAAGAGACTTATACTGAGTTTGGGGGGACAGACTATAAATAATATCAAGACTCCCAAACTGGGATGGTGCTTGATGAGTCACCTTCAAAGATCTCAAAATTGAGAGTGAGAAAATTTACGTGACTCAATCAAGAATACCAGGTGTTCTGGAGGAGCTCCCAATCTGAGACAGCTTGCCCATAATGCTTCCCAATTCCAGAGGACACACCCAGAGGTTCAGAAAAGACATGAGTTTACTTACTCAGAATGGAATACTCTTCCACTGGCCAGAAAGAGAAGGGTCTCTGTGACCACAAGCACAGGCTCTGGCTTTGTACAATAGAACTCCTTAGTGACAGCGGTCTAGTTTGTACATACATTGTTTGAAGGTTACAGTAAATGGTTAGTTTATGAATTAGCAAAATCATCAGAATATGTTTAGGGTTCAGTGCCCCCATTCTTGTGATGTTAATGTCTGAAGGTTGTGTGCTGGAAGCCGTGCTCCAGCCAGGGTGGGTGCACAGGAAAGAGACAAAGGTTAACAGGAATCAGACTAAGATCTCATGCCCTTCAGCATGTTCTCAGCCAACTACAGCCAGAGTAAACTCCGAACTGCAGCCCTGATGGCCAGAAGTCATGCGTATTTATTATAGAAGGAGTTTAACAGGGGTAGGATGGGTGAGGGGGAATAAGTGAAGGATTTTACTCCAAAAGGTAAGGCATTCAAAGTATAGGAACAATAATCATAAAACATGACATCTGTTTTGTTTAGGTATAAACAGTCATAATTTTTAGAACGAGGAAGCCCATTTTTGGGGTGCATCTTCTTTGATCTTGATTACCAGGTAGGGTCTTTGGATGAGAGGGTTTCCAGGAATTTTTAGTCCCAGACCAGCTTGATCACTTTAGTCCCAGATTGGCTTGAGAACTTGAGCCCCAGGTCAGCTTTTGAGAACTTCAGCTTCAGGCTGGGGTGGCAGTAATTACAAGAGCCTAGAAATAAATCCTGTTTGGTTTAGTAAAGACAAGGTTAGTATATACTAAAGTGAAATACCTATGTTATCTTTGAGGTAGTCTACAGCTAAGAGGGTGAGTCTACATAGGAAAGGAGTGTGGTCTTGTGAGTAGATAAATGACTGACTTGAAGGTTACTGTGTACTTGGGAATGGCAATCTTCCCTTGTCCTGAGAGTAAGGGTGGCTTATGGTCTTTGGGGTAACAGCACCTCGTGGATGAGTCTCTGAGCCCCTCTCGGCTACTGAGATTGTTTGCCCATTAGTAGCTTTAACCTAAACCTTTCTAATGCTTATCTATGTAATCCCCAGTAGGAGAAGTAAATGTAGCATTCTTTATTGACATTTTCCAATAGGGTGGGGTGAGTCTAATAAGAGTAACTCCTGTTCCCAGCCGCCGCCCCACGCAGCTGACGCCTTAGTGGATCCGCATTCTTTCAGGATTATTGTAAAAGTTATAGTAAGGCTGGGGGTGCCTTTATGGGGTACCGGGGTATGGCAATAAGGCCCATGGCAGAGAAACTGAATGCAGGCCAGTACAGTAACACAATAGAGGTGAGGTCCAAAACTCGTTAAAACTGTTAGACCTTGCAAACAGTTCTCCTCAGCCGAATTCTTGTTCTAGGCACGAGGGGCAGTTCTTTCATACTCAGCTTGTGTTAACTGCATGGTCCCAGCAGTTGTGTATAACTCTGGAATGGCCCTGGTCATAGGCCAAATCTATGGGGTGAAGGTCATGGTTAGGAGATGTTCAGGAGGCTGAACCAAACCAGCAGCTGAGTCTCAGGGAGATAGGGTGAAAAGGGAGGGGAGAGGGGAGCTCATTGTATGGAGTCTACCCTCACAAGGGATCTTCAAAAAATTCACAGAAAATCTGTATTATAAAAAACTAGGCATGAGTTTCAAAAAAACTTTGCACAAAAAAAAAAACATACATTAATTCCTTTTCCCAAAAACTTTGGGAAGCCCCCATGTAAAGAGCTGATAAGTGAGAGATCCAGGGCTTAGATCCAGCCTACTGATGTCAAGTCTCCTCCGTCACAGTGCAGCTGTAATGTGTGACTGGTCAAAACTTCTCCTAATAGTCTCTTAACCAAAGTTCTACTGAGATCCCAGCATTCACAAAAAGAAAACTTACTTTCTTTAAGAAAAGTAGATAAGGCTAAGTAAATAGAAAGATTTGCTCAATAGAGTCAGAAAAATAAAGACCATCTATTTATCTTTAGTGAAGGAATTGAATTTCCTAGACTGGTAGATAGACACAACATCTAGATGTCACCCTAGAGGATCTTCCAAAGATCCTCAAGGTAGCTGCAGTATGGCCTATGCTCTCACCAGAGTTTAAGTTTTTGTCCCATCCACTCATTCATCATCTTCAGGCCATTTATTTTATTCCTTTGGGCTTCCACATTCCCAGCCTCAATAACTCCCCAACACTTGCCCTGGCAGTGTCTGTGCCATATGGGCCCTGAATGCAACACGTTAGCAGCATCAGCATAGTTTATAAAGCACTTTTATTTGACCCTCATCACATGCCTGTAACGTTGGCGGAGACAGTATCAGCTGCACTTTATCTGTCACGAAACTGAGACTCAGAGGAGCTAGATAGTCAAAGTCAGATAGCTGTGATTGTCAAATTCCTATTTGAATCTAATTAGTTGCCCCAATCCACCCTCTTGTACTATTCTTTACTTGAGAGTTGTCCCTTATACTTATTTTCTAGCAATTGAGTTCCAACTCCAACATATCTTTATCCTGAGATGTCAGTCCTTCTAGATTTAAGTATTGGTTGTCAGAAAAGTCTTGATGCATTTTTGCATAGAAAAATACATCATGACTTTTCCAATGACTCAATAGTTTCTGCTTCCCTTGGAAATGGTAGCTAGGCACACCCTCAGGCAGACTCGCACTCGTGCAGCTCAGTGAGAGGGGAGCTCTTTGGCTTGATCCATCTTGTCCCAACTTGCCTAAATATAAGGACTTCCTTTTCCACTCTCCTCTGACTTTGCAATAATCTTCTTCTATTGTACTACTGCTTCTACAGCCTCTTCTATTCTAGAAGCAATATGGTTGGTTTTGATCCTTTACAGGTATTTTAGGTGGGGAAATAGCTAAGTCACTTCTAAGTAATCAATGAGTTCCCAGTTGACTGCTGTCAATAACCCTTGTTAAACAGGAATAAGGACATCTGAAATTGTATCTTGGTTCCAGGCTCTCAGGAGGTTCCCTGCACTGCTCAGACAAGCTTGGTCACTGTTTCATTGCTCATTTAACTCCTGTGTGGTTCCTCCCTTTGACTTTGACCAGCCCAAAGAGATTTATCTAGTTTAGGAAATTAGAAAATGCGCTCTCCAAGTATGCATGTACATCTCTTGTATTTTGTGGAACTTATCTTTCCAACCTTACATCTCTAGCTCTTTAACACTCTCACCTTACTCAAAGGAATTGGAGTTGTTGAATAACCAAAGTTTAATCCTAAGACCTGGAAGTGGGAGGTAGGGAGAGGAAAGACTTAGGATAAAAATAAAATATGAGATAGGACAGAGGGAAGAAAGGAGATAATATTGCAGATATTTCCCTGATTTCATTTCTCTAGCCTTTTACTTGATTTGTAGTTTCTCCGATTTAGTGTGTTTATTCCATAGAACAATTTAGACTCTAGATGTTCCTTACTAGGTAGTTTCCCCCTGTATTCATGATAGAATGTGTGTACATGGAGATCAGAGAAAGATAGTGGGAGAAGCTCTCCACAGGGTCTAGTCACACCATGACCTCTTTTCTCCAGTCCTCCAGTACATCAGATCTTGGACACTACGGCCAGCAAGGCTGGGGATTCCGACCATATTGCCATGTGGAACCCAACTTCACTTGACTGGAACGCTATGGCTGTGCCATGGAGTCAGCCCTCTTACTGAGCAACTGTAACTAAAGTTACTTGTCATGCAAATTTGAATAAATGAATGGATTTTACAGGATTCCGACCATATTGCCATGTGGAACCCAACTTCACTTGACTGGAACGCTATGGCTGTGCCATGGAGTCAGCCCTCTTACTGAGCAACTGTAACTAAAGTTATTACTTGTCATGCAAATTTGAATAAATGAATTGATTTTACAATTAATGTTTATACTACACAAATTTTTAGAAACTACTAACTATGAATGAATCGATTCTAGAGTTAGTGTTCACACTGTACAAATTCTTAAGAAAACTTCAGAGAAAAAGGAGTTAGAAGTTATTATTCCATCTTTATCCTTATGACTCTTCTTAGACCATCAGGGAACTGAGATTACGCAGTTCAAATTGCCACCTGGAGAGCTGGAGAGACATAAACGGAATTTTAGCTGGAGCAGAAGACACCAGAGTTCACACCTATCCTGTGCACTCAGAGATGACTCCAGAGAAACCCAAAACTTTCCCATGTGGGTCACCTTCATAGACTGTTACGTTTTATCACTGTGCCACCATCTGGCCCTCTCAATTTTTTAATATTTTTTTACATTTCTAGGGTTAAGTCTGAGAACTCTCTCTCACCCTAGAACCCAATGATTTTATCCTATATTTTATTGCAAAAGTTTTATATGTTTTATATTTAGGTTTGTGGTCGATTTGACTTAATTTTTGTAGGAAAAATGAGGCATAGGTTGAAGATCATTTTTTAAATAATTTTTTTCTTTTAAATTTTTAAAAATATACATTTAATCACTGTACATCTTTTTTGTTGTTGTTATAAGGTGCATGTGTTCACCAGAGACAGAGATAAACAGAAAGAGGGAGAATGTGAAAAATCACCCCAAGAAGAGAGAGTCCATACTGCAATCCCTTCCCCCCCACTCTCTTCTCACAATTTTGTACACATACATACATGTGCTCAGTGTGATTTTTAAGCTGCCAGGTCTGGGACTCAAACAGCAAAATTGGCCATGTGCGACCCAGCACTTTAACCTCCTCACCACCTACTGGCCCAATCACTACATCTTTACAGTATCAAAAATGGTTTTGTACAGCATAAATGCAGTGCATGTCGATCAAGGTAAAGATATTATCATATTATCATATATAGATAACTTTTCATTCATAGATCTGTTAAATGTTTCCTCCCCCACTCCCTCCTCCCCACCCGCTATTACTCACCCCCTTGTATACCGTCCTTAGTATCTACAGTTTTCTTCCCTGCTGTTCTACTTTCCCATCTTTCAGTTTCTGCCAAAGTGCAGACATTCGGAATATATTTGAGCACAAACATACAATGCCTATCCCTTTTCTTAATTTTTATTTTATTTCTCTTTATTTATTATTATTTATACATTTAATTACTATACAGCATTTAGATTGTAAGGAGACTTTACCCAGCATGATATACACCTCAGTCCAGCCAGTTAAGAATACTATACACATCCTGGGAACCAGCAGTTAGCGTAATGGCTATGTCGCTGGACTCCCACGTAGTCGACCGCGGTTCGTGTAGAACTCACGCTGGGCACGTGTGCGTGCGTACCCAAGATCCCGAGAGGAGAATGGAGGAGAAGGGACCATCCCCTCTGGGGGATGATTTCTCGCTTTCTGTCTCTCTGTCTCTGTCTGGTGAGCCACGCGCCGCGCCCCATAGCAAAAAAAAATCTCTCCAAAAAAAAAAAGAATACTATACACATCCTTATCAACAGATAATAAACCATATCTGTGTTCCACAAATGTCTTACCTCTCTCTTTTTTCCCCCGAATTTCCTTTCCTATGCTTTTCCTCTCACACACTCTCCTTCCACTTTATCTCTACTGTCCATAACACTTTTCAATGCTTTTATGTCCTCCAGTCTTTCAGTCTCTACCATAGAGTGTGGACAGTCAGATGTGTTAAGTGGATACATAAAATGTCTCTCTTTCATAGCCTGACTTGATTCACTTAGCAGCAAATCTTCCATATTCATCCACTTTCTATTAAATGCCAGGACCTTGTTTTTTTTATGAGTGAATAGTATTTCATGGAGTATATGTGCCACACTTTTTCAATCCATTCCTCTGTTTGTGGACATTTGGGTTGGTTCCATGTTTTAACAATGGTGAATAATGCTGCAATAAATATAGTTGTGCAAGCACTTTTCCAACCGAGCATTTTCCTGTCCTTTAGCTAGATACCCAGGAGGGAAATTGGGGGATCATATGGTAGTTCTATCTGAACCTCCATATTGTTCTCCACAGTGGCTGGATCAATTTACATTTCCACCAACAATGTAGAAGTGTTCTCCTTTCAGCACATCCCCTCCAGCACTTATCATTTTTTGTTTTTTTAATCTTTGCC
>NW_006206042.1:1875947-1911745 GCF_000334495.1 Tupaia belangeri chinensis | reverse complement strand
AATCCATTCATCTGTTTGTGGACATTTGGGTTGGTTCCATGTTTTAACAATGGTGAATAATGCTGCAATAAATATAGTTGTGCAAGCACTTTTCCAACTGAGCATTTTCCTGTCCTTTAGCTAGATACCCAGGAGGGAAATTGGGGGATCGTATGGTAGTTCTATCTGAACCTCCATATTGTTCTCCACAGTGGCTGGATCAATTTACATTTCCACCAACAATGTAGAAGTGTTCCCCTTTCAGCATATCCCCTCCAGCACTTATCATTTTTTGTTTTTTTAATCTTTGCCATTCTGACTGGGGTTAGGTGGTATCTCATTGCAGTTTTGATCTACATCTCTTTTATGATGAGGGATGTTGACCATTTTTTTATATGCTTTTTGGCTGTTTATATGTCTTCCTTAGAGAGTTGTTTATTCAGCTCATTTTCCCATCTTTTAATTGGGTTAATCATTTTCTGCCAGGTAAGCTGCTTGAGTTCCCAGTGTATTTTGGTTATCAGTCCGTTATCTGAGGCACAGTTAACAAAAATTCTCTCACATTCCAAAGGTTGTCAATTCATACTAATTACTGTGTCCTTTGCTGTGCAGAAGCTTCTCAATCTGATGTAATCCCACCTGTTTTGGGGGTTATTGCCTGTGCTTTAGGGGTCTTGCTTAAGAAGTATTTACCTACCCCAATGTCTCCCAGAGTTTCCCCAGTGTTTTCCACCAGTAGTTTTATAGTTTGCAGTCTTAGGTTTAGATCTTTGATCCACCTTGAGTTGATTTTTGTTAATGGTGACAGATAGGGGTTCAGATTCATCTTTATCCAGATAGATACTCAGTTTTTTCAGCATCATTTGTTAAAGAGGTTTTCCTTTTCCCACTGAATTGACTGATACCCTTTGTCAAAGATCAGTTGGCTGTATGTTTTGGGGTTTAGTTCTGAGATCTCTACTCTGCTTCATTGGTCCTCACGTCTGTTTTTGTGCCAATATTATGCTGTTTTGATTATCACAGCTTTATAATATTTTGGAGTCAGGAAGTGAGACACCACCCACTCCATTCTTCTTGTGTAGGATGGCTTTGGCAATACAGGGTCTTTTATGGTTCCAAATTCTCTGATTGTCTTTTTGTAGATCTGTAAAGAAAGTCCCTTGTAATTTTATAGGGATTTCATTAAATACGTAAATTAATTTGGGTAGAATTGACACTTTGATTATATTAATTCTGCCAATCCATGAACATGGGATGTCCTTCCACTTTTTTGTGTCCTTTTCTATTTCCTTTTTAAGGTTTTCATAGTTTTCCTTACAGAGGTCTTTGACTTCCTTGGTTAGTTTTATTCCTTGGTATCTTATATGTCTTGCAGCTAAGGTAAATAGGATTACTTTCTTCAGTTCTGTCTCTGTTTGCTTGTTGTTTGTATATAGAAATGCTATAGATTTTTTGTTAGTCAATTATGTATCCTACTACTTTACTGTATGCAATTTATTACTTCAAGAAGTTTCTTCATGGATAATATTGGGTATTCTATGTATATAATTGTGTCATTTGTAAACAGAGATAATTTCAGCTCTTTTTTCCCTATTGGAATGCCTTTTATTTCATTCTCTTCTCTAATCGAATTGGCTAGAACTTCCAGTACTATATTGAATAGGAGCAGAGAAAGTGGGCAGCCTTGTCTTGTATCAGTTTTTAGTGAAAAGACTTCCAGGTTTTCCCCATTCAATATAATGTTAGTTATAGGTTTTTCTATGCCAGTTTTACTGAGAGTCTTAATCATAAAGAAATGTTATTTGTCAAATGTTTTTTCAGCATTGATTGAAATGATTATATGGCTTTTATCTTTCTTTCTGTTAATATGGTGTATTACAGTTATGGTTTTGTATATATTGAAACACCCTTGCATCCCTGGAATAAAGTCTAACTGCTTATGATGAATAACCTTTTTTGAGGGGGGAGGGGGAGGTTTTTTGCTATAGGGCACGTGTGCTTGCCAGAAAGACACAGAGAGACAGAAAGTGAGAAATAACCCCTCGGGGATGATGGCCATGTGGCAATCCCTTCTCCTCCATTCTCCTCTTGGGATTTTGGGAATGCATGCACATTCGCTCAGTGTGAGTCTAAGTCACTGGGTTCAGAACTCGAACCTCAGTCAACTACATGGGAGTCCAGCGACATAGCCATTATGCTAACTGCTGGTTCCCCAATGAATAACTATAGCCATTATGCTAACTGCTGGTTTCCCAATGAATAAACGTTTTATATGCTGTTGAATACGGTTAGAAAGTATCTTGTTGAGAATTTTTGCATCTATATTCATCAGAAAAATAGGTCTGTAGTTTTCCTTTTTTGTCTCATTCATCAGAGAAATAGGTCTGTAGTTTTCCTTTTTCGTCTCATCCTTTTCTGTTTTAGGAATGAAGGTGATGGAGGCTTTATAGAATGAATGTGGAAGGGTTCCTTCCTTTTGGATCTCTAGAATCAGTTTGAGTAGAATAGGGGTTACCTCTTTTTTAAAAGTTTTGTAAAACTCAGCAGTCAAGCCATCAGGACATGGACTTTTCTTTTTTGGAAGGCTATTGATTACTGATTCAATCTCATTGCTTATTACAGGTCTATTTAGGCTTTCTATGTCCTCCTGAGTCAGTCTTGGTAGATTATATGTGTCCAGGAATTTTTCCATCTCATCCAGGTTTTCTTCTTTGTTGGCATATAGTCACTCATAGTATTCTCTAATGATGTTTTGTATTTCTATTATGTCTGTTGTAATGTGGCCCGATTTATTGCATTTTGATTTATATGATTCCTTTCTCTCTTCTTCTTAATTAGTTTAGTTAATGGTGTGTCAAACTTGTTTATGTTTTCAACGAACCATCTTTTGCTCTCATTTATTTTTTGCATAGTTCATTTATTTTCTATTTCACTTATTTCTGCTCAAATCTTTATTTTTTTCTTTTCTCCTGGCATTTTTTGGATATTTTTGTCTTTGTTTGTCCAATTCCCTGAGACATGATGATAGCTTGTCCTTTTGCCACCTTTTCATCTTTTTCTTGTGTGCACTAATTTCTATGAATTTTCCCTCTTATGAATGATCCTTTTTGACAAGGTTTTTGCTATAGGGCACATACACTCGCCAGAAAGACAGAGAGAGACAGAGAGACAGAAAGCAAAAAATCATCCCCCAGGGGAGATGGCCACACTGCAATCCCTTCTCCTCCTCCATTCTCCTCTTGGGATCTTGGGCATGCACACACACATGCCTGATGTGAGTTTAAGTCACTGGATCCAGGACTTGAACTGCAGTCGACCACAGGGGAGTCCAGCAACATAGCCGTTATGCCAACTGCTGGTCCTGTCCTATGAATGCATTTGTAGTGTCCAATGAAGTATGGAAACTTGTGTACTCCTTATCATTTGTTTCCATGAATCTTTGGATTTCAATCTTAATCTCTTCAGCAGTCATGAAGTCATTCAGAAGTAGATTATTTAGTTTCCATGTATTTGTTTATTTTCAACGGTTTCTTTCTGAGATTAATATCAAATTTAATTCCATCATGGTTGGAGAAGATGCTGGATATAGTTTCTATGCCTTTGAATCTGTAAAGGCTGATTTTGTGCCCTATCATGTGGTCAGTCTTTGAGAAAGAATTATGTGGGGCAGAGAAAAATGATTACTTCGTGTTTTTTGAACGGAAAGTTCAATAGATGTCTATCAAGTCCATCTGATTTATGGTATCATTTAGGTCCTAAATCTCTGCTTTTTGTTTGTATATGGTATCATTTAGGTCCTGAATCTCTGCTTTTTGTTTGTCTTGTTGGCCTGTCTAAAGGAACTAATGGGATATTGAGATCTCCAACAATTAATGTGTTACAGTCTATCTCTCCTTTTAGATTTAGCAGTCTTTCCTTTACATATTTGGGTGCTCATGAGTTGGGTGCACAGATATGTGTAAGCATTATATCTTCTTGATGAATTAGACCTTTAACTACTATAAAATGTCCTTATTTGTCTCTTCTTATGGTTTTTGTCTTAAAGACTATTTTGTCCAAAACCAGTATAGAGACTCCTGCTGTTTTTTGGTTTCCATTTGCATGGAATACCTTTTTCCAGCCCTTCACTTGTAATCTATGTATATCTTTATACATGAGATGGTTTTCTTGTAGGCAACAGATGGAGGGTTTCTGACTTTTAATCCATTCAGCCAGTCTGTCTCTTGATCAGAGAATTTAATCTATTAACATTCAAAGTTATTATTGATATTTCCAGACTTGTCCCTACCATTGAGTTGGCCATCTTCCTGGTTGTTTTTTGCTCTCTTACTGCTGTCTGTCTGTCTTTAGTTTTCTTGGTATAATACTCCTTTCAGAATTTCTTGAAGAGTTGGTCTGGAGTTGGTAAATTCTTTCAGGTTTTGTTTATTCAAGGATGTTTTTATCTTCTTTAGCCATGAAGGATAATTTTGCTGTGTATAGTAGTCTTGGCTGAAATTCTTCTTCATTTAACACTGTGAACATATTTCCCCTTTCTTTCCTTGCTTGTGTTGTATGTGACGGGAGGTCCAGTGTTAACCTAATGGGATAGCCTTTGTAAGTGATTTGACATTTCTCTCTTGCCAATTTTAGTTTCTTGTCTTTGTCTGTGGTTTTGGCAAATCTGGCTATGATGTGCTATGGAGAGGATTTTCTTGGATTGATTCTACTTGAGGTTCTTTGTATTTCTTGAGTCTGAATGTTTGTGTGCCTCTCAGACTTGGAATGTTTTCTTTCAGGATTTCGTAGAATAGATTATCCATGCCTTTATTAGATTCTTCACCTTCTGGGATACCAATTATTCGGATAGTGAGGCGTTTTGTTGTATCTAGTATTTCTTCTAATGTTATCCTCAGTTTTCTTGGATATTTTCTCAGTATTTTTTTTTTCTTGGAGAGATTTTCACTATAGGGCGCGTGCGCTCGCCAGACAGACTGAGAGAGACATAGAGACAGAAAGCGAGAAATCACCCACCAGGGGAGATGGTCACGCCGCAATCCCTTCTCCTCCATTCTCCTCTTGGGATCTTGGGCACGCACGCACACGCGCCTGGTGTGAGTTTTAAGCCACCAGGTCCGGGACGCTAACCGCGGTCGACTACGTGGGAGTCCAGCAACATAGCCATTACGCTAACTGCTGATTCCCTCAGTCTTTTCTATAATGTTTTCTAGGTCTGAGGATTTATCTTCTACTTCAGAAATTCGATCTTGTGCATGGTCTAAACTGCTTTAAATACTTTTGAGAGAGGTTTTGATTTCCAGGTATTGCAGCCAAAAGTTCGGTTTGATTCTTTTTTATGGTGTTCAGTTCTTCTTTCATATCGTGGAAGGACTTCCCCATCTCCTGGGGCTCAATTCCCAAGCTCTTTTCTCTTACATCTCACAGAGTTTTGTTACCATAAATATTCTAAATCCTTTTTCTGACATTTCAGTAATATCCTCTAATTTTTCCCAACTTGGAGACAAGTTACAGTGTTCCTTTGCTGGAGATGTAGTACTTGATTCTCTTACCCTTGAGACTCTTCTCTAATTTTTAGTCATTTGGTAATGTATTCACTTTTGGCTAATTTGTTGGAGAAGTATTCTGTAACTGTGAGCTCATGTGTTTCCCTTACTATGAAATAATTCAGTGCTATTTTTTCCTTCTACTGTGTCCTCCAGTGTGGGAATCACAGGAGGCATTTTGAAATCAGATTTATGA
Organism: Tupaia belangeri chinensis; assembly: GCF_000334495.1. Classification (NCBI taxonomy): domain Eukaryota; kingdom Metazoa; phylum Chordata; class Mammalia; order Scandentia; family Tupaiidae; genus Tupaia; species Tupaia belangeri. The sequence goes on along the minus strand of NW_006206042.1, from coordinate 1,906,027 downwards.
AGGGTAATTTCACTCTTTTTTGCAGCCACTACAGTGAGGTGCAAAGAATTATCTAAAGCTCACAATGTTCAGATAGTTAGCTACTATACGTCTAGTTTTCTCTAGGCAGTGGGTAAAGGCTGAGTAGTAAAACAGGAAAGTAAGGTTTAAAACGAAAAAGAAAGTAGGAAAGAGAAGTAGGAAGAAACATCAAAGAAAAAGGAAAGAACTAGAACAAAAAAACAGGAGGAAAAAAACAGAAATCACGTGCAGAAAGTAAAATTGGGTTAAAAATGGAAAACCACGGGATACACAAAGGACAGCAGAAGCAGAGATGGAGATGCCTAGACACTTTCTGTCCTGGGTGAGGGAAGAAGAGACAAATTACCAATAGAAAGGCACAAATGGGGCAGAAAGCTAATTTTTACAAATAGGAAAAAAGTTATAAGGGACAGAGAAGAACAAGAGGGAGAGAGACACTTGCCGACTTGACTAGCACTGGAGACTTGGAAGGAGGGACCCTGGCTGGGGGTGCTTCATAGCTGTCCCAAAGGGACAGCAGAGGTAGAGATGGAGATGCCTGGACACTTTCTGTCCTGACTAGCACTGGGGTCTGGAAGGGGCGAGGGGGCTGACTGGAGAGACTTCGCAGCTGTGAACCTGAAACCAGAGGGAGAGCAGAGGCAGAGCCAATGCCTCTCTTTTATAGTCTAGTTTGCTTCAATTAGTTGTTTGGGTTTTTTGTTTTGTTTTGTTGTTGTTGTTATTGTTGTTTTGCTTGTGAATTTCCAAATACTCCAGCACCATTTGTTTAAAGTAGTTATCTTTTCTCTTTTCTCCATTAAATAGCTTTCCAACCTTTGTGAAAAATAAGTATGGTGGCACAGCAGAAACTTAACTTTCAGTTTTGTTTTGTTTTTTTAATTTAGCCATTCTGATATATACTTAGTTGCTTTATAGAAATTTTACCTTTATTTCTCTAATGACTAACAATGTCAAAGAGCGTCCATGGGTTTGCCGTCCTTACATATCTGTGGTGAAATATCTGTTCAAGGGCATTGCCTTCCCATTCTTGAATTTTAAGAGTTCTTTATATATTCCAGATACAAGTCTCTGATCAGATACATTATTTGCAAATATTTTTCCCTGTCCATTGTTCATCTTTTCATTCTCTTTCTAGCTATTTTCATAAAGCAAAAGTTTTTAATTTTGATGAAGTTCAATTTATCAGTTTTGTTTTTCTTTTTTATGATTGTGGTTTTTTTTGTATCATCTCTGAAAATTCTGCCTATTACCAATTTAGGTAGATTTTTCTCTAAAATTTTTGTAGTTTTAGGCTTTCCATGTAGAATTATGATACATTTGAGTTTATTTTGGGATAAGATATGAAGCTTAGGTCAAAGTTTATAATTTTGCATGTGACTATCCTCTTGTTTCAATATCCTTTGTTGAAAGAGTATCCTTTCTCCACCAAATTGATTATGCACTCTTGCCTAAAATCAATTGTACATATTTGTTTCAATAATATTAACTTTTCCCGGGACCAGCAGTTGGTGTAATGGCTATGTTGTGGGACTTCCATATAGTTGACTACAGTTTGAGTCCCAGACCCGGTTGCTTAAACTCACACCAAGCACGGTGTGTGTGCATGCCCAAGATACCAAGAGAAGAATGGAAGAGAAGGGATTGCAGCATGGCCATCCCCCTTGGGAGTGATTTCTTGCTTTCTGTCTCTCTGTCTCTGTCTGTCTTTCTGGCAAGTGTATGTGCCCTATAGCAAATACCTCTCCAAAAAGAAAAAATTATCATATTAAGTATTCCCTTTCAGAATTGTAATATGTCTGCTCCAGCCTAAGTAGTGCCATCCATATTATATTAGACTGCAGTGCTGAATGCTGGTTTGAATCCCTGCCCTGTTCAGCCTTAAATATGTCAGGCGTGTGCTCACCTACCCAAGATCTTGATAAGTTGGAGGGCTGGACAAAGGGAATAGTAATATGACCAGAACCTGTTGAGGGTACTTTTCTCACTCTCTTTTCTCTAAAATACAATAAATAAAACTAAAAATAAGTAAACGTAATATGTCTTTTTAAAGATCTGCACTCCCTCCAATATGTTTGCATTGCTTCACTTTAGTCCACTTATTTCTAAAAACTTCAGTTACATCCTCAATGCTAACTTCAATTATGTCTTTGCAGTCTTCTTAAAAGAGTGGAGAGGCCAGTAGATGACATTGTTGTTAGGATGCTGGACTCCCACATGGTCGACTGTGGTTCAAGCCCGGACCTGGCAGTTTGAAAATCATGCTGGGCACATGTACATGCATACCCCAAATCCCAGGAGTGAAGGAGAAAAGACTGCAGCGTGGTTAACGTCCCTGGAAGGTAATTTCCCATTTTCCCTCTCACCATCTCTTTCTCTGCCTGGTGAGTGCATGCACCCTCTGGCAAAACCTTAAACAACAACAAAAAAAAAAAAGAAAGAAAGAGAGAGAGAGTATGTGAAAACTGTACCAACTTCATTGCTACGTAAAAGCAGAAACAGATGTGCTTATCCCTAACAGAGCCTCTCTTAAACCAGCTTATCCTGCAGCGCCTCTTCCAGGTATCACAATTAGAAACAGAAAATATGCTGTTCCCGCCCAACCCCTCCTTTCATCTCCTCTCCTTCTATATAAATCTTTTCACAGAAGATTTTTCACATACGAATTATTTTATGTGAATAAATTCTTGTGAACCTCTGACCCTTACCAGCCTGAATCCCAGTGGAAGTACAATTTAGCCTCAAAATAAGATCCTCGTACACTATTCGGAATATGTTTCTGTGTTCGCAAAATGTCACCAATAGTGAGATAACTGGAACCTGGACCAAAGTGAGGAAACAGGAATGAACAGTAAATATTATCATGAAACATAAATCAAAACTTTGTCCCAGATTCGAGATGGAGCATAAGGAAGTAAGTGGCAAGAAAGATCACTCTTCTCATTCTGAGCACAAAAAAGCATGAAGTGATTCAGAAAAAATATGAAATATGACTGAGTTCAGTGGTAAACACGTTGAGTTTGAGAAGATTAAAAAGACTTTCAGTTGAAAGAGTCAGCAGAAAGTTAGAAATGTGGTTGAGAACCTCTGAGAATATGAAATAGGAAATTATCAATATAAGGTGAAAAAGCTAAGCTATAAGAAGGAATGATATCTCTGAGGGAGAGATTAGAGAGACAGAAAAGCAAAAGGCTGAGGATGGAGACTCAAAATTCATGAACAGCATTCCAGTGGTTAACCGGAAAGACCAGGCAGAAAAAGTTGTCAGTGAAAACGGAAAAAGGCTAATTAAAAGAGGGCAAAGACTTTTCTATCACTGCAGGTATTACCTTAATGTTTTGTTTTAGTGTGAGAAATTGTTCCATTTATTTGTTTTGTTTTATTTCTTATTACTTTTGTATCTTTGCTCTGCTAACAGATGCTAAGTAGCTTCACTATTTGCAATATTTTACACTGCTCTATTCTTCATTAAGGAAGGAAATACTTTCTGTTCTCTGAAGAGTGGACAAGACAGAAGACTGAAATTTTACATTATCACCAACAATATGATACTCTGATAATCTTACCAATTTTATCTTTTCAAAACAGAGAAATCCTGCTTTTAGCAGTTATGTTGCTTTTCAGATATTTTCTGATTTATTTTCTCCATCTAAGAACAACTGTTCTTGGGACCAGCAGTTGGCATAATGGCTATGTCGCTGAACTCCCATGTAGTCAACCACGGTTCAAATCCTGGACCCGGTGGCTTAAACTCAACGCTGGGCATGTGTGAGTGCGTGCCCAAGATCCCAAGAGGAGAACGGAGGAGATGGGATTGAGGCGTGGCCAGCCCCCCTGGGGGGTGATTTCTTGCTTTCTGTCTCTCTGTCTCTCCCTGTCTTTCTGGCAAGCACACGCACCCTTATAGCAAAAATCTCTCCAAAAAAAAAAAAGAGAACTATCCTTTCCAAAACAATTTAATAATTTCCTTATATATTAAGAAATTTCTCACATAAAATATCAGCAAGGTTTTTAAAGTAATAATTTAGTTTTCTTCTTTTAAAAATTTATTTATTTATTTATTTACATTTTTTAAATACATTCAATCACATTATTTAGCTTACGAGGTGATCATTTCAATATATGAACATTTCTCCCCGGTCCAGTTGATCAAAATATAGCAACACTACTTCCCTGTCTCAACAATGCTGTCTCCGTATCCCTTAGTTTTCTAATTATAAATTAATATATACCTATTCTGGAAAAATTTGGATAATATAAAAAACACATAAGAAAGAAAACAAGAATGACTCAAAATCCAACTAACTGGACATTATAATTAGAACTTTTTCTATACTTCTGCCTCCATGTTATTGAGATGATATTTTTCATAAAAAGTCACATTTTAAATTTTTCTCTTAATTTAGTAAAGAAATGTTTCAATAGTACAGTTTCTCTATAAGCATAATATTTAAAGAATGCAAAATATTCTGTTACAGGCATATCCAGTATTTAGTCATTAATCATTTAGTGTTTAGATTACCAAGTAATTTGTCTTCGGTATAATAAAAATTATAGAAAATCGTGGCTTCTATTTTTTAAAATAACTCATTTTTTATTCATTCTCATATTTAAAATTTTTTTTTTCTATAGAACCCACGTTCTCACCAGAAAGACAAAGAAAGACAGAGAGACAGAAAGTGAGAAATCATCCACCAGGAGAATGCCAACACCACAATTCCTTCTCCTCCATTCTCCTTTCAGGATTTTGGGCATATATGCACATGCACCCAGCATAGGTTTCAAGCCACTGGGACCAGGATTTGAATCGCAGTTGACTACATGGGAGTATAGTGCCATAATCCCTACGCCACCTGCTGGCCCCAAACAGATTTAATATGAACATCAATTTCAGTTAAGTGCAAAAAGGTGAGGTTTCACTGGATTCTAATAGTCTCAGGTTCTCTCTCCACATGAAATTCTCACAGTGCACAAAAATGATCCAATTATTTTTTTTCTGAATAATAATTACAAACCTGGAAGTAAGTCTCCTTTGGGTATTAACCCCAAAGCTCTCCCCTCATAACTCCATGATGTGATCGTCCCTGCAGTGATGGATGAGGACGATCTTGAATCTTGTCTTACCAAATGATAATGGTTAGGGCCACTTCCACAATCACTAGTGTTTTAGTAACTGTCTACCCCAGTGATTTTCTTATGCTACCTATTTACAAGGGTTATGAATTTAATGTTCTTTGTCAGAACATTAAAAAAACTTGTACGGGACCAGCAGTTAGAGTAATGACTATGTCGCTGAACTCCCACGTAGTCAACTGCCATTTGAGTCCCGGACCTGGTGGCTTGAACTCACACGGGGTGCGTGTGCATGCATGCCCAAGATCCCAAGAGGAGAATGGAGGAGAAGGGATTAGGGTGTGGCCATCCCCCCTGGGGGTGATTTCTTGCTTTCTGTCTCTCTGTCTCTCTGTGTCTTTCTGGAGAGCACATGCTCCCTACAACAAAAACCTCTCAAAAAAAAAAAATTGTGGGAACCAGCAGTTAGCGTAATGGCTATGTTGCTGGACTCCCACGTAGTCGACCGCGGTTCGCGTCCCGGACCCAGTGGCTTAAAACTCATGCCAGGCGCGTGTGCGTGCGTGCCCAAGATCCCGAGAGGAGAATGGAGAAGGGATTCTGGCATGACCATCCCCCCTGGGGGGTGATTTCTCGCTTTCTGTCTCTATGTCTGTCTCTGTCTGTCTGGCGAGCGCACACACCCTATAGTGAAAATCTCTCCAAAAAAAAAATTGAAAGGAAAAAATACTTGTACGTATTCTTCCTGGCCCAAGGAAAAAACTTGCAATCTGCTTTCAGAACCAAAATTCCAAAGAAACAAACACCGCCAAATTCATTTTATGAACCTTCATCACCCTGATCCCCAAAACAGACAAGGACATAACAAAAACTACAGACCAAAAAGTCTGACAAATACAGATGTGAAAATTCTCAAAAAGGAATTAGCAAGTCATATCCAACAACACATTAAAAAGATTATACAGCATGACCAGGTGGGCTTTATTCCAGGGATACAAAGGTTGTTCAACCTATGCAAAACCATAAATGTAATACATCTATGGTATCCCTTAAGTGGTTCTTTCCAAAATTTAGAAAATAACTAAGTTGGTTTTTTCTCCATCATTTCTCCATATGCCAAGGTGGCATATTTCTCTTACAAAAAATTACCTAGGACTTCAATGTGGTAACTTGTCTTATGAGACAAAGAGAGAGAGAGAGAGAGAAAAGAAAAAAAAAATATTAGGTTCTGTTTTTATGGACTCTCAACTAAAAAAAAAATAAAAATCAATGTGTTTAAAAACAAGACACCTCTGGAACACTGCTTCTGCTCGCGAACCACAGAAGCAGCTTAGGATCTCTCCACCACCCCTTGACCATGGACGCGGTGCGGACGGCGCCGGCTCGCCTTCCCTCCCCCTTCGCTCCCCGGCCCCAGCCGCTGCCGCCGCCGCCGCCGCCAGCCTGCTCGCCCGAATCCTGCCTGCGGCCGCCGCCGCTGCGCACCATGCTACCTGCTGCCGCCCTGGTGGCTCCGGGAACCCTCACTCCCGGCAATGACAGCAACCCTAGGGAAGCTGCGGCACATCAGTGCTCCGACAATTTGAAAGTATAATAATTGATTTCTCCGTGCACCCACCCCGCTTCGCTTGCCATCACTGCACGCCTATCGGATCTGAGAAGCCCCGCTGCTTGGGTTTCCTCTCCCTATACTCCCAACACCTGCATATCTTTTACAAACATTAAATATAATTAACAATCCAAAGAAAAAGGAGAAAAGGAAGGGAAACATGACTGGGTTACTATGCACTTGCGACTGATTTCTTAGTTTTTTTTAATCATTTTAAACTTTATGGGGTACATCAGCAGCCAAAACGCCTCCCAGGGAAGGCACCAGAGAAGAATGCATCCTAATGTCAGTCAAGGCCGCCCAGGAGGCTGTGCCACGTATTCAGATTACAACGGGTGTTTGTCATGTAAGCCCAGACTATTTTTTGTTCTGGAAAGAATTGGCATGAAGCTCACTGGAGTGTCTCTCTTCATGTCCAAGTGGATATTATGGAACTCGATATCCAGATATAAATACGTGTACCAAATGCAAAGTTGACTGTGAGACCTGTTTCAACAAAAACTTCTGCAGGAAGTTAAACAGTGGGTTTTCTTTACACCTTGGAAAGTGCCTTGACAATTGCCCAGAAGGGTTGGAAGCCAACAACCACACCATGGAGTATGTCAGTATTGTGCACTGTGAGGCCAGTGAATGGAGTCCTTGGAGTCCGTGCACAAAGAAAGGAAAAACAGGTGGCTTCAAAAGAGGGACTGAAGCAGGGTCAGAGAAATAATACAGCACCCTTTAGCAAAGGGTTACCTGTGGTCCCCAACAAGTGAACAAGGAAGAGTACAGTGCAGAGAAGAAAGTGCTAGAAGGCAGACCGAGGGAAAAAGGAAGGGAAAGGAAGAGGATAAAATCTAAATAAAGAAGAAAATAAGGAAGCAGCAGTACCTGAGAACAAAGGCCTGGAATCCAGCAGAGAAATCCCAGAACAACAGAAAGCAAAGACAAGCAGCAGCAGCAGAAGCGAAAAGCCCAAGATAAACAACAGAAATCGGTATCAGTGAGTACTGTACACTAAAGTTTTCCACAAGATTATTGTAGACTCACGATGCTGCTATCTCAACCAGATGCCCAGGACAGGTGCTTTAGCCATTAGGACCACAAGTGGACAACATATCGGTTACTGCTCCATCTAGCCAACATTCCAAATAGTTGCTATATTCTTCCTAACAAACATAGTTAATAAAGAGCCAAGAGTTCAAAGAAGGGATACTTCTACATGGCTATTCTAAGTGCTTCTGTGCATTCTTAAAAGACAAGACATTTTGTACATCTTGATGAATAGGCTATAAGATGTAACAATATAATGATGACATCTGGAGCAAAACATCTTTTCCCTAAAATTTTTTTTTTCAGGTTGTTGTTTTAAGAAGCAAAAAATCATTCTGCAGATTCAGAGATGCAGAGACACACACACACAGTATGCCTTGGAAACTAGTAAGAGATCTGGGGAGAGAATCATCGTTCAAAAGACAGTGTTGTTTTGTCCAAGAGATGTAAAGACTGCTCAGAATTAGGGCCTGGCATTTGGAGTCATGGGATTTATCATCACAGAAACAACTTTTTAAAGATTAGTTCTATTAGTTCCATTGCAACAGAACTAATCCTGTACTTCTACAAGAAATACGTGAGTGCATACCACAGGTAAGTATGCTGTGGTATGGATTGGAGAAAGTCAAGATGTGGAAGAAATCATAGAGCTGAAGATTGCTTTTGCGCTTTACAAAACGGTAAAGGGTTGTGCTCTCCTGGAAGAGATCACCAATCTATGTTAGCACTGTGTGGTCAGTCTCTGTTTTCCCTAGGATTAAATAAGTCTGTAAACATGTGCCTGTAATTTACTTTCAAAACCAAAATCATACTTATTAGAATAAAATCCTGATTTCATAGAAAACAAAAATGGAGCAAGATGAATATACCATGTTTGCAAAGTCATGCATTTTCTTTGCCAATGAGGATAAAACAATTTTTGTTACCTGCTTAACTATCCACCTGGAACTGAAAGGGATACTACTTCCTAACAAGGTGTATCTGGTAGGGGAGAAAGCCACCACAATAAATATATTTGTTAATACTTAAAAAAAATATACAAGATACCTCTGTACCTCATATATGATTAGGTACAACATATCATGTTCTAAACAAAGAAGTTGACCATTAAATATCTATAGGAAGGAGAGAAGTATCCATGGAAAGGAGAAGGAATGAAAAGAAAGAGTGAAAAATAACATATTTGAGTTATAGATGTAGAAGGGAGAAAGAACTAACATAACCAACAGCTTACCATGTGTTGGACACTTGACCTACAGTCTTATTTTATCCTAACAAATGGAATGAGAGTTTTATCCATACTTAGCTGACGAGGGAAATGAAGTTCAAAGTTTATATGTAGTGATGGCACCATGGAGAGAGAGATTCAATCTTCTCTTCCTACAGTTCTCCCTGCCTTTTTAACATCTAAGGGGTCTTCAAGAAGCTTATGGAAAAAGCATGTAATAAAAAAAAAGTCTACATTAATTGGCATAAAATAAACTCATATTTTAATTTCATTTGTCCATGAATTTTCTTTTTTTAGATTTATTTACAGTCATTCACTGTTCCTCAGTACAGTATACAAAATGAGATTTTCCATCCAGTATACATTGTATGTTGGCTCAATCAAAGATATTACCATACATGTTATCATCAACAAATAATTTTCTATTTCTTGTTTCTTATATATTTAGCTTTTTTTTCACCCCTTGATTGCCTACCTCTCACCCTCTGCCAACTGCCCCCCTTCTTCCACACTGTCTCTGGAATGTATAGTTGTTTTCCATGCCATCTTTTTTTACACTTTATAGGAAAATTGACTAAGGATCTTAGTCAATTGCACAACTGATATATGACTGACTTTAAATGTAAACCTCAGTGAGTAAAGTGAACATTCTATACAGTAGCACCTCGCAGGAGCTATATCACTTACTGCAGTCATTAAATAGGTATTAATAGGTATTCTTTCCATGCATTTTTTTTTAATTTTAAAAAAAGTTTTAGTTTTAATAGATCAAAATTTACAAATATTGGGACAAGCAATAGGCATAATGGCTATGTCGCTGGACTCCGAGTCCCGGACCCTGTGGCTTAAATTCACGTTGGGCACGTGTGCATGCATGCCCAAGATCCCGAGAGGAGAATGAAGGACAGGAGATTGTGGCATGGCCATTGCCCCGGGGGTGGGGGGTGATTTCTCGCTTTCTGTCTCTCTGACTCTCTCTGTCTTTCTGGAGAGAGCATGTGCCCTACAGCAAAAACCTCTCAAAAAAAAAATGTTACGAGAAATTTGCTTAAAACTTAAAGCCAGTAAAAAAAACAAAACAAACAAACAAACAAACAAACAAAAACCTTAAAGCCAGTAAAAAGGTTAGGATTCAGGAGAAGACTCCTTCATGGCTCCTGAGAACAAGTGATTTCAAAAAAAAAAAGAAATGAAGATTTTCTACTGATGATTCAGCCTCCAGCCCACAAACTCGAATGGAGAGGCAAGGGGCAGGCCTTCAAAAGAAGACTCCTCAATGGCTCCTGAGAAATAGTGATTTCAGGGAAAAAAGAGAAATGAAGATTTTCTACTGATAATTCAGCCTCCAGACCACAAACTCGAGTGGAAGGGAACCCCTCTAGGCTTCTCTCTGTCTCTGTCTTCTCATTTTTTTGTAATTTTTCCTTTTAAAATTTTTTTAAGGTCAAGTGTTCTCTGGGCTTCCAGTCCCTCCTGTAGTTTGCTAATAATTACCTTTCCTTAGCCCTTCCAGGAGAAGCAAGGAGCAGGCCTTTAGAAAAAGGCTCCTCCATGGCTCCTGAGAACTAGTGATTTTTGCCCCTCATGGTTTTTTATTTTTAAAAAAATAATATGTATTTTTTTTATTTTCTTCCTTCTTTTTCTCTCTGTTTGTTTGTTTTCTGTTTGTTTCTCTCTCTCTCTTTCCTTTTTTTTTTCTTTTATCTCATAAGTCTGCTCCTCAATCTACATTCTCTGTATTTCTAGATGGATCAAAGGGAAACATAGCCAAACATCCAAATACTATTAGGGTTAACATATTCCTCAATATCCACTGAATCTGTTGCAGAAAGGGATAAAAATGAAATGGCAAAGAGATTCCAGATCACCTCCTTCTACACGTTCCTGAATGCTCAGATTGAACTTCAAGAATTAGGAAGAAACACACCATCCATCAGATGACAAGAAATCACCACAGTGCCACAAGAAATATAGGAAACCAAGAAAATACCTGTCCTCCAAGGAAAGAGAATAACTTCTCTTCATCCACAGACGGTTCAATGGAAAGCCTGGAAATGTCTGATAAAGAATTCAGAATATTCATAATGTCAAAGCTAACAGAGATGAAGAGAAGAGAGAGAATGAATTGTGGAAGAGGCAAGAAAAAGGAGCTGACGAGTTCCAGGAGGTGAGGAAATTCTTGCAAGATCTAAAAGAGGAATTATACACTTTACAAAAGAATCGAATGGAACTGTTAGAGATGAAGGCTATAATACAGGAAGTCAAAATCTCCCTTGACAGTATTAAAAGCAGACTAGATCATACAGAACATAGAATCTCAGACATAGAAGAAAAATTGCTGGCCTAGAAAAATCCATCACAAAGACTGAGAAAATTTCTCCAAAAAATGAGAATAATATACGAAAAATACTAGAAATCATCAAAACATCCATATAATTGGTATCCCAGAAGGTAAAGAGACTCATAAGGGCATTGATAATCTATTCCATTAAATCTTGCAAGGAAACTTTCCAAATCTAGAGAGGCACTCAGAGATCTAGTCCCAAGAAATATGAAGGACCCCAAATAGAATCAACCCAAGAAGATCTTTTCCAAAACACATTATAGCAGATTGACCAAAACTACAGACAAAGACAAGATACTAAGATTGGCAAGAGAAAAATGGCAGGTTACCTACAAAGGATATCCCATCAGGCTAACACCAGACCTCTCACTGGAAACATTGCGAGCGAGAAAAGAATTGGAAAATATATTCAAAGTGTTAAGGGAAAAGCAACTTCTACCAAGAATACTGTACCCAGCGAGGTTATCCTTCATATGAGAAGGAAAGACAAGAACATTCTCAGATAAACAAAACCTGAAAGAATTTACCAGCACCAGACCAGATCTCCAAGAAGTACTTAAGGGAGTGCTATGTCAGTAAAATTAAATGCAGACACACAGAAATAAGAGTTCAAAAACTAAGAAAATGGGCAACTTAATTGTAGGGACAAAGTCTGCAGCTGAATATTATATCCCAGAACTCAGTCTGGAAGATCGAACCACAACAGAAGAAAGATTAAGTATATGAGACTGAACTGATGAAATAGCATTCTGTGACTTGACAAAAATATTGTTGCTTTTCTTCTAAGCTTTGTTGTCCAGTTGTAAGGATTTTTGTCCTGTCTTGAGCTGTCAATAGGTTCATGTACCTAGTATTTGAACAGAATACTAAGAGAAAGAGGGATTATATATATATATATATATATATATATATATATATATATATATGAAATTAGAAATGAAAAATTATTGAAGATAACATGCATGATTAAGGCACTATGCACTATATTCTGGATGGGAAATCACATTTTCTATGCTGTGACAATGGTTAGGAAATGAATGTAAATTAATTAATTTAAAAATGTTTCAAAAAAAAAGCTCATGGAAATACATGTAATAGGAAAACTATGGGGAAACTATCAATTTCAAAATGTTTTTGTACCAAAATAAATACATACTTTAATTGTTAAAAACAAGGTTAGGATTCAGTCAAAATAGTAGGTAGATGAACCTATCAACAAGAGAGGACAAAAATCCTTAAATATGGAAATCAAAGCATCAAAGAAAATTAATAATGTTTTAGTCTAAAGTAAAAAAATTCTGTTTCACTAGTTCTGACTCACGTAATTAATCTCTCTTCTATTGAATTTGCAGTGTTACTGTGGTCTGATCTTTTCATTTAAACTCTAGAAGTTAACATTCAACTCTGGACATGTCCTTACCATTATGCTGGACATTCTTTCAGTTGTTTCTTATTTCTATGTGTCCAACTTTAGTTTTCCTGGTATAATATTCCCTTCAGCACTTTTTGGAGAGCTGGTATAGTGTTGCTTAATTCTTTCAGATTTTGTTTATCTGAGAATGTTTTTGTCTTTTTTTCCCATATGAAAGATAATCTTGCTGGGTATAGTATTCTTTGTCAAAATTGTTTTTCACTTAACATTTTGAATACATGTTCTCATTCTTTCCCTGCTTGCATTGTTTCTGAAGAGAGGTCCAACATTAACCTTATGGGATATCCTTTGAAAGTAACTTGATGTTTCTCTTTTGTCAATTTTAGTGACTTGTCTCTGTCTGTGGTTTTGGTCAATTTGGCTATGATGTGCCTTGGGGAAGATCTTCTTGGGTTGATTCTATGTGGAGTCCTTTGTATTTCCTGGGTCTGGATATTTGAGTGACTCTCTAGGTTTAGAAAGTTTTTATCCAGGATTTCATGGAATAGGTTATCAATGCCCTTATTAGTCTCTTCATCTGAAGGGATAAGGATGATCCGGATGTTTGGGTGTTTAATGGTACCTAGTATAACTCGTATGTTAGTCTCATTTTTGGGGGTTCTTTTCTCAGTCTTTTTGATAAATTTTTCTAGGTCAGAGGTTCTATCTTCTACATCTGAGATTCTATCTTTTGCTTGGTCTAATCTGATTTTGAAACTTTCAACGGAAATTTTGATTTCCTGTATTACAGCCTTCATTTCTAACAATTCCATTTGATTCTTTTTTATGATGTGTATCTCCTTCAAATCGTGCAAGAACTTCCTCACCTCCTGGAACTCAGTGTCTCTTTTCTCGTGCATCTTAAGGAGTTCATTGTCTCTCTTCTCTTGCATGTGTTAGCTTTGTCACTGAATATTTTAAATTCTTTTTCTGACATTTCCATGAGTTCCTTTGTATTCTTTGTGAAGGAAAAGGAGTTATTGTTTTCCATTAGAGGAGAAATATTTTCTTTGTTTCTCATATTTCTTGTGCCTCTGTGGTGGCTTCTAGTCATCTGATGGGTTATATGCTTTTTTCCTATTTTTTGGAGTGAAATCTAAGCAATCAGAGGAATGCAGGAGGTGACCTGCAGTCTGTACATAGTACCATTTTTATCCCTTTGCACAACTGATTCAATGAAAATTGAGGACTAATCGGACCCTAAAAGTATTCAGATATTTGGCTACTGAGCATCTAGACTCTTCTAGAAAGTCAGTGTATGGAGACTGAGCAGGAAAGTGAGAAAGGTTAAAAACAAACAAACAAAAAAAGGAATAGAAAACAAAGAAGAGGGAAAAAGGAAAAAACAATAAGAAAAAGAGAAGAAAAAAATTTTTGTCAAAAAATTAAAACCACAGGGAACCAGCAGTTAGCGCAATGGCTATGTCGCTGGACTCCCATGTAGTCGACTGCGGTTCGCGTCCCGGACCCGGTGGCTTAAAACTTATGCTGGGCGCGTGTGCATGTGTGCCCAAGATCCCAAGAGGAGAATGGAGGAGAAGGGATTGCGGTATGACCATTCCCCTCTGGGAGGGGATTTCTCGCTTTCTGTCTCTATGTCTCTCTCTGTCTATCTGGCAAGCACATGCGCCCTATAGCAAAAACCTCTCAAAAAAAAAACAAAAAAAATTAAAACCACAGAGTGGTAGTGCACTGTGCAAAAGGGGCCGCTTTTAACTGAGATGTAGATTGTTGCAGACTGGCTTATCCTATAGGGGCAGGGAGAAAGGTAAGAATTAGAAAGACAAAAGACTAGCAGAGAGCTAAGTTTAAAATTTTTTTAAAATTAAAAGTGAGAAAGATGGAAAAAGAGAGAATAAGTAGGATCTTCTAACCTGGCTCTTGGCTAGAACGGGAAGGAAGGTGAATTCTGGGCAGAGAGTGTTTAGTGGTTGAAATCCCTGAAAGGGGCTGCTTTTAACTGAGATGTAGATGGTTGCTGATGGGCTTATCCTGTCTCCTGACTAGACCCGGGAGCAGTACAGTGAAGTCTGGGCAGAGTGTCTTCGGTGTGTCCATGAATTTTCTGAAGTTCCCTTATAGTTTTCTTGAATTATTGTGACAGTTTCCTGAGAGATCTTGCTTATACTTTTGTGACCCTCAAAACAGTTGCTACTTAGCAACCAATCTTTTAGAAGTATTAACTGTAGTGATGCACCAGTAATGCAGTGATCTGTGATGGTGAAGCTACATGGGAAGGTCCCAGATTTACAGTTCAGGTTTGTCTCCCTGCATACACTGGATGCACAAAAGCTCACTATCCTGGCTGGCTGAGACTGGAGGTAGACCAGGGTATGAAAGTTCTGTTTGGTATGTCTCTCTCTGTCTCTGTCTCTTTCTCATAGGAGAAATGAATAAGCTTAAAATATATATAATAAAGGACCAGTAAATGACATAATGATTACATCGCTGGACTCCCACGTGATCAATCACGGTTCAAGTCCTGGACCGAGCAGCTTGAAACTCATGCTGGGTGCATGTGCGTGAATGCCCAAGATCCCAAGAGGAGAATAGAGGAGAAGAGATTATGGTGTGGCCATCCCCCTGGGAGGTGATTTCTTGCTTTCTGTCTCTGTCTCTCCAGCAAGTGCAGATACCCAATAGCAAAAATTTCTCTTAAAAAAAGGAAAAAAATATATTTTTTATATATATATATAAAATGCATTAGGTTGTCAGAGAAGTCATGACATATTTTTCTATGCAAAAATGCATCACTACTTTTCCAATGACCCAATATACATAAAAATGTATATTATATATAATACATACATACATGCACATGTACATAAAATTTCAGGTTGTATCATTGTCCTCTACTTGATTTTTCTGGTAGCTTCTCTTTGCATCTAGAATCAAGTACAAACATCTTCCCAGATCCAGCCTGTCTATGACAAAAAGATCCTCACTAGACGCTGAATCTGCTGGCATCTTGATTTTGGACATTCCAGCCTCCA
Source organism: Tupaia belangeri chinensis (assembly GCF_000334495.1). Lineage (NCBI taxonomy): Eukaryota > Metazoa > Chordata > Mammalia > Scandentia > Tupaiidae > Tupaia > Tupaia belangeri. The sequence continues at coordinate 1,890,313 of NW_006206042.1, read as the reverse complement.
CAATTGTGAACAATAAATTTCTATTGTTTATAAATTATTCAGTCTAAGTTATTTGGTTACAGCAGCCAAAATGGGCTAAGGCAAAAGCTCGTAAGCAAGATAACTACCCTTGTACTTTCCAGTCTTTTCTATTTAAAGTTTACTCAGCTCAAAACTCATTCATTAAATTCCTTCACCTGTTAATGAGAGTGAATGGCAACACTCTGATCAGGTATATAAAGAGCTGGTAGTAGTTCCATCTCCAGCCTCACATTCTCTCTCTCAGTACTCCCCAACAACACTACCTGCCTTCTGTTCCAAACGTACAAAGCCTAAACCCTGTTTTGACCTTTCAATGTGCTCTTCTACTTCATTTCATGCATTTTTCTCCTAGATTGGGGGCAGCAAGTCCTAGCCTGCAGGTCAAACCAGACTCCCTGTTCCTGCCTGTTTTTGTAAATAAAATCATACCAGCACACAACCACACCCATTCATTTATGCATTGTCTATGGCAGCTTTAACACTGCAACAGCTGAACAAAATAGCTAAGACAGAATTCAAATGAGCTGTCAAGATTTAAATATTTACTATGTGGTCTGTTACAGAAAAAAAACTTTGCCAACCTCTGCCATAGATTATGGTCTGGCTATCTCTATTCTGTTGTGCATAAGAGGTTTCCATCTCAGTTACCATCTCCAAAGAGAGTCCTTCCTGACCACGTAGTCTAAAGTGACTCCTGAACACAAATCATATCATCCTGTATTATTACCCTTATAACACTTATTTTACTTATTTATTAATTTGTTTGCTAACTAACTTCCCTCTCTAGACTATGTGTTTCATGAGAGTATTAATGTTCTAAGTCCTTTGAAAAACATTTATCCGTTACCACCATTGAATAATCTCTTGAAAAATATTTTAGTAAATGAATACATGATAGAACACTTCGTTTGTTATTACTCCAAATCAAAAGACTTTCTACTATTGTATGAGCCTTCATAAAAACAAAAGCATGTCTGGCCACAGGAAAAAACAATGTATAATTAAGCAAATTTTTCTCATTTCTGCAGATCTATTTCATTTTCAGTAGAGATATGTACCAGGCTGCCCTCAGGAAAACCATCAAGTCTGTGAAATGGAGTATATACTTGTAGAGCACACTCCAGCTCAACTGACAGTACCACATCATGGCCATATCTCTAACAACCTGACAAGAGCTTGTGGTAATTTTCCATAGAGAGGAAAGTTTGTTCTGAGTTAGTCATAGAAAACACTTCAAAGTAAGCAGTGTGTCTATTGAGTTAAAAAATTTCGCTTTTCTCTATACACCATATGATGTTTGTTTTACTTATTTGTTAATTTGTTTATTAACTAGCTCTCCTCTCTAGAATATGTTCCATAAGAGTGATGCGATCACTGTTTTGCTGGTGGCTAATTCAAAGCTGCTATGGTCTGAATGTGTTCTTCAAAAAAAGCATAAGTTGAAACCTAGTACCTAATATGATATTATGAAGAGTTGGGGCCTTTGGGAAGTGATCTATTTATGAAGGCCCCACGCTCATGAATTATATTACTCTTATAAAAGAGGTTTGAGCAAGCTCCATTGACTCTTCTGACATGTAAGGACAATTAAGTCACCATCTATGAGAAACAGGCCCTCACTAGATCCTGACTCTGGTGGCATCTTTTTTTTTGGAGAGTTTTTTTTGCTATAGGGCACGTGCACTCACCAGAAAGACAGAGACAGAGAAATATAAAGCAAGAAATCACCCCTCCAGGGGAGATGGCCATGCCACAATCCCTTCTCCTTCATTCTCCTCTCAGGATCTTGGGCGTACACGCGCCCGGCGTGAGTTTAAGCCACCAGGTCCAGGACTCAAACCGCGGTCAACTACATGGGAGTCCAGCAATGTAGCCATTACACCAACTGCTGGTCCCTGGGGCATCCTGATCTTGGACATTCCAGCCTCCAGAACTGTGAACAATAAATTTAAGTTGCTTATAAACTATTCAGTCTAAGGTACTTGGTTATAGCCACCCAAATAGGCTAAGTCAAAATTTCATTAGCAAGACAGGTACCCCTGAATCTGCCTGTCTATTTTCCATTTAAAGTTTACTCTTCTCAAAGCTCATTCCTTAAATTCCTTCACCTGTTCATGAGAATTGATGTCAATACACTGATCAGGTAAATAAAAGCTGGTAGCAAGTTAGTTTATGTATTGCCTTCCCTGAGAGAGCCCATCCCAGAAATCCACTTTTTGTTTTCTTTTGTGTTTTTTGTTTATTTGTTTTAGAGATTTTTTGCTATAGGGCAAGTGTGCTCGCCAGAAAGACAGAGAGAGACAGAGAGACAGAAAATGAGAAATGACCCACTCCCCCTACAGGAGGATTGCCACACCACAATCCCTTCTCTTCATTATCCTCTCAGGATCTTGGGCACACATGCACACAAGCCCAGAGTGAGTTTAAACCACTGGGTCCAGAACTCGAACCATGGTCAACAACATGGGAGTCCAGTGACATAGCCATTATGCTAACTGCTGGTCCTGCCACTTGTTTTCATTTAGATGGGTATTAGGTGTTTCAAATCCCTTAGAAAGACAAGTTATTAACATTACCTCTAGGTGTCCTTGGGTGTGACATGGACTATCAAGCGATTTTTGCTTGAGGTCAAAATAACTCTGAATAGTTAGGACATCTGCAATCCATTACAAAACTGTAAATTAGGATGTAGGATTTGTAGGATTATAAAATATCTAAGTCTCTTCCAGTCTAGGAGCCTATGCTTTAAAAAAAAAAAAAAAAAAAAAAAAAAAAAGAATTATTTTATTGACCTTTATTTATTTAAATCTGACCAGAGAGGGACTGAATGGGGGGTGGGGGATGAAGAGGGAGAGTGAGAAAGCAAGCCAGCAGGTCCAGAACTTGAACTACGGCTGGCCACATGGGAGTCCAGCACCCTTAACCACCACGCCACCTGCTGGCACCAAGGAGCCTATGCTTTTATGATGATCTTCAGAGATTTCAGGGCAGTGTGAAGTATATGGAGTATGGACATTAAGGTAACATTGCTGAAAACTACAGTGCTGTGTGATTTGGAAAAATTTTCTTAATTTTTTTGAACTTCAGTTTCCTGAGTATAATATGGAAATAATGCCAATCTCTTCTGTAGTTATAGAAATTGTAATGCACTAATTGTGTATTAGCCATTTAGAGCTGTACCTTGCAAATAAATGGAACCTATTTTCATTATTATTTTTCTAGTTGTTTAAATCTCAGTATATTTATGGTAGTACAATCCTGAATATTATACTGGTTTCATTTTTCATGAAACTGTTATACTAAGAGAGGGGACATACTAGAGATAAATTCAGAGAATCAGAAGAGCAAGGAAGAGTTGATTGCATGAGTGCTATGGTTTGGAAAATGTTTGCCTTCTAAGGGTTCATGGGTTGGAATTTGTTTTCCAATGTAATGTACTGGAATATGTTGAGACTTTTTAAAAAATAATTATTTATTTAATTTTATGTATTATTACCATTATTTTAATTAACTATAGGACATGCACACTTACCAGAGAAAGACAGAAGTGAGAAAGCAACCTATGAGGTCCAGGACTTAAACCATGATCAGCTATATAGGTGTCCAGTACCTCAACCACCACATCACTCACTGGTCCTGGTGTTGAGACCTTTAAGTGGTAATGCCTAGTAGGAAATGTTTGTATTGTTGCAGCAAACCAGACGCCAAGAAATGAAAAACAGCACTCAGAGAGATTAGGAGAACTGTTTATTACACTGCAAGCATGGAGGAGTTAACACTGAATCTCTGACCCTGAGAGATGGAGACCATCTTTTATGGGGTAATTGGGGAGGGGAGATCTGGGGATGTTAGGATTGTACTATTGAAGAAGGGGTTCAGATCTGTCCTAATATGGAAGGGGCCAAGAAGCAAGAAGAAGAGGGAAGTCTGTCCTGCTCAGGGTTTCAGGTTATCCTGTAGCTCTGGGGCAGTAAGCTTGCCAGAGGGCAAAAATCTTAGGCAGCTATCAGCCCTGAGTTATTCATGAATTCAGGGTCTCTCCATATCAGTATCAGAAGAACACTGCCCACATGAACGAATCAATATTGTGTCTCATGGGCAGGGGTGAGTTCTCACTGTCCCAGGAAGGAGTTAGTTCCTTTGAGTGTAGGTTGTTATGAAAGTAATATGACTGCCCCCAGTGTTTACTTGCTCTCACTATCTGCATGTGCCCATTGACATTTCCTTTTTTTCTCACCATGTCGTGATGCAACAAAGGTTATAATGCTGGACATCCATATGAACTATTCAGCCACCAGAATCATAAGCCAAATAAAGATCTATTCTTTATAAATCTCTCAGACTCAGGTATATCTCTTTGACAACACAGCAAAGGACTAAAACAATGTGCCAGCAAGGGTCAGCTGATGTTTCAGAATTCAAGGTGTTAATTAGCACAGCACCTCAGGTGATTGTCAATGGAAATAACCAACTCTGTAGAAATAATAGTTAATGTGGTTTATTTCTAAACACAAATATGAGTGTCCAACCCAGAGAAAGGCAAGTGTGACTTTCTCAGGGTGCTCAGATATGGGGACTCCTTTTATTTCACTTTGAGAGTGAGAAACAAAGTTTGGAATTTAGTGAAGGGTCTTTCCATTGCTTGGGCCCAAAAAGGCAAGATATCTGGAAGCTGGGGCTTGTAGGTTATAGGTGGGTTTTACAATTTTTAGATTGGTGATTTGAAAAGAAAGACCTGCCAAGATCAGCAAATGAATGTACTTTAACAGAGATAAGGAGGCTTAACATACATCACAAAGATATTATTCCAGGGACAGGAAGTAGGAAGAGCCCTGTTATCAATGGACCAAAATGATCTGTTAATGTTCGTGGGTGTGAGTCCCTCCAGGCTCTCTGGAAGGATTTCGTTAATAGGAAAACACACACTTTTGTCCTCAATAACTTATGCCCTATTTTCACTTAAAATCAATAAACTTGTTCTGAAGAAGAGACTATTTATTGTGGAAATGTATAATTAAATGTAAAAAGGAACAAAGAAAGAAGAAAGAGAGAAAGAAAGGAAGAGAAAGAAAAAGAAAAAACCTTATTTGAGGGGGAGGAGATGTGTGAGAAAAATATGACTGTCTTTTAACTGATCAACCCGCTCTTAGTAATGTAAAACAAGATGGAACCTTTGTTACTACAACTAAGGTTTAGAAAGGAATGTGCAAAAGAGAGGTAGGCTGCATTAGCCCAAATGTGGTGGGTGTGACCATCTTATGCTAAAGAGACTTAGGGAATTGGTAAAACTCCTTATTATATTTACCAAATTTCTTTGCATTGAAATCCTTACTTTCTAAACTTATCCAATTTATTTTGTGTAATGAAATGAAGAAAATCATATTCTCCAAAATTCCTCTTAGGGAGACTTTGTATTTATTCAAAAGAAATTACTTTCTTTGGAGTACGAGACCCTAAGGAAATGCTCAAGTAACACAATACAGCAATTAAATTGTTCTGCCTAATAAAGGGATAAAGAATTTTAACAAGGGAGTGTCTTGGAAATGGAGAAAGGGGCCAGTGAGCACGAAGTTAGTGGGGATTGGGAGGAAGTGAGAGAAAGGAGAGAGAACTCCTATTGACTGAGGGCAGAGAGGCAATTTAGAAAAAGATTAGAAATGCCTAATTGGGGTAGGGTGGTGTGTGCGGGTGTAGGTTGTTTGAGCATGCAATGTAAGCCACTTCCTCTGTTTTTCCTAAGAGATCTTTAAGGATGCCATTTTCATTGTTCACTTGGGGTTTTACGGATTATTTTGCCAACCTGAAGAGTTGCTGAGTTCTGTGTTCAGGTTAGTACAGGGAAAAACAGGATGTTCCAGAGATCCATAACTTAGAGGACAGAACTAATATCTGAGTCAGACACAGTCATATTTCTTTATAGTTTCTCATAATGTTTTTAATGAAGCTTTAAAAAAAACCTTCATTTATACTGTAATATGGAAAAATAAGACCATAGAGATAAGAGAACTCAAAGTGTGATAGGAAGACCTTTGCAAGGGGGAGACAGAAATTTAGAAGGCAGAATTCATGAACTACTTCTGTAACCTTCTCAACAGAATATCCCCCACCCTCACACCCCAAGAATCTACCTAGTTCACCCCTTGCAGAATTTTATTCTTTCCTTTAGCAGCATTGTCCAAAAGAAATATAATGAAAATCACATATGTAATTTAAATTTTTCTAGTAGCCAAATTCTAAAGTTGTAGAAATAAAGAAGTAAAATTAATTTTAATAACATATTTTATTTAACTCAATATTTCTCAAATATTATATCTTACTTTGTAATTAGTGTAAAAATTATTAATGAGATACTTTACATCTTTTATAGTGAGTCTTTGAAATTCAGTATATATTTTAGACTTACAGCATAGCTGTATTCAGGCAACCCTATTTCAAGCATGCAATGCGTCCATACTGAACAGCACTGATTTAAGGTGTTAGTGCTATACACATTTGTATCACAGATAAATCATTATCAACTGGACCTTTACACAAACTGATAGTGAATCATGTTTGAAATATTAATTATATAGCATTTAAATTTGGAAAATTAATACCATTGAATTATAAATAAATGTCCTAGAAAAGAGAACTCAATAATTATTGAGTATTGCTACATGGTGAAACCAAGCAAGAAACCCCTAATGTGTTTTCTAGGGTTCCTGAAATATAAAGTCCATTTACATTGTAATGGCCCAGAGTAAGGAGTAAGTCTTCAGACTTTGGTTATGATAATGACCAACATGGACCATGAGTGAGGGCCATTTGACCTCTAAAACTCTCACTTAAAGGAAAGAAGGTTTTCATTTCAATATGTAAGATGTTTTGTAGCCTGGAAACTGCTGGTTGTGAGCTCAGAGACTCTAGGCTGAACAGTTCTAGACACCTGAAGAGGAATTTGATTATCTAAGGCCTCACCAATCAAGAATGCCCATGAGATGATCACGCCCTCTTGAACCAATCACTGAACTGATCATGTGCCTGGGACCTCTGCCCCTAATTTTGCCCTTAAAAACACATGTGGGGAACATCCTGGGGAGACTAGGTCTTTTCAGCATGAGCTGTCCACTCTCCTTGCTTTGCGCTTTGCAATAAAGCTGTACTTTCCTTCACCACACCATGTGCCTATGGCTTGGTTTTATAGCACTTGGGCGAGCGAACCTGATTTGAGTTGGGTAACAATGGCAGCTACTAAAATAGTCAATTCCATGTATTATCACATTTTTTGTTGTTGTTGTTTACAAGCCAGAAGGTACACATGCACTTACCAAAGAGAGAGAGAGAGACAGCGATAAGGGGAGGGCACTCCCAATGGGATGTAGTCATGCTAAAGTCCCTTCTCCCTTTCTCCATCTCGTGGGAGTTTGGGACATTCAATGCATACCTGCCCAGTGTGTTTTTCAAGGTGTAATGACTGGGATTTGAATCGCATAATCAGCCATGTGGGAATCCAGTTTCCTTAATCCCTGGGCCATAGGACTGATTGTACTGTTACATTTAATCTTTTCAAAAAACATCTAATGAAGAATCATGATGGAAATGGAAATAGTGAACTTGCGCAAGACATCCACTTTATCCTTCTTCAACTTTCCCTTCTGAAGGTCAGAGAGTAGTAAGCTATTAACTGTATTTCTTAGACTCCCTTGAAACTAGAGTTCTCAGCATGATTTAGGTACAACTAGTCAACAACACATGTGAGATCTGGAAACTGGAAGGGACAGAGGCTGCATATCGGCCATTTTTTGCCATTTTTACTGGCAAATACAGGGAGAAGTTTTTCAGCAGCAGTAAGATGCTATCATTCAGTCACTACCTCTGCATGTGGAAAAGCCCCTGGGTCCTGGGTATCTGGAAGACTGCAGCAGCTCAGAGCATATCAGGGTGACGCTGGAGGAAGCAGCAATAGTTGAAACAATGCGGAGTTGTTTCTTAATGCTCATTCTGGTCCAGTATATTCTGTCTTAGAGAACCCAGTGATTCTCTAAGACATCCCATAGAACATCATATTGATTTGCCATTATCAGTCATAGCATACTGATCAGGCAGGGTGAGGACAAGGTGGCCACAGTTGAGGGTTTGGTAAGACACACATACTACAGAAAGCAAAGAAAAAATATGAATATTTAAAAATTTGTCATGTCAGTTTTAGAGATTCAATCATCAGAGATATGAGACAGCATCGCTTTTTTTTTTTTTTTTTTTTTTTAGCATCGCTTTTAAAGTAACAAACAAATCGCTGCCTTTGCATCCCCTACCACAGAAAGAGAAAGCACAACACCTGGTAGGGAAGTTCCCTTTCATTCTTGGAGCTATACAATATAGACCTAGGTTTCATTCTCTGGCCTTCATATTAGATGAGAGACATTTTTTTTTTTTTAGAGGTTTTTGCTATAGGGCACATGCGCTTGTCAGAAAGACAGAGAGAGACAGAGAGACAGAAAGCAAGAAATCACCTCCCGAGGGGGTATGGCCACACCGCAATCCCTTCTCCTCCATTCTCCTCTCGGGATCTTGGGCATGCACGCACACGTGCCCGGCGTGAGTTTTAAGCCACCGGGTCCAGGACTCAAACTGCAGTCGACTACATGGGAGTCGAGCAACATAGCCATTACGCTAACTGCTGGTCCCAACATTAGATGAGAGACTTCTGATTTTGAGAATGTCATAGAACAGAAAATACTCTGGAACAGATCCATGCTGCAGTACAATCAGCTGTGTCACTTGTGACCTAGCAGACCTTATTCTGTGGAAGGTGTCATAGAAGGAAAAGATGCATTGTGGAATTTATGGAATGCACTAGAGGGAGACTCACAACACAGGTGCCTGATGTTCCAGAGCAAGGTCATGCCAGCTAGAGCAGAGATTCACACACGCTTGGGAAAATCAGCTCCATACAGGGACCTATAAGAGAATGTTTGACAATGATGAACACCAAGTAACCATGCATCTAGACATTTCTTTCATGAGCTGGATCCTATTTGACCCTCATAGTCATAAAATCGGGTAGACCCAGCAATAATCCATCGTAAGACCCAAATTGTACATTTAAATACCCCTTGGTAGTTCCTGGTCTATTATGATTATGAACAGACAAGTCTAGCAGCCTCTACCTGTGACAACTATGATTACCAGGGAGGTAGACATCTCAGGAATGAAGGCTTGAGTGACACTGCAAATTAATAAGCCACCTAGACCTTTAGAGGTGATAGTTGAGGGTGAGGGGATCTCAGAATTAATAGACGAGGAATGAAATTATTAATACTATTTGTGGCCCCGAGACCACTAACAATAATAAAGGTTATAGTTTTGCTCACTTACCTCCATCTTCTAGGTTTCTCTTTAGAAAGAGAGGTTCAATAGAATCCTTAAAGAGTTATTTCTCAGCCAGTAGGTGGCATGGTGGCTAAAGTGATGGATCCCACATGGCCAACTCCACAGTTCAAGTCCCAGACAGGTATCTTTAAAAACATGCTGGGCACATGGGGATACATGTCCTAAATCCTGAGAGGAGAATGGAGAAGGGACTCGACATGGCCATCCCCACTAGAGGGTACTCCGGCAACAGCATGTGCAAAGACCTTTTATAAAAAAAAGAAAAAGAAAAAGAAAAAGAAAAAGAAAAAGAAAAAGAAAAAGAAAAAGAAAAAGAAAAAGAAAAAGAAAGCAAGCAACTTCCTAAACATACATTGAGAGTAGATCTATGCCAAATAAGAGGCAGACTATGGCAGATATGGAGATATACCACTTAGATTCCCTCTTCAGGAAAGGATTTGTTACTTAAATATGAGAAATACAGATAGCCAAGAGCTTCAAAATGCTAACTCTGTCAGATTCACCTGGACTTTTGAGTCAATGTCACATTTTTGTGGACCTCTCCCAGCCAGTGACTAAACAAAGCTGTAGTTCAATGGCCCAGTTATTTCCACCAATACGTGTGATTCCTTTTTTAAGCAGTGATTTTTCTAGTGCTTCCACTGGGCTGGAAGATACTTTGTCAAATTTGTACTGTGGTCTGATCAGTAACTCCCTATCCTCACTTTCTCCTGTTTCCTTTCATAGGTGTTACTCCACAGTAAACCTTTTGCACTCCTTTCTGCAGCTCAAATTAGGTGGACTTGAATGAAACAAAGGTTACCTTTTTTATGAGGTTTACTTCTTAGTAGGGAAAAAGATCAATATATATAGCTATAAAAATACAGTGTGAAAACATGATTTATAATGAAACGATACAGGAGCAAGGGGAGAGTGAGTGATAGAAATGTATTATTAATGGGGTGGGTTTGTAAGACTACTCTAAAAAGTAGCCACATGAATAGAGTCCTAAATAAAGTACAACAATATGAAATACATAAATAAATATTTAAAGAGAGTACATTTTTCTCTTCTCCCACATGGGCCACAGTGACTTTGCCAAATTGCCAACTTTTGCCCTATTCATTCCATTCTTAGTGACCTGATATCCTATCTTCCCAGAAATTTGAAGGCATTTTGAATGGATTCCTTCAAATTTCTTCTCTTAACCTAAATTTCTATCTTCTTATTTCCCTTCCCATTCATTGCCTGTGACCCTCTCTTTGAAGAAGAGGAGTCTATTCTCATGGCCAACACTAATCTTTCCATTTGTAACTAAAGACAAGCAGTGTAGTAGTGCTCTCAACTGCCAAGAAAAAATTATGCATTTCTGCCTCCAGGGAACACTGCCATTTTCACAGAGTACGAATCAGAAACTGCTGATGCTTCATAAAATAAGACAGATGAATCTCAATGCCATATTGCAAAAGGACATGTTCAGTAGAGTGTTCATTAATTTATCATTTAGTGAGCACCTGCTTATGTGCCTGGTGCTAGCGGTAATAATAGAAAGATAACCAGGACCCCAGATCTTTGGCCAGCTGTCTCCTGCCAGAGGTTCTTAATAGGGCATATTCAGCACAGATGATACTCCAGGAAAAAGTGCACACATTCGTCCCCAAATAAAGTGTGGTGCGTTGATGTCCAGTGCTGGCTCCCACATGCTGCCTGAGATGTCCTTTGGTCAGGTTAATTTAGGTGTTGGCTTAAAGCCTTCAGGTAACTCTTTAGCTTTTTCCACTAGATCTACTCTAGGAATTTGGCCAACTGAGAGTTTTGTTTATTTTTTATTAAATATTAGGTCATCAGGAAAAACGTGACATATTTTTCTGTTTTTTTATTATTTTTTAAATGCAAAAATGTGTCATGACCTTTCTGACAACCCAGTAGTAAAAAGAGGGACAGAAAGATGATACTAAGAATAGGAACTTAGGTCTCCCTGAGGCTCAGAGTACAGTGACTCAAGGAGATCCCTCCAGGCTTTCTTCTGTGTCTTTCCCCAAGCTGTTGGTCTTTCCTTGTGCAAGGATGCTCGAAAGCCAGAGGGAGTAGGTGCTATTGCTGCTCCAGCTCGGACAAAAGAGAGAGAAGCAGCAGCAGAAATCCCAACTGACAACCTTCTAGATCAGACATCTGTGACCTATCTGATCTAACTATCGAAAGTTACACCTGCTTCTCTTCCTCTTCCCTCCTCAGCATCAACACTCAGTTATAACTCTCCAAAACTTTAGATTTTTTCCCCTAAAAATGATGACTTCTTCTGCTGTCAAGCATTTACCCTGCTTTTCATGACCTTTCAGAAAAATAATCATATAATAAATAATTGAGAAATTATTATAAATAAAGTCCAACATTTTCCATGCCCAAGTGCATCAGAATTTAAATTCAGTTAGTATTCTTGCCATTGTTATCTGTGAAAACCATGAAGGGTAGCCACCACACACAACTCTCAACCACTTAAGACTTGCAGCTCTGGATTTTTCCTCGCCCTCACAGTAACTTTGTCTTTATTTCTGAAATTATAATTTTCTGCCACTGTGAAGACAATGAAAACTTTGGGAACCATGGTGATGAACTCTTAGAAAACCTTATCCACTTTACAACAAGATGAATTACCCTCTTTCTCTCATCAAGATCATGTCTGCTGCTTGTTGAGAACCCAAATCCAGCACTATAAACTTTAAAACAGTTCTTTCAAGTGTATAAGAACATACAATTTGCAGTGTATGCCTAAGCATAATGTCTTCCCTGATCCTCAGGTAAACATTTTGAAGTGGGCTTAGCAGGAGCTGGTAACCCCGTTTTATAGAAGAGAACTAAGTGATACATGTTTGTGAATCAGCCAGCCTCCAAAGTCTTCTTACAGTGTACCTTCCTCTGCACCCAGTCCATGTGGTTTGATGCATCTTTGTTTGTGACCCCATCTCTGGTCAGAGTTAGTTGTAACAAGACAATGCATTGGATCCCAGCGGGATCACTCATTTCCCTCATTTATGAATCTGGAATAGGGACAGAAATAGAGATTGTGGAGTGAAAATGCAGAGCAGGAAAAAGAGATAGGAGAGACAGAAGTGGTAGGGGAAGATGAAAAGAAGCTGTTCACGTAGATGAAACTGAAACACTGAATTTGAGAGTTTTTGTCAGAAAAAAAAATAGCCACCTGGACAGTAAAAAAAATAATTGCATAGATTGCAGAGAGAAACAGTAATACAAAATTGAAAAAGAGTGCTAAAATTCCCCAATTCTATGATCTAATTTCCTTCTGAGGAATGGCTACATTCTTATCCTTGAGCTTTATGATACGCTGCTGTAACTTACAACGGATTTTTCTTTTCCTTGAGATAGGCCTAACTGATTTGTATATTTGCAAACAACATGAAGAAAAAAGATTTATTTAAAGTAATTAAGTTTATCGAAAATCACGTTGTCTGATTAAGAAAACTGGAAAGTTTAAAAAAAAAAAAACTGGAAAGTTAAAAACCGAAGCTCAGGTCTCTTAACGTCTAATCAATTAATTATGATAGACTATTTCATCCTAGAACATCTGTTTAGACGGAAAGGTAATGAGTATAGAAATGTCTGCATACTGAAGTCAGAAGATAGCTCCAAAATTGAAAATGTCAGGACGATTACAATAGGTTGAATATTGGTCCCAGAAAGATATTTCCACCTGGAACTTGTGAATGTGACCTTAGTTTTGTTTTTGTTTTTGTTTTTTTCTTTAAAAAAGTCTGTCAGATGTAATTAAGTTGAGGATCTTGCAGTGAGATCATCATAGATTTGGGTGGGCTTGAAATCTAATGACAAGTGTCCTTATAAGAAGAGAAACTGGGAGAAGACACACAGAGAAGTCGAAAGAAAAACACAGGCAAGACTGGAACAATGTGTTCGCAAGCCAGCACCAAGGATTGCTGGAAGCCACAAGGAGACAGAAGTGAGGCATGGAACAAACCAATCCTGTAGATGGCCCTGGTTTCACACTTCTGATCTCCAAAACTATTTCAAGTCATCAAGTTTCCGGTCATTTGTTATAGCATCCACAGGAAACTAATACAGTGATTAACAATATATTGGGTCATCAAAAAAGTCATGATATTATTTTTCTATGTTTTTCTTTGCAAAAGTACAATATGACTTTTCCACATGAGAAGGCTAGGAGTTACACTTGATTCTGTTTTGGTCAGCTAACCTTTATTTAACATTTATTAAATCCCAAAGAGAATCACCTGCCGAGGGCACAGAGATGAAGAGAAAACCTTCAACTGTAATTAGGTCACAATGTGTGAATCTGTGTTGGAGTTGAGCTGTTGAGGCCCAGGCTGCTAAAAAGTAATTATTATTCTTAAGTTTACTACTGTTTTTTATTATATTGGCAAAATTTATTGAGAAATGTTTTTTTTTTCTTTTCCTTCTGCTATGGACTCATTAGGAAAAATATAAAGTGTCTTCTTTTTCCCTTGCTTGTTTTTTTAAACAATATATTTTATTTTATTTTTATTTCTTTTATACATTCAATCACTATGCATCACTTAGCTTATAAAGTGAATTTTCCAACATGAATACATTTCACACCAGTCCAGATAGGGATACTATACACACTATCATCAACAGAAAATAATCCATTTCTGTGTCCCATAAATGTCTTGCCTCTCTATTTTTCTCCTTAATGTCTTTCCTTAGACTCTCCTTCTCCCACCCTCTGCCCTTGTTAACAACAACCAATAAACTATCTGTTCCTCCTCTACCCCACTCCCTAAAAAAGTAGCAGTGAGATGTTTCCTACTCTACAAGCTCCTTGATTGCAGGAGAGAGGTAGACAATACTTTTGCAGAAGTTTCAGAACTAGAAAGGCTACCAAATGGGAATGGCTGGGGACTGTGGCTTTAAAGGGAGAAGTGGGCAACACAGCTCCAGGTGAGTGTAATCCCCTAGAAATGAAACAGAGTGGATCAGGG
>NW_006206042.1:1867684-1875933 GCF_000334495.1 Tupaia belangeri chinensis | reverse complement strand
TCAGATCTGCATGCCCTTCATACATAGAACCTGTAAGTAGAAAGATCTGAGAATGGAGACAGCTGTATGAATGTCCATGTAGATTTAAATTCTGTGAAAAGAACCAGTTTTAGATTATGATAAAATTAGAACCTATGCAGGCATCTTTCATTTATGGTTGGTTTCATGCAGAAAAAGTCAACCAGGGGACATGAGTCCCACCTACCCCTTTCTCTTTCACTAAAAGATAAGAGCCTAAGCAATTTGTATGGTATGATTTGAATTAAAATACAACTAATTAGTTCATTTGCAATTTTAGCTAAAAATTCAGTTTCCAGATATATATTTACATTTGTATTATATAGACACACACATATATATAAATATATTTTACTCTAACCTTATAGTACATATTTTATATATAAGATGTGTTTTATATACTCTCCAGCTAATAGATCTCAAGGTGACTGCATAGTATTTGAGTACTTAATGAATGAATTTTCTAGGAAGAATTTGTGATAAATCACTCCAGAAAAATACATGAACATCTCATGGAACTTCTTGCTGCTTCTTAACAAACAGAACCAGAAACAGAGCCTCTATATATTGGGTCGTCGTAAAAGTCATGGTGCATTTTTATATAGAAAAACAGAAAGTACATCATGACTGTCCTGACAACCCAATATTTAAATTCCCCACTCTGTTAGTACCTACTTTATGCTCCTGAAGTTGTTTGAGTATAGAAATTTCCCAACTTCTTCTCAATTGCCTTACTTAAGAGAGAAATGATTACCTCTACATGCTGAAAATACAAATTCTCACTCTACTGAAATCTTTTTTCTGAACTTCTAAAATGATGCATAGTGCATTCAGTTTTTAAATTTTTTAAAGAATTATATATTTAATTTTATGTAGTTTAAAATATATATATATATATATATAATGTAGAGTAAAAGAGCTCACCAGAGAGAAAGAGAGAGGGAGAAAGTGACAAAGCTAGCCACCAGGCCTGGGTCTCCAACAAGAGTTGGCCATGTGGGAGTCCAGGGCCTTAACGATCCTGCCACTGCTGACCAGTAGTGCATTCTTTTCATTTCAACCATGACTAAATGAAAGAGGGTAGGGTTATAGTTTGTATGCACACCACTAACCAACAGGAGTCCCCATGAGGCATGAGCAACTCCAAGTTGATTTTCAGGCCTAGGCATAAAACTTCATCACTGTCTGAAAGATAGCTTGTCCATATTTTTTCTCAGTGGCCAGGGTCCCAATATAATCCACTAGAGGAAAAGGAAATAACACAGACCTTTTCATGGATTTTGATGCATAGGAATTTGATAATAGAGTTAATCCCATTTAGAAAAATAAAGAAATAAAACATTTATTATCCCTGGAGATTTGAGAATTGCTTTAAACCTATTATTATTGCATGTGGAGAATCAATGCATAGAAAAGGTACATTTATTACTCAAAACATGAGGGTAATTTCATTAAATTTTAACAATGTTGACTAAAGACTTATCATTAATTTTTTGTAACAAGTTGTTCATTTTACTTAATATAAGAAAAAAAAAGAACTCCATGCTAGTTTCCCATAGCTTAAAAAAGGGAGTCTAGTACTAGTCTGTAAATTATCTTTTCTTTAGCATGAGATGTCCTGAAAGTATACATAGAATACATATTTCTTCAGTCACCAATTCAGAAAGGAAAACCCCATTGGTAGCCAAACAAATCATAATAGATTTAGCCCTCCTCCATTCTGCCAACCATCTTTTCTCAGACACTCCAACAGGCCACTGGATGTGCTTATTGTCTCTGTGTGTTGCAGTAGCAAGCCCTGGTCACTCTCCAATGACCAGCTGTGTCCCTTTGGGCTTGAGCTTCAGTAAAAATTGGTTCTCTTGCTCATGCTAGTCTGGTAACTGAAAATACTATAAACTTAAACAATGAAAAATTCTATCTGCTTTTATTACTGTTGTCATCTCGTCATCATCCCAGAAAGCCTCACTTTACAGTTTAGGCTCTTCTGGGATCTAAGATCTCAATCCCATGGACCCAAGCTTAGACACAATCTTTTATCAGGATTATAAAATGTTTTAATTGCATAAAATAACAGTTGCTTTGAACATATAAAATATATGACAATAAGATACTGAGAAGTTTCTGCTGCCTAGCCTTTCAAAAATGTTTATCAAATACCTACTGATTCATTATTAAATAAATTTGCTATGCTTATGTGTTACAGGGCAATGAACAAAATAGACAAATTTCCTGCTATTATTCTAGTATATGGAGACAATAAGTAGTTAACAAATAAATACCAGGTGACAAGAAATGCTAAGGAGAAAACCCAAGTAAGACAAATGAGATAAGGAGTGCTAAAGGCAGACTTCCTATTTTGTACACAATACAGGATTTATGTTTTATGTAGAATATTCAGGAAGGCATTACTAATGGACTACCTTACAATAGAAACTTGAAGGAATGAAAGGGCCAGTCATGCGCTTCTGGGCAAAAGCATTCTATAAGAACTCAGAATCATTTCAAAAACCTTGTGGCAGATCTCACTCAGCATGTTAGAGGAACAGCAAAGAAGCCCTTGTGGTGAAAACTGAATCATCTTGAAAAACGGAGAAGTGAGTGGACTAGTAGAGTGGTTCTCAAATGTGACTGCACATTGGACTTAGCCCAAGAGTTTTGTTTGTTTGTTTAAACTGATGCAGAGCCAACCCCATAGCACAGTGGGTAAAGCTTGTGAATTGAGAGCCAGATCCCACATGGCTGACCATGGCTCAAATCCCAACCACAGTGGCTTGAAAATCATGCCAAGTGAATGTGCATTCGTGTCCTAAATCCTGATGGGATTGAGAAATAAAAGAAAAAAGATTGAGATGTGGCAATGCTCCATTATGGGGTCTGCTCGCTCGCTCTCTCTCTCTCTCTCTCTCTCTCTCTCTCTCTCTGACAGGTGCCTCTACCCACTGGTAATAAATTTTTTAAAAATTTTTTAAAAAGGGAAGAAAAATTTGATCCATTCAATTGCTATCACGATTTAACTGGTCTGGGGTATAGCCAGGACACCGGGATTATTTTAAAAGCTCCTCCAAGAGATTCTAATGTGCATCAAATTTAGACGAGGAAAATATGGAAAGATGTCTAGCAGAACTTGAGCCCACAGACGGTCAGTGTCTTTAACATAGAGTGAGATCAGTCAGAGTGTCTGTGTGTTGTTCTGCAGCCAGTTCTGCTGTCTGTTTCAGATGCAAAGTAGGTGGAAAGTTGGATTTAACTAGGGCTGGAGATTTGCCAGGGGAATGCAGTGGAAAGAGGAACAAGTGGGTTAGAACTCTGTGCATGAAAATGATTGTAATGAAGGACCATGGAATCTAAGCTGAATAAAGGAGAGACTTCAGCGTGGTGGGAGGGGAGGAGTAAAAAGGTGTTGGAATTAATGAACCCAAGTGCTGTTTGTGTTAAAGTTATGTACCTAAGATGCAGTGGCTGAAAACACAGGCAGTAATGGGCACAGAGATTACAAAGGCAATACTGTTATTGATAATGAAAGACCTAGTATATGATCATAGAAATTAATGGTCAGGTAGAGTGAGAGTAAAAATATTGCAGGATAAGACAAAACGAAAGGACTAAAATTTTGGAAGGATGATCTAGATGGTTATTAAAGTCACTAGGAATTATGACAGCAGGATTATAGAGTGATAGTAATGTAGAGGGTTGAGCACTAGAATCTTGGAGCTTCAAGGCAGACAGGTTTTTAAGGATAATGGAGAGAAACGAAGTAGAAGCTGTGCCGAGCAGCAAAGAGCTGCCCTGTCCCCAACCCAATTATACAAAAAGAGCCGGAGAGAAAATGGCGGCTATTTGAGCAGGCTACAGAAGAAACCACACTTCAAGAGAGCACCAGGTTTCAGTGTAAGCATAAAGGTGAAGGAAACATTCAAGAGAAGAGATGAAAGATAGTGGGAATTTTGCCAGTGAAGGCCATGAGTTCTTCACATTTGGAGAAGGGATACAGAGGTAGAGCATTGACGGGATGGGGAGGTGTGGTGTTATCTGTTAAAGATATTTTGATCAACGGGCCTGGGGAGAAATGTGCACATATCGAAATGGTCTCATTGTAAGTCAAACAATATGATTGAAAGTATATACAAAAAACAAATAATAAATTATGTGAAAAAAAAAAATACTTGGGAACTGGGAGGGGTGAGAGCAAGTTAGACTGTGAGTGGAAACCCAAGTGAAAAGGAATGATACAGTATACCTGATGTGAATATGTGCAAAACTCTTCAACAGTACACCAGAGGATTCCAAAAAGTGGAAAATGGATTCATTATTTTGCTGCAAAAAGTTTTGAAATCAGGCACTATTTTTCCATAATTTTTTTTTTTACTTTTTTTTTTTAGAGTTTTTTTGTTTGTTTGTTTGTTTGTTTGTTTTGCTATAGGATGCGTGCGTTTGCCAGAAAGACAGAGGGACAGAGAGAAAGAAAGTGAGAAATCACCCCCCAGAGGGGATGGCCACACCGCAATCCTTTCTCCTCCATTCTCCTCTCGGGATCTTGGGCATGCACGCACATGCACTCAGCTTGAGTTTAAGCCACCGGGTCGAGAACTCAAACCACAGTGGACTACATGGGAGTCCAGCAACATAGCCATTATGCCAACTGCTGGTCCCATCCATGAATTTTTCTAAAGACTCTGTATGCATGTCAGCTATCATTAGTGTGGTGACTGATGAGAATAGTGACGTAGGTCAGGATGAGATGATTCCAATGGACTCATGGGATAAATGTATTGATTCAAGGATGGCAGGTAAGAATGTAGACCTTTATAAAAGCATGTGAAGTTCTGTCATTCCACAAATAGAAGGAAGTATGGGTCCTCAAGAAGGCAATAAGAATCCGGATGACCAAACTCTTCTGAAGTTAAATAAAATCCACCAACCTGAGGAAAAAAGAATGCCTTCAGTGGGCCTGATTTTTTTTCTTTTTTTTTTTCGAGAGATATTTTTGCTATAGGGTATGTGAGCTTGCCTGAAACAGATACAGAAAGTTAAAAATCACCCCTCAAGGGGGATAGCCACACTGTAATTCCTGCTCCTGCATTCTCCTCTTGGGATTTTGGGCATACACATACACATGCCCAGTGTGAGTTTTAAGTCACTGGGTCTGGGACTCAAACTGCAGTCAACCAAATGGAAGTCCAGTGACGTAGCCATTATGCCATCTGCTGGGCCTGAAATTTTGAGACAATCCTGAATACTAGAAAATAGCGGTCAGCAGAGAGCACTGCATTGTGATTGTAACCTTATGCTCACACACTCTCAGACACTCCTCCCTTCCTAAGGGAGTTTTGTTCCTTGAGTGTGGCCTGAACTTAGTGACTTGCTTCTAGTGGAATAGAATATACAGACAATGGGGGCCAGCAGGTGGTGTGGTGGTTAAGGCGCTGGACTTGGCATATGGTTCAAGTCTCGGACCTGGTGGCTGGCTTTCTCACTTTTCCTCTCTTTCCTTTTCTCTCTCTGGTGAGTGCACATGTTCTATAGCAAATTTTAAAAATAACAATAATGAATAAATAATTATTTAAAACAAGAATATACAGGCATTATGGCATTGGCATCTGAGACTAAGTAATCAAAGGCATCTTGGCATTGTCCTCGCTTTCTTTCTTCAATCATTATCTCTGGAGGAGGACTCCAACTGTCATGCTGTAAGGACATTAAGCATCCATACAAACAAGGGAAAACTTACGACCTTTTACCAACAGCCAGCTCTCTAACTCGCCCGCCATGACAGTGAGCCACCCTGAAGCTGGTGCCCACATTTAGGCTAGCACTTTGACCTGGTGAGAGACTGAGCCAGAACCACCCAACAAAGCCACTCCTGCTGTTGTGACCCATAGAAACTTTATGAAATATTAAGGGTTTCTTGTTTTGACTGATCATCATTGGGATAGTTTTTTGTGCCTCACTCAATGGCTAATACATTGTGTTTGAGTTTTGATGTTAGTTCGTTTGAGAGGTGTGACCTATTAACCCCTTTCCCTCTGAAGCTAGGTAGGAGCAATTTAGGAGCAAAATAAAGATGGGGTGGGAGAAGAGATCTTTTTTCTTTACCCACTGGCCAAGACTTGACTAACAGATTTCTCATCTTGAAGCAAGCTATGCACTTAGTTCAGATAGCAGGTTCATCTATTTATTTTTCTTACAGAATCCCTCAAAGCACAGAAAGGAAACAAATTTCTTAGTCTAGTAACTCGCAAGAGCTGCAATAAGAGACGGTCACTTTTAGTGGTGTAAAAGGTCCGACAGTCTATAGATGTTTGACCCTGAGGTCATATCACCTACAGCTTCTCTTTTGGAGTTTTTGTTTTATTTCTACTAAAATGTATTGAATTTTCTTTTCAAGCTACAAAAGCAGTAGCTACTTGTTGGAACAATAGAACAACTGCCAGTTTATAAAGAGAGCCAACATCCCCCTTCCCCCTTCTCAAAGTAATCAATGTTAACAGTTAGCTCTGGATCCTTTTACCCCCAGTACCTATGCATTCATGGACCAATAAAAAGATGCATATTTTCAGGATCAGCAGAGGGCGTACTGGTTATGTCACTGGGCTCCCATGCAGTTGACTGCAGTTTGAGTCCCTGACCTGGCAGCTTAAAATTCACACTGGGCACGTGTACGTGTGTGCCCAAAATCCCCAAAGGAGAATGAAGGAGAAGGGACTGCAGCATGGCCATCCCTCAATGGGGGATGATTTCTTGCTTTCTGTCTCTCTGTCTCTCTATGACTCTCTGGTGAGCGCAAGTGCCCTATACAAAATCTCTCTTTAAAAAATATACAAATTTCCTTTTATATTTTTCTTCTAGACTATACCACATGCATTATTCTGCAATATGCATTTTTCACTTAAAATATATTGTAGGTGTCTCTTTGAGCTAATATAAACATTGCTAGATCTAACTTCTTAAAGGTAGCTCCATAACATTCCATTATATGAAGAGAATATACTTTTTTTCAAGCATTCCTCTGCTGGTGGTTATTTGTAGTATTTGTAATTAAAAGTATAGTATAGTAACCATTCTCTTAAACATATTTTTTCATACTGGACTTTGTATGTCTTTAGATCTTATTCCTCGGTGATTTACGAGTCAATGGGTGACTTTTCAAGTTCACTTACTAAAGAAAGAGAAAGAGAGAGAAGAGACAGGGATCTCTGACAGGATCTTGTCATGCTACAGCCCTGCCCCCAACCTGCCAGCTAACCAGGATCACAGACGTGCCTACAGAAGCACCCAGTGCACTCAGGTTAACACGGGCACCTCCTGCACTGCCAGTCACATAAAAGCAGAGCACATACAGTGATGTACACTACATACCTGATAATTATAATAAATGGCTACATTACTGGCTTAGGCATTTACCATAACACCTTTTATTGTCATCTGAGAACTAACCCCCCCTATTTCTCAACAAGCTTCACTCTAAAGCGGTATGCTGTGTTACTCTGGCAGCAGCCTCGTACATCTCGATCACAGCCTTTTTTCTTGTGCTTGATTTAATCTCTCGTTTTGATTACCATTGCCCTCCCAGTGGCGCAAGACGCCACAATGAAAGAGGGTGATATTGATGATCCTGACACTGTGTAGTCCTAGGTGAATATGTGTGTTTGGTCTTAGCATTTACTAAAAATTTAGAGTATAAGAAAACTGATTTTAAATAGAAAAAATATTTATAAAATTAGAATATAAATAAAATATTTTGTACAGCTATACAATATCTCTGTGCTTTAAGCTAAGTGTTACAGAAAAGTCAGTAGTTTAGAAATTAATATGTTTTGAAAAATTAAAAAGTATAGGGCCAGCAGCAGGTGGCATGGAAGTTAAGATGACTAGAAACCACATGGTTGGCTATGTGGCTTGAGTCCTATACCCAATGGCTTGGAAAAAACACACTGGGCATATGTACATACATACCCAAAATCCCCGAAGGAGAAAGAAATGGAGGGAATTGTGGCATGATCATTCCCCATGGGGACAGGACTTTCTTGCTTTCCCTTTCTAACTCTCCATCTCTGGTAAGCACATGTACCTAACCTCTAGCAAAAAATTTTTTTTTAATTAACAAAATTTATAGTAAAAAGGTTACTCTGAACTAAGATTAACTTGTTGAAGAAATAAAAATATATTATTTTAAAGAATTATTGTATTTTATTTTATTTATTTATTTACTTATTTTAATTTGAATAGAG
>NW_006206042.1:1865035-1867658 GCF_000334495.1 Tupaia belangeri chinensis | reverse complement strand
AGCAAGAGAGAGAGAGACAGAAAGTGAGAAAGCAAACTACCAGGTCCAGGACTTGAACTGCCATCGACCACATGGGCATCCAGCACCCTCAACTACCACACCACCTGCTGTAACCTAAGTGTAGTAGTAACCTAAGTGTAGAATATTTACAAACTCTGCAGCAGTGTACAGAAATATCTTGGACCTGCATATTCACTCACCACTCTCTCACTGACTTACCCAAAGCGATTTCCAGTCCCACAAGGTCCATTCCTGTGAGGCACCCTGTCTACGTGTACCATCTGTCTATTGATTTATTTATGTTATGTTCAATCACTATGTATCATTAAGCATACCAAATGAATTTTCCTGTCATGAATACACTGTATATTCGTTCGAAGACTGAACCAATAATCTGTTGATTATCACTTCAGCCAAAGATTGAACCAGTAGTCTACTGATTGTCATCAACAGATTTCTTCCCATTTGGGGTCCCTTGAATGTTTTGCTTCTTTCTTCTTACCTTTGATCCCCTCTCTCTCACCCTCCCCCATTTCCCACCCTCCTCCCACACTATGTCCAGTATCACCATTCCTCTCCATGCTTTTATACCTTCCAATCTTTCAGTTTCTGCCATTGAATGTCTGTTATCTTTTATACCATAATTTTACTATACCTTTCTATGTTTATAAGTGTCACAAATACTTGCCACTGTGTTAGAGTTGCCTACAGTATTCAGGGTAGTAATGTGCTGTGCAGGTCTGTAAGGAGCCACATGCCATGCATCAAGGTTAGGTACAGCCTCCAGCTACAGTAAGCTATACCATCTAGGTTTATGCAGGTACATACCCTCTGGGAGTAGAGTATGCATAATGATGCTATTGCCTAAGAATGCATTTCTCACTAAATACCCCTGTCATTAAGTGAAGCATGACTACACACACACACACACACACATACACTCACACACACATACATATACACACACCTATGCTCCAAGTCTGTGGCTCGTGAACAAATGATTTACTATGTTGGCTTGAGTGATGCTTCCATATCATCAGCCATGTCTTCCTGAGCTCTGCTCCACTCTCATCTTTGAGTGTCTAATACACCCTCTTCCAGATGCCTAATGTGGTGATCTCCTATTCTCCAGCCTCAGTGTGGAGCTGATTTTTCCTTGCCAAAAATCTCTTAGAAGTCCCATGGCACTGGGCTTACTGTCCATGCCAGACACCGCTGAGAATGGCATGGAAATACCCTGCGTTCCTTTCTCTATCTGACTACACTGCTCTGCTCTCTTATCTGGGCTGGGATGTCCTATCTTGATGTGGAGGTTCTTGCACACCAAATACCTGGGGTTCCAAAACAAGTCTGAGGGATGAGCTCCCTGTTCTTGGCATCACCCTTACTTCTCAAGTGCTCCTTTTGCCCACACTGAGCCCAAGCCCTACATTTGCAATGTCAGGGTCTCCTTCAAATCTCTCATCTTCCTCTTGCCCCTAGAAGGGGGTAGGATCCACCTTATATTTCCCTTATGTTACTTGTTCTTTTATCAGGAAGCAATCCCTAAGGAGTAGCTATTGAAAGTAGGCAGAGCTTCTTCTTGTTAAGGGGAAATTTTGGGATTTACTCTTCTCCAGGGCTGATTGTTGATATGTAAGGTGTATGGAAGATATGGGAGGGTGATCCCAAAAGGATTTAGCAAATGCTTTCTTAGCACAGTACCCTACGATGCAAAGTTATTTGCCTATTGCATCATCCCACCATGTTAGATGCCAAACATTGTCTGGGTTTTCTTCCTTGTGTTTCCTCTATTACATTTATAAGCTTTTCTTCCTCACCCTCACTCTAGCATGCAAAAGAAAAAAAAAAAAAAAGCAATTATATCATGTTTTCTATGTGCTGTTTTAATCAATTATATTATCCTTTATTCCTTACCACAACTACACGAAGTGGACACTAATACCATCCTACAGTTGAAGGAACAGAGGCACAGAGAAATTTAAAAATTTGCCCAAAGCTACATGACGATAAGAGCCTGAGCTAGGATGCAAACCCAGGCAGTCCAGCTGTAGTATCTTTGCTACTAGTCACTACTCTAAAATGCCATTGAACCACCAAGTCTCTGGACTGATTTTCTAGCCACTTCACTCCAGGGGGTATCAAAGATTGTACCCGCAAATGGAGATGGAAATCCATGCCAGAGGGTCACAGATCACCTTTATCTTTCTTGCATCTTATGAAAGGCATCCAGGCCCACTTCCTAAAACGACCTGATAGATTAGGCTTCTGTGTCCTAAATGCAAAGGAACACCCACACCTGAGGAATATGGTCATGAACCAAGAAGTTCTTGAGAATATGGGTGCGGGGAGAGTAGAAGTAAGGCCTCTGATGCTATGGACTGCTCTGGTCCCTGGTCTGACCAGCACAGGCACACCAGCTGCCACTAGCTACAGTCTCTGCTCGCCAGGGAGGTAGGAGCACCTAGATACATTTGATTATCTAGCCCATACTTAATCTACGAGCTAATGTCCACAGACTGTTAGAAGACAGGTGGTCCAGGGAGGCAGTTTTTATCACCCCATACGACAAGCTTAAGGAGTAAAAGAGAAGAAAAAGAGAGAGGGAGAGAAGGAAGGGGCT
>NW_006206042.1:1849476-1865004 GCF_000334495.1 Tupaia belangeri chinensis | reverse complement strand
AGAGCATGTGTGTTGGGGCTGAAAGAGGATGATGGGGAACTAAGATAGATACCTTTGTATTCAGTGATTTCCCAGTGCATAAAAAGTTGATACACACAAAGGAAAATCTCAGATAAGGACATTCTTACATGAGCTGCAGCACAGAGAGCATGCCCATGCCTTAAGGAACACTTACTCAAGAAGAGTTCTAGGTCAAGCATAAATGATGGAACAGACCATTTAAACTATATTGTAGCTCCGTATTTGAGTCTCAGGGTTTGAATGCATTTTCATCTGAGGTGACATGAGCAATCTGGAAGCTTTATAGTGTGACTGGTTTATATGATGTTGAACTAATGGACAAGTAATGACCAATACAAGATATTTTAGAACAACTTGGTAAGGAGCCAGTCATTTTTAGGGCTGGATTTAACAGGTGTGTATCACCAGAAACACATGCTTAACAAGACAAGAAAAATAAAAGTCATCAAATGTTTGTCTCAATTGGAATTTTCATTTAAAATGCTTGTTTTTATCTCTAGAGCCCTGACAGCTTTCAACAGATGGGAGAATTTTGAATTGTAAACTTCCTAGTATGCTCTCGAATGTAGATGATATATTCAGAAGCACTTTGGAGGGGCATTTTAAACATACCTTGCAGTGAAACACTGCCTTGAAGAAGCTGGACTGTGTCGTGTCCATACTGACAGACGAGCACATTTTCCCAGTAAAGGTAAGCATGGCTTCTGAAGGTTTCTGTCTCAGAAGTTTTGGTGGTTCATCATTCACTGTAAGAACGTTGTCAAAGACTGCACCAGAACACCAGTCTCATTAGTTTGACCTTAGAATATGCAGCTGTAGTCAGATCTCTGGAAGACAAGAAGGTGTTTTAGAGTAATTGTGGGTGTTGAAAATGACAGGTATCAACCCCTGACCTGTTTGGGGTGGGACCATGAGGTAGCTTGCAGGAGACCTGTGGGCAGCATTCTAAATGATGGCAGAAAATCTTGCCAATGTATCGGCATTAAGTTTTGATGAACTAAAAGACTTTCATACTATACTCTGGAATCAAACTGGAAGATGAAGTTTATCAGGAAGTTTCCTGGGGAAAGTAAAGAGTGGTATTTACTAGTTAGAATCTTCTCTGACAGAAAGACTTAAAATCTCCCTAATTAACTACAGCTTTCCCACACCAACTTGGTCACTAGGAATATGTGCCCTTTTATGTTTGCACTGAGGAACTCCATCCACATTTGCCCTTACTAGTTCTGAGTGGAGTGCCATGGGTAGTGTTGAATGGTTGTACTGTGGGGGCCTGAGTTCAAACCAAAGTGTTCTTCACACAAGTGAGGAAGAACCTAACAGAAGCAAAAAACATGCATCTAAGTGATGTCTTTGAGATTGAGGATATTGGGGAAGGGAGCAGGCAGAGGGAATCCTGGTTTCTGAAGCACAGGAACAAGTGATAGGTCTTTGTAGAAGGAAATTTAAAAGAAAAAGATAACTTTAACCTCTCTAAGTGGGAGCCATCGCAAAGAAGGGTAATACTGAGCCCCTCTCTTTTTATATTTTCTATTAGAGACTTTTTGCTATAGGATGTGTGTGCTTGACAGAGAGACAGAGAGAGACAGAGAGACAGACAGCAAGAAATCATCCCCTAGGGGAATGGCCACTCCACAATCCCTTCTCCTCCATTCTCCTCTCAGGATCTTGGGCATACACACATGTACGTGGTGTGAGTTTCAAACCACTGGGTCCAGGACTCAAACCATGGTTGACTGTGTGGGAGTCTAGCGACATAACCATTACACCATCTACTGGTTCCCTGAGCCCCTCTCTTTGTCCACCATGTTAACAAGATGATTGTAACTCTTTCAGACAAATCCTTCAACAGACTTGCCTTTACTGCCCATTGAGCAAGGTTGGCCAATGCTCATCTGACCAATAAATATCACTGATTACAACAATGAAATTACTTCTAGACTAAGTTCATTCATGGAACTAAGGCTAAATTATGTTCCTCTGAGACATGTGTTTGCATGTGGGAAGGATATAGGCCATGATAAAATCAAAACTGTGTTGAAAAAATGCTACAAATGATGTTAGTACCTTTTCCAAATTCACTATGTGCTAGGTCATAAAGCAAATCTCAAAAAAAACTTCAAGGAATTGAAATCATACAGCATGTAGTCTCTGGCTTGTAAAGGAATTTTATTCAAAATAAATTATAAAATTAAGAAATATATTTCTTAACCAATGAGTGAGAAATAAATCTCAATGGCAGTTAGAAAACAATTTATCTGAATCATAATAATGATAAGACATACAAGATTTGTCAGATATATAGCCTTAAATGCACGTAAGAAAAGAAGACTAAAAGCAACTAAGAATTCATAACTTGAATCCAACTAAGGGTCTACAATGCAAGAAGTTAGAAAACTAACAGCAATTTGAACCTAAAGAAATTAAATAGAGGAACTAGTAAGATGAAAGCAAAAATTCAACTAATAGAAAATAAACATAAAATAGAGAAGATAAACAATGTCAAAAGTTTGTTGATTAAAAAATTAATGAAGCCTATAAGCCTTACCTAGACAAATTAAGAAGTAAAACAAGTCTTAAAAATATCATAACCCTATAGAGATATAAAAGGTTATAAGATATTATAGATAATTTCATATCAAAAATTTGAAAAAGTTTAAGGGACTAGCAGTTAGCATAATGGCTATGTTGCTGGACTCCCATGTAGTCGACCGTGGTTTGAGTCCCGGACCTGGTGACTTAAACTCACACTGGGCGTGTGTGCGTGTGTGCATGCCCAAGATCCTGAGAGGAGAATGGAGGAGAAGAGATTGCGGCGTGGCCATCCCCTCTTGGGGTGATTTCTCGCTTTCTGTCTCTCTGTCTCTGTCTGTCTGTCTGGTGAGCGCACACACCCTATAGCAAATACTTCTCAAAAAAAAAATTGAAAAATTTTAGGTAAAATAAACCTGGAAAAAATAGAACTCACAAAATCTAACACACACACAAAAATAATCCACAAATTCTGACTAATATTTAAGAAATTGAATGCATATTAAAAATTCTTCTAGGAACCAGCAGATGGAGTAATGGTTACGTTGCTGGACTCCCACATAGTTGACTATAGTTCGAGTCCTAGATTCAGCGGCTTAAAGCCCACACCAGGCATGTGTGCATGCGTGCCCAAGATACCAAGAGAAGAATGGAGGAGAAGAGATTTCATCATGGCCATCCTCCCTGGGAGATAATTTCTCACTTACTGCCTGTCTTTGTCTCTCTTATGAGTGCATGTGCCCTGTAGCTAAAATCTCTTTAAAAACAAAAATCTTCTATAAAGAAATACCTGGCCTAGTAGTTCATCATGAATGCCAATCTTAAAAAAAAAAAAAAAAAAAAAAGCCCATCTTAAAACAACTTCTCTAAAGAATAAAAATAAAGAAACTTCTCCCAATTTATTGGACAATAGTATAACCTGAAAACTGAGCCATCCCCATAGCCTAGTGGTTAAGAGACCTGTATCCCACATAGCCAACCATGGTTTAAATCCTGGCCTCAGCAGCTTGGAAGATGCACCAGGCGTGTGTGCATGCATGCTCAAAATCCCAAAAAGATGGAGAAATGGAGGAGAAGGGAATGTGGCATGACCACGTCCCATATTGTGTGCTTTCTCCTTGTCCCCCTCTCCCCACCATCTGTCTCTCTGGCAAGCATGCATGTCCTCCAGCAATTAAAAAAAAAAAGAAAAGACTTAAAAAAAAAAGTGTAACCTGATAGCAAAATCTGAGGACAACAGAAATATTTAAACCTGGTAAGACATCACAAGTACATTGGATTTATTCCAGGAATAAAAATTGCACTTTAAAATCAATCAATTTAATTCACCACAATTACAGAAATAAGAAGCCTATCATCATCTCAATAGATGTGGAAAAAGCCTTTCATGAAATTCAGCAACCATTCGTGAGGAAATTCTTAGCAAACTAATCCCAGAAGAAAATATTGCAAATACATTGTAGAACATAGATTTATTTTGTGACATCATTCTGGCTGTTCAAAATATATTTTGGTTTACTCCTTAATTCTTTGCTGCTCAGGGTAATAAAGAGCTGATTAATGAAGAGCTTAATAACTATACATAAAAGCCCTCTATTTAGGAAAAAAAATCATTTAACAAGCTCAACAAGGCATTTAAAAATTAACTGAGTTTAACAGGGAACTTGAAATATAAGCAATGCAAAAGAAGTAGCAGAAATATAAGGAAGAGATTCTAATAGTGGTGCCATTCAAATTCCAGTCACATTTATTTCCCAGTTCTTGGACGGGGATTGTTGATACAAATCATTGCACAGCAGAGTTCAACGATGAACTCTTTCCTACCACTCTGTAATATTAGAACTGGAGGGACCAGCAGTTAGCATCATGGCTATGTCGCTGGATTCCCATGTAGTCGACCGCAGTTCGAGTCCCGGACACAGTGGCTTAAACTCACACCCGGCGTGTGTGCGTGCGTGCCCAGGATCCCAAGAGGAGAATGGAGGAGAAGGGACTGCGGCATGGCCATCCCCCCTGGGGAGTGATTTCTCGCTTTCTGTCTCTCTGTCTCTCTGTCTTTCTGGCAAGTGCATGTGCCCTATAGCAAAAACCTCTCCAAAAAAAGAACAGAACTGAAGATGGGTCTCATATATCCTGAAGATACAGAATCTCAAATAGTCAAATTAAACTTCCATAAAGAACTGGTCATTGTGAAACCCATTTCCATAGGAATCCCATTCCTGCCTCAGCACAGTTGAGGTGAGCCACCTTGAGTATCACTGGCAGCCATCTTTCCTCATCAGGGCGTCTCTGTCACCCAGAGCCCAGCAATGTCTCAGGAGTACTCCTAAAGCTAGAACCGAAGAGCACTGGGGTAATTAAGTCTCCAACAATTTTGGAAGCAATATCATAAGCTAATGTACAAACTGAGTTTTCCAATTCTGGACCTAAGGAGTACAAATTCAGTGTACTTGTGTCAGAGAAAACAATCCTACAAGTAAAGAAGAAATCGGTGAGGGTTAATTTCTGCAGTAGTTCCTCCAGTCATAGAACCAAACTCAAGTAGTAAATAATAGATTCTCTAAAGAACAAGAACCCCTTCTTATGTATGGCTCAGAAGAAAAATGCAGAAAAATATTTAGAAAAAAACTAAATTTTCTTATTAGCCATTTCCTTCCTCCCTTTACTGATGACCTCCCCCACCTGTCCGAGCAAAATCCACGTCTAGCAGAAGCACGGGCACAGTGGTGCAGCACCTTTACGAAGCACTGAGTGTCACTAGCTACTGGAAGTTTCTGTCACAGGGCTCAGAGGTTTGAATGCTTACATATCTAGGGTGTGATGTGGAGAGGGTGGCAGAGTATCAGTAATTTGGGAATTTTTCACTTACTCACAGATGCCAAGAGTCAGAGCTTCTGAGAGGTAAGAAGGGAATAACCTTTGGCTGAGGAATCAATGGTAATTAATTATTAAAAATATCAGTTACCACCTGCTTCCCAACATCTATAACCCAGATTCCAATAATGAGAAACCCCAGGATCGCATGAAAACCTTCATAGCAGAGAATAGCCAGACAAAAAATGAATACAGCCGACAGCCTAGTTCCTCAGGAGTCCTAGTCTGGAGATTCCCATCTCACTCTGAAAGGACAGCTATATCTGACCTTCCCATTGCCCCCGGTAGGCTCTTTGCAGCTATAGGATTCAGTGAATTCTGGCCATGTGGGCTATAGAACAGATCCTTAGGGCATGCAGGTCCCTGCTCTCACCCTGCTTAGAACCGTCCTTTTCCAAACAATGCCCTCTATCTTCCTTTTTCTCTGTCTTCCTTCCTTTTCTCTTTTCCTTCTTCATTCCTGGTGTTTCTTTTTTGATTTTTTGTTTGTCTATTTGTTTGTTTTTAGGTCTGGGTTGTAGGGCACATGCATTTTCAAGAGAGATACAGTGAGAAAGAGAGGGAAAGTGCAAAATCACCCCCCAGAAGGGAATAGCCATGCTGCAATCTTTTCTTCTCCATTCTCTTTTGGGGATTTGGGGCACATACATACATGCTCCTGGCATGATTTTCAAGCCACCAGGTCTGGGGCTCGAACTGTAGCTTGCAATGTGGGAGTCCAGTGCCTTACCACGCCACCTTCTGGCCCGTCCTGGTGCTTTTTGAGTACGCACTACATACCCTAAGCATTCCTAGGTGCAGAGGTGCATGTAAACAAATATAGAACATAATTTCTGGTCTCCAGAAGCTTCCAATTTCTCTGCCACTATCACTTAACTGTATAAAACCTCCCTTTTGAAGTTCCTGACATGATCTGCTGTGTACTATGTCCCTTTTCATCTGTCTTTATAGACGTGTTCCTCTCCCTCTTTTCCAAAGAGCCAACATTTGGTTCAGTGGGGTGTTTTTGCTCTTCCAGGCCCTTTATTACAATGAACTGTGAACTCTGAGTCACTCACATGGACACTGTGGTGCAGAGGACTTAGAATACACTGGATGCTTACAGTGGCGGCGTGATTGGTCTCTTCCCTGCATCCCTGGCTCAGGAAAGACTTGGATAACCCTGCCCTCACTATGCTGGGGATCATACTTTATACATTTCCATGGGACTTCCAGTCTCTCCTGTATTCAGATCCAACCTTATGCAGCACCCTCCCTTTCCCTCTCCCGTCTGTTTTATTAAGGTCTAACAGGTCTTTCCACTTAACCCTCCAGGTCCTTATACTTTGCCCTTCCTTTCTAGTCTGCTCTTCTCTGGAGAAAATGTGTCCTTATTGCTGCCCCAAACCTGGCGCTAAAGACAACTCCACAAATAATTTCTGCTTCACAGGGCACAGTCTGAAAAGGGTGTGAAACTGCTGAGATTTCATAAATGAAGCTGTGGAGTCAGTATCATGTCAGGGAAAAAATGGACTCAGTAAATTGCTGATTTTGTAAAATTATTCTCCACAATCTTCACTTTAATAGCTTGAATTTCACCAGGTTCTTTTCCGTTCTCATGTTAAAAACCTTGCTACTGATAAACCAATAAAGAATTGTGAGTGCCTAGCACAAACGTAGTAGGCGCTCAACAAATTTCTTTAGGAAAAGATTTCCTAGGTTCAACCACATTTTTCTTCTTTTCTAATAAAACTTTTTGACATTAAAACATTTTAAAATAAGAGACCAGCAGATGGCATAATGGTTATGTTGCTGTACTTCCACGTAATCAGTTGCAGATGGCATAACGGTTATATTGCTGAACTTCCACGTAGTCAATTGAGGTTCGAGTCCCTGACCTGGAGGCTTAAAACTCACACCAGGAGTGGGTACATACATGCCCAAAGTCCCAGGAGGAGATTGGAGGAGAAGGCCATAGCCCTGGGGGATGATTTCTCATGTTCTGTCTTTTTCTGTGTCTCTGGGAAGTACACACATTCTATAGCAAAAAATTTCTCAAAAAATTTCTTTAAATAAAATATCATTATTGTAATGGTGTGACTAAAATTACGATAATTCTTTCTTATATATTAGATTGTTAGGAAAGCCAAGATGCAGTTTTGCATTGAAAAAAATGCCGCAAGCTTCCTGCCAACCTAATAAAAATTGAATGCTACGGTTTGTCCCTAAGTTCTGCTATAGTAGCACCATACACATTTTGATATTTTTTTGTTTTCACTCGATTGAAAATATGTTCTCATTCTCCTTGTGATTTCTTCTTTGGTCCATCGAGTATTTAGAAACGTGGTGTTTATGTTTC
This sequence comes from Tupaia belangeri chinensis, assembly GCF_000334495.1. Classification (NCBI taxonomy): domain Eukaryota; kingdom Metazoa; phylum Chordata; class Mammalia; order Scandentia; family Tupaiidae; genus Tupaia; species Tupaia belangeri. The sequence continues at coordinate 1,857,239 of NW_006206042.1, read as the reverse complement.
AAACACTCAGGTCTTTTCTGCATATCTTTCTGTTATTGACTCCTAATTTAATGTTTATGATAATAGGAGATACAGTATGTCATTTTAATCCTTTTAAGTGTACTTAGACTTATTTTAAACCTCAGCAAATGGTCTACCTTGATGAATGTTTCATGAATATTTAAAAAGAATGTGTATTCAGCCAATTTAAAATGAAGTATTTTGTAAATTACTATGAGGTCAAATTAGTGGAAAATGTACGTTTTCGTTATTCTTCAATATCTTCTTTCTTTACCCATACTTCTTTTATTTTTTTTTGATTGTCACTATATTTTATTGACCAGTAAAAATTGCACATTGTGCATATTCGTGGGGAATGGTGAAATAAATGTGTAAATGTGTAATGATCCAATCAGGATAAGTAGCATATGTGTCACCTCTCTGTTCTTTGTATCGGAAACATTCAAAATCCTCTTTTCTAGCTATTTTGAAATAAACACTAAATTGCTGTTAACTATAGTTGCCCTGCAGTGCCATTGAACATTAGAACTCATTGCTCCTATCTAATTGTTTCTTTAATATTTTCTTTTTCTTCTATATCTGTACTGATTTTATACCTACTTTGAATCAATTATTGAGAGAGAATTGTTAAAATATCTAGCTATAATTATGGATTTATCTGTTTTTATTTCAAGTTTATCAATATTCTTGCCATTTATTTTGAATCTCTGGTATTAGCCACATAGATATTTAAGACCATTATTTCTTTTTGATTCATTAATCCTTTTGTCATTTTAAAATGTTCCTGGTCATCTATGCTAGTATTCTTTGTGTTGAACTCTATTTTGCCTGATACGATATTCCTCTGAAAGCTATTACGGTCAGTCTCTGCATGGCCCATACTTTCCCCCTATTTACTTTTAATCTATCTGGTATTTATATTTAAAGTGCCTTTCTTATAACGTCATATCAGAGATCACTTTTTATTAGTGTTCACTGTCTTTGTTTTTTAATTGGAGTGTCTAGCTCACTTATATTAAAGTATTTGTTAAGTCTCCCACAGAGCATTTATCTTCTACCCGCTTTACGTTGGTCTTTTGTTCCTTCTCTCTTGCTTTATTTTGCATTGTATCTGCTGTATTTGTTTTCTGTCGCCTTCCCTCTCCTCCTTCTTACTTATTTTCATTTTAACCCAAGGGTTTACAGTATGAACATTTAAGTTTTCAAAGTCTTTTCTGAATTTACATGTCATTTTCATGTACAAGAAACGAATAGTTTACCCCTTTCTCTTCATTGTGCTATCGGTAATTCATTTTTCTTCTGCATATAGAACTAGTAATACATTGGTTTATTTTAACTTTACATAATCGGTTATCCTTTTTTAAAGTTCATGAATAACCCAAATAATCTTGAAAAGGAACAGAGTTGGAGAACTCACATGTCCCAATTTTAAAATCGTATGACAAAGCTACAGTAATCAAGACTGTGTGCTACTGGCATAAGTGGGCTCAGAGATAAATGAAATGGAAATGAGGATCTTTCTGGGCATACACCTTTTGACCAACTGACTTCCAGCATGAGTGCCAAAAATTTTATAAGAAAAATAGTCTTATTTATCATATGGTGCCGGGACAACTAGATATTCACCTGTACAAGAAGGAAGTTCACTTCCTACCTCGCCTATAAACAAAAAAATCAAAATGAATCAAAGATGGAAATGTAAGTGATAAAACTATGAAACTTTGTAATTTCTAAGTATTTGTCGATTTTCTTCTAAGGAAGCTTATATGTAACTCTCTGTATAAACACTTTGACTTTGGTCCAAATAAATCTGACCTCATAAAATGAAATCACACATATTCTCACCTCCTCTCTAATCTAGAAGCTTTTGACTAATTCAGACAAATTTTTCTATAAATCTCTTTTAGGATTATTTAATTGTATTTAATATTATATTATTATTACATTATTATTATTAGTCATCTGACCACAGAGATATAGGGAGAGTGAGAGAGAGAAAGGAAAAAAATGAGAAAGCAAGCTGCCAAGTCCAGGACTCAACCATAGTTGGCCATGTCGGAGTTCAGTGCCTTAACCACCATGCCACCTGCCAGCCCCCATAAATTATTTTTTTCCTTTTTCTTTTTTTAATGAGAGAGCTTGTGAGAGGGAACAACAAAGGCATTTTTGAAAGAGTCTTGTCACTCTGTGATCCACCTACCCCAGTCTCCCAGTGATAGGACCTTGGCCAACCTCCTAAGTTAGCTGAGGATCTAGCCCAGCCCTAACGCGCAGCCTCGACTACGGAGTAGTGGCACCCTCCCACTTCTGCTGCTGTGGCTGGGTCTTAAATTCTGATAGTATTTGCCAGTGGTGCTTTTGAGACCTGGAACATTCTTTGCAGGAAAGTTTAAATTAATTAATTTAAAAGCTATAAAGCCATTCAGATATTCTACTTATTATAGAGTCAAATAGGACAATGTGTAACTTTCATGGGATGTATTCAATTCATTAAGTAATTGAATTTATTTGCACAAGTTTTCCATATTCATTTTTAATCTTTTTGCACTTATACAATCTATAGTTAAGTCCGTCCTTAACTGTGTCTCTTCTTTCTTGATTTGCCTAGCTAGTTTATCATTGATTTTATATTTGTTTTCATTTCATTGATTTGATCTTCCATCTTTATTATTTATTTTCTTCTATTCAATTTGGTTTTGATTTCCTCTTCCTTTTAGCCTATTAATTTGGAATCTTAGATCACTGAATTTGCACCTTTTTCCTCATCAGTATAAGTAGTCCAAGCTACAAAATTATCTCTAAGAACTGCTTTAAATTTATTACAAAAGCTTTTAATATCTTGTGCTTTCATTTATATTCAGTTCAAAACACATTCCAGTTGTCCTCATGATTTCCTTTTTGACCTATAAAATACGTTAAAAGTATATTGTTTAATTTCTAAATATTTCTGAATTTTCCATATACAACTGTTATTAATTTTGAATGGAATTCCATTATGGAATTAGAAGGTATTTTGTATCATGTTAATGCTTTTAAATTTATTGATATTTGTATTAAAGCTCATAAAGTGGTCTATCTTGGTAAATGTTTCATGAACACTTGAAGAGAATGTTTGTTCTGCTGATGTTAGATAAAGTGTTTTATAAGTGGCAATTAGGGCAAGCTGGTTGAAACTGTAGTTCAAGTCTTCCATATTTTTACTTATTTTCTGTCTACTCGTTACATGGATTATTTAGAGAGGGCTATTGAAATTTTCAGCTGTAATTATGAATTTTTCATTCTCCTTTTGGTTTTGTCAGTTTTTGTATCGTGTGTTTTAAAGCCAAGTTATCAGATGTGTTTAGATTTACGACTGTCTTAAATTATGTCCTTTTTATTAATTGCCTCTTTTACCATTGTGAAATCTCTCTCATATCTGGTACTATTCCTTTAAAGATATTTAATAGGTCCAATATTAACATAGCCACTGTAGTGTTCTTATATTTAGTGTTTGCACAATATATAAGTTTTCATCCTTTTACTCTTGAAAACGTTTTATGCTAAAGGAAAAAGAAAGAAGGAAAGAGAAAGAGAGAGAACCCTCCCAGTGGGGCCTAATTATTCCACAATATTTCTTCCTCCTATTTTCCCATCTCATTAGTATCGTAGACATAAATGTGCATGTGGCAGGAAGCTGACAGGGCCAGAATTCACACCCTGGCCAGCCCATGAGAACTGGCCTCCTCTGAACAGCACCTAGCCAACACTAAAGGACTGGCCCTATCCTTTGATTTCTTTCTTTCTTTCTCTTTCTTCGTCTTCTTCTTTTTTTTTTTTTTTTAATTTTGCAAGAGAGTGTATGCACTCACTTGAGAGAGAGAAAGAGATAAAGAGAGAAAACACCCCCATAGAGAATGATTGCACAGCAATCCTTTCTCTGTTCCTCCCTTCTATGGGATTTCGGACGTGAGTTTTGGAAGCCACAGGGACTTAAACAGGAAAACTGATAATGTGAGATTCAGCTGCTTAACCACCAAGCCACCTGTTGGCCCTTGTTTTACTTTTAACTCATGTTTCTTTTTGTACTGAAGTATGCTTCATCTAGAAAGTTTATAGTTAAGTCTTACTTTTTTCCCTGACAGTCTCTCCATTTTAATTGGAGTATTCATGGCAGTTAGACTTAATGGAACTGTAAATTCAGTTGGACTTAATCTATTATTTTACTATTTGATCTTCTTCTTTGTTCCATTTTTTCTTTATCCTGTATTATTTTGATTAATTGAATATGTTTTAAGATTTCACCTTATCTCCAATATTGGCTTATTATCTATATTTCTTTGTTTTGCTCTTAAATGGTTGCTCAGGGGTTTTCTAATGGATATCCATCTTTTTTTTTTTTTTTTTGAGAGATTTTCACTGTAGGGCGCGTGCGCTCGCCAGACAGACAGAGAGAGACATAGAGACAGAAAGCGAGAAATCACCCCCCAGGGGGGATGGCCACGCCGCAATCCCTTCTCCTCCATTCTCCTCTCGGGATCTTGGGCACGCACGCACACGCACCCGGCGTGAGTTTTAAGCCACCGGGTCCGGGACACGAACCGCGGTCGACTACGTGGGAGTCCAGCGACATAGCCATTACGCTAACTGCTGGTTCCCATGGATATCCATCTTTAACTTGTCGGAGTACACCTGCAGAAATCCTTGTGACACCTCACGCGTAATGTAACATTCCAATGATGTACTTCCACATCTACCTCCTATTCATTGTGCTGCTCTTTTCTTATATTCCATTTCTACTTATTTTAGACTCTACTGGATGCTTTCTTTTTTCTTAGGTTTTTGCCATGGGATGTGTGTGCTTGCTGGAGAGAGATAGAGAGAGGGAAAGTGAGAAATCATCCCCTAGGGAGTATGGACACACTGCAATCCCTTCTCTTCCATTCACTTCTTGGGATTTGGTGCACAAATGCACACACACCCAGCTAAATTTTTCAAGCCACTGGGTCAGGGACTCAGACTGGTTGACCATGTGGGAATCCAATGACTTGACCACTGCATCCCCTGCTGGCCCCTCTACTATATACTTTTTTTTGCCATAGGGCGGGCGCCACTACGCCCCCTATATACTTTTTTTTTATAAGCTTTTGCACATACTCTCTGGAAAGACGGAAAGAGGCAGTGAGAAGGAAAATAAGAAATCGCCCCCCATGATGGATGGCCATGCTGCAATCGCTTGTCTTCCATTCTCTTCCTGAGATTTTGGACACGCACACACACACAAACCCTAGCGTGAATTTTAAGCCACCAGATTCAGGACTTGAATTGCGTTTGGCCATGTGGGAGTTTAATGCTTTCACCACTGTGCCACCTGCTGGTTCCTCTTCTACATACTTTTAAATCAAATTTAAAAATGATTTTTAGAGCTGGCCCTGTGGTCAAGTAGTTCAAGAAACTGGATCCTATATGGCCAACTGTGTGGTTTGAATCTTGACCCTGGAGGCTTGGAAAACACACGTCATGTGTGTTGCTTATGCCTAAAATCCTGACTGGATGAAGAAATAGAGGAAAAGGAATTATGATATGACCACACCCTCTTGGGGGTGCTTTCTCCTTCTCCCTCTTTCTGTCTCTCTGGCAAGTGCATGCACTTTCTGGAAAAAAATTTTAAGTGGTTTTTTAAAGCATGTGTTATATGTACCTATATATTTATTACTATTGACTTTCTTAATTCCTTTACTTATATTCACATTCTTATTTGCAACCATTTTTCTCCTGTTTAAAGAGTTTAATATTTCTTGTGGAACAGACATGTTGATAATAAATTCTCTCGCCTTTGTCTAAAAATTATCTAGTCTCACTTTTGAGTCATATTTTCTCTATATAAAAAATTCTATGCAGATTTTTGTGCAGTATTTTTGTCTTTCTACACTTTAAAATTATTGTTCCATTGTCTTTGGACTTGTTTTTTTTTTTTTAACAAAAAGCCTGGTTATTGTCTGTATACCTGTGTATATAATTTCTTTTTTCTCTGGCTGCTTTTCAGATTTTTTTTCCCTTTGTTACCAGTTTCAGCTATGTGATTTTGATGTGCTATAGTAAGGAGTGTGTGTGTGCGTTTCTCTTATGTTTCATTGAATTTATTGTTCTGGGCTTATCATTTTTATCTAATATTAAAGTAGCATTGCCATTATGTATCCAGGTGTTTTTACTGTACCCATTCTTTTCTATTCTTTACCACTCCAGTTACTGCTATGCTAGGCCACTTAACTTTTTCCACAAGCTACCGAAGCTCAATTTATATTTCCAGTCTTTTACTTCTCTTGCTCCAGTTTAGATCGTTTCTGTCTTTGTCCTCAAATTCAATGATCTTGGCAACCAGCAGTTAGCGTAATGGCTATGTTGCTGGACTCCCACGTAGTCGACTGTGGTTCGTGTCCCAGACCCGGTGGCTTAAAACTCACGCTGGGCGCATGTGCGTGCGTGCCCAAGATCCCGAGAGGAGAATGGAGGAGAAGGGATTGCGGCATGGCCATCCCCCCTGGGGGGTGATTTCTCGCTTTCTGTCTCTATGTCTCTATCTGTCTGGCAAGCGCACGCGCCCTATAGCAAAAACCTCTCCAAAAAAAAAAATTCAGTGATCTTTTCTTCTGTAGTTCCTAGTCTGTGGATAATCTCATCTCTAGTGAATTTTTTATTGCAGCTATTTTATTTCTAGAAGTTATCTTTGGTTCTTTTAGATCTTCTATTCCTTTTCTCATTATATCCATGTTTTCTCCTTCCCCTCCCCTAAGAAAACAGCTTGTTTATTTCTTCAGTATCCCCTTCCAATCCACTCACCTATGTATGTGCACATATCTTTACATGGCTATAATGGCAGTAAATCTATTTTACACCTTCTTGTTATATTGTAAGGAACTATAACATGGCAACAAGTACCTTATAATTACAGTTCAGTGTCTCTGAGAAGAACAAATTCTAAGTGTCTTGAATGGACAATGGCAGGGAGGAGGCGGTAATGTAAACATAACAATTCAATTTTGCTTTTTTTTAACAACCAAACAATAAATCATGTGTCTTGGAAGCAGCCCCTACCATCTTAATATGATCTTGTTTTAGTCTTTAGAGGGACACTTTACCGTTCATTCACAAGCAACTCCTTTTTCCAGTTTCCCTTGGTGAAATCAGTCCTCAACATTCTGGCGTGACTACAACACAGATACACACAAACAGCAAACTCTAATACAATCCCGCAGTTGCTATGGCGTGTAGCATGGTGTGGAATCTGTCACCACTCTGTTTTTGCTGATGCAGAAAAAGACAGTAAGAGCTCCTGCCAAAAGCTTCCCTCCCTGCCTATACTCACAAGGTTTGACTCTAAGCAAGTTTGCTAATGTACATATTCCCTATTAAGGATTCCTCATACCAATTACTCCATACACTCACAGGTGCTCTACAGTTTAAGCATTCTGATACAGAGTGGGTGGATTTCTCCAGGGAAGTATCTTTTTCACATTCCCACATTCTGTGCTAGTGTATGCACCATACACTGATACAAGCTGAATCTCCACTAAAGGTTTTCTGTTTATCATCATCCCATGTTGTCTCCAGGAGTTTCCTTGTGAATATATTTAACAACATGGCTAAGAAATGTCATGTTCATCATTTCACCGGAGAATTTAAAGAATTATTTTTGAATAACCAGAAAGTATTTGCATCTGAAGTCCTTTCTCCCTCATATAGGTGGGTTCTTAAAAGCAGGTAAGGAAGAGTGTGGGAAGCTGCGC
>NW_006206042.1:1837953-1848875 GCF_000334495.1 Tupaia belangeri chinensis | reverse complement strand
CCGTTCGGCTGTCCCCCCAGGTCGGGACAGAAGAGTTAGTCCCACATGCAATAACTTTTCCACAGGTTGTTCTGCAGGGTGGGTTCTTTGAGGTAGGAAAAGGAACAAGCTCTTTCTGAATGTTTTCCCCCACTGAGGACACTAGCCAGACCCTTTCTACCATGCAGACTCTCATGTTCTGCCTGCTGAGAGTTCTACTTGAAGGAGTTCCCACATTCCAGACCTTGGTATGGGGTATCCTTAGTGTGAATTTTCCACTTGGTGGTCAGATAGGAGCTGTCCCTGAAAACTTCATCACACTGTTACACTCATAGGGCTTCTCACCAGTAGGAGTTCCCTGGTGTTGCCTGAAGTCAGCATTCTTTCTGAACCATTCTAACACTGGTTACAGCTACTGAAGAGGGCTTCTTGCCACCATGAGTCTCCTGGCACTTGATAAGTTGTACCCTTTCAAGGAAAATGTTCTCCCACTCTTGGTATGTGTCGAGTTTCTCCCAAAAATGGGTTTTTCAATGCACAATGAGGTGAAGGTTGCCGTGAAGGATTTCTCACACTCAGCACAGTCAAAGGGTCTCTCTCCAGTGTGAATCCTCTCATGAGGGGGAGGGATGAGCCACCTTGGAAAGCTGTGCCACTTTTGCTCTATTCATAAGGCTTCTCGCTGGCTTGGATTCTGAGATACATGGTGAGGATGCAGATATCTAAAAAAGAGTTTCTCACAATCACTGCACCTACCTGGTTTTTACCCTATATGAGTTATTAGATGCAAAGTAGGGCTGAAGGTTTTTCCACCTTCTGGACATTCATAAAGCTGCTCACCCATGTGAATTCTCTCGTGTTGTGTCAGAACGGACCCATCACTTTAGCTTTCCCACACCGATTGCATTTATAGGATTTTTCTTGTGGATTGATTATGTGATGCACAATCAGGTTGCAGTTCTTGGAGAAGGAATTTCCACATTCATTATAGGTATTAGGTTTCCCTCCGGTGTGAATTCAATGATGTAAAACAAAAGATGAGTTCAATTTGAAGCATTTGCCACATACAGTATATTTATATGCTTTTTTATTTTCCCTCTGGGGAAAAGAGGAAAGAGATTTTAGAAAGAGATAAGCTCAGGACCAACAGATGGCATAATGGTTAAATCGCTGGACTCCCACATAGTAGACTGTGGTTCTAATCCTGGACCCGGCAGCTTAAAACTCACACTGAGCGCCTGTATGTATATGTGTGCCCAAGTTTCCAAGAGGACACTGGAGAATGGACTACGGTGTAGCCATCCTCCCTGGGGGGTGATTTCTTACTTTCTGTCTTTCTGTCTCTCTTTGTCCAGGGAGCGTACATGCCCTATTCCAAAAATCTCTCTCGAAAAAAAGAAAAAAAGATATGAGCTCAAGGTAAAGGTAGCCCCTAAATTTCTATCTGTCATTTTATTATTTTTAAGCACTGAGCAGTATAAAAATGGTTGAAAGATTTAATGCTTTTAGGGTACGTATAGGGTTTCTCTCTTGTTTGATATCTTTCAAGTCAAAAAGCTTCCATAAAATAGTTGAAGGGTTTGCACAGGCATCACTGTTGTCAGTTTTCTTACCTGCATAACTTCAGGGACAGCTGTGTAAGGCTAGGTCACAATCCAAACTTTTAACATCTGAGTCACGTACGTGGAAATACTGTAGGAACCCTCTAGGAGGTGGAAGGTTTGAATTTGCACTCAGATGCTCCTCAAAACTAGGTTCACAGATTGTCTGTGAACCCTTGGACTCTCCTGAGTTAAAGCTGATTGTCCCTAAAACCCCTTGCTGGTTATCACAGGCCAGATCTTCACCTAGGATGGAGAAACGCAGACCCTTCCTTATAAATCTCATTTCTATGTCACAGAATAGTGCTTCCCCAGGAAAAATCCTGAGCTTTCATCTTTTGTCCCAAATGTGGGTGACCAGTGGTAGCCATACTGAGGGCAAGCGTGCATATGTATGTTATATCGTCTATTTCTCTTTGAATATTTTAGTAAAATTTCTGAATATTTTAACATCCTTGTCTACTAACTCCGTTATCGCTTTCTTATCCACTGATTTTTCTTTTAACTACAGGTGACATTTTTCTGTTTCTTCTTATACCTTATCTAGCAGATTTTAGGAATGTTGAATGTTGGAGATTTTTCATTGTATTCATGAAGAATTGCATTTTTTTTTCCGTGTATTCCTCTAAAGACTATTGAACTTTGTTCAGTTATGTATTTGGATTCCTGATGGATCAGCTTGGCCATACTGAGGTTCATTTTTAAGTTTGACATGGAATGTCTCATTAGCCTTTTCTTTAAGGTTAGAGTCACCCTACCCTTAAACTATGGTCTTACTAAGGTCACAGTTAATGTCCAAGAGTGTTCAGTTAAGCTTTTCTACTACAGCTGCTCAAACTACGTCATCCAAGTATAAACATCAGAATCTCTGCATCTCACAATTGCTCTCTTGCAGCCTTCTGATGTCTGGCCCAGTGAATGCACAGTTCAATATTCTGGTAAGGACTCAGGGCATCCTTGTGAATATTTCTAGATCTCTTATTTTGTGCAATTTCCTTTTTTCATATACTCCACCTCATAATTTCTAGCTATAAGCATCACAGCGTTTCCTCTGCCTATTGTCCAAAAGCTGAAAATAGTTGATGTATATGCTTTTCCAATAAAAAATATGGTTAAAAGACTAGTCAAGTAATAATTATGTTCTTCTAACTGTAAGCAGCAGTATACAATTGACTTTATATCTTTCTTTGTGTACTAGTTATCAATTAATTACCTTTAAGCTTCATATTTTCTTCCATTGCTTGCTCTAAAAAAATAATAATACAAAAATATTTTTAAATGGCGCTCAGCCCTTGACATATGGCACAATGTTAAGCTTTGTCAAGCTTTGTCAATAATGAGCACTGCAGAAACAATGTGAAATAGAAGGACATCCCACCCTGATTCTAGTGTGATTCACCTGGAAGATTTCTTTAGCATGGACTGACTTCACCAACACTGAATCCCTGCACTATGGGCAGCTTCACAAGCGTGCAGCTCCTGCAGTGCGTAGCAGTGAATAGCACCTAGCTCCCCTAGCATTCCTCTCTGCATAGTGAAGTGACACTAGCAAAAAGCCTTCTCTGAACAGCTTTCCCCAGCACACTAGAGGGCAGATCTCCGGCAAATTCCAAAGCGTGGATTTCCTGGAAGTTCTGCCATATTGAATAGCACACGGCAACATTTCTGCCATATAGTATGTCAATGCTGAAACTCTCTAATAAAGTCCAGATCTTAGCCCTCAGGCAGCGAAGGTACATGTCATGTTTTTTAATATTCATCTCTATTAAATTTTCCTGAAGGCACATATGAGATTTTTAAATCAAAGCAGGTTTTGTATTATGCTCTCTGCACAATCAACAGTCAGCATAACAATGCAGCATTAGTCTCTCCACACCCAAAACCCTGCAGATTGTCAACCCAAGAATGAGATGGAAAAAAAAAAAAATCCTACATAAGGGGCAGAATTATTCTTTATGCAAGAGATGGAGAAATATTAATGTCATCCATTTATTAAGTAGAAAGTGATTATTTTTTTTTCTTTTCTCTTCTGAAAGAGTTTCCTGGGGAAAGGATGGGAAAGATTCTTTAACCCTTTGGTGTGTAAACAAATTTCCCCAGAGAGAAAATAAATTCACTGTCTATGGTTTTCAAAACCTAGAAATGTCTTCATGACCCCAGGGTTCTCCCCTTTTGAAATATAAACAAGTAAGGAGAAAATGCCCTGATTTAAGTGCCTAATCCAAAATGTAATCATTTGGCTCTTGGGGAGATTAGAGAAGGGTTACTATATGAAAGTAATTAGTTTCACCATTATATCTAATCCTCTGTGTATGTAAAAAGTAAAATGTTCCTGGGGGAATAAAAACAAACATTTTCTATTTATATGGTGTAGATATTTCCATGGCTTGGGAAACTGGGGGTTTTATGAGAACCCTAAAAAATGTAGGGGGGACCAGTAGTTAGCATAATGGCTATGTCGCTGGACTCCCACGTAGTTGACCGCGGTTCGTGTCCTGGACCCGGTGGCTTAAAACTCAACGCTGGGCACATGTGCGTGCGTGCCCAAGATCCCAAGAAGAGAATGGAGGAGAAGGGATTACAGCATGACCATCCCCCAGGGGGAGATTTCTCGCTTTCTGTCTCTATGTCTCTCTCTGTCTGGTGAGCGCATGCACCTTATATAGAAAAGACCCCTCCAAAAAAAAAAAAGAAAAAGAAAAAAAATGTAGGGAGAATTTGTTTTCCTATTCTACTTTATCTTTGCCCTAGGAATAGTGACTGTTAACTTATATCTACTATTCCTATGTTATTTGTAATTAACCTTACTAATTACTATCAAGCTCTTCATCAATAGTCTCCTTTAATAGCTAATAATTAATAATATTGAATTCTTTATTTAAATTATTTCTGGTTTTTATCTGCTGATTGGATCCTAACTGATAAAGAATTAGAATTTACCCTCTCATTCAACTATTTATTATGAAAGCCTCTAAAGTACTTGTTACTTTCTGATCAACAAACAATATTTGTACAACTTCATCAATAGAGCCAATATGTATAATGTTTTATGAATATTATGGCATGCATAATTTTTGTGATCTATGTTATGACACAGAACAGCAGAATTATTATATCATTAAGGCAAGACTGTGAAAGTATACTACTTGCCCTGTCCAGTAAAAACAACTACTTCTGTTTTTTCTTGAAATTGGTATGGAGAAGGACAGCCCCATAGGGCAGTGGTTAAGCACCATCATAGGGAGGCAGATTCTATATGGCTGATTATGGTTCAAATCCCAAACCTGGCAGTTTGAAAAGCACTCTGAAGCTGGCAGGTGGTGTGTGGTTAAGGTGGCTGGACTCCCACATGGCTGACTGCAGTACAGGTCCCAAATATGGCAGCTTCCTTTCTTATTTTCCTTCTTTCTCTCTGTCTCTCTCTGGTCAACTTCATAAAAATAAAATATAAAATAAAACATAAAATAATGACAATGGATACAATTAAATAAAATAATTCTTAGAAAGAAAGAAAGAAAGAAAGAAAGAAAGAAAGAAAGAAAGAAAGAAAGAAAGAAAGAAAGACACTCTGGGAAAATGTGAGAGCATGCCCCAAATCCTGACAGGATAGAGAAACGAAGGAAAAAAATAATCACAGCATGGTCGCATGGTCACACCCCACTTTAGGGTGTTCTCTCTCTCTCTCTCTCTCTCTCTCTCTCATGAGTGCACATGCTCTCTGGCAAAACAAAAATGGTGTGGGAAAAAAGTAATTATCCAGGTCAATAGCTACATATCAGCTGTCAAGTGCTGTGTTCATTTGCTGCAGTAGAGATACATCACCTGAGGCAGCAACTGCAGAAAGTGTCACAAGTTGGTTAAGTTTACAGCAGTCCGGTCTTTCTCCAATTTACATCTGACTCCTTCACAGACCCATCTGAGAATTAACAAAGGATTTGATAAATATAACCACTCCTGCTTCTTTTAAGTCTTCAATGGTGTCATTAGTCTCTACAATTCCCACAGTAAAGCAGTGCTGCTGCTTCTTTCCTACCTTGGTGGGAAGAGGAAGTTTCAGTGGCTTCCACTTAATATTTCCTACAATAATAGCTCCACCTTATGGGTCAAAGAATCACTTTGAATATTCTACCATTTGCTATGTGTGTCCATTTAAATTATACATTCAGAAACTAGAGAAATAACTACAAGGTGAATATTCAAACTGACTTATCAGAGAGCATGTCAGATCTGAGCTAACACTACATGTGTCACCTGACTTAAGGCAACAATCTCTCAACCAGTCTCTCAACAGCTCTAGGCCTTCGGACTTTCCGTGCACCAGAATCATAAGTCAAGTAAACCTCTATATCCTTATAAATCATAAAATCTCAGATAACTTTTTGTTAGCAGTGCAATAAGGGACTAACACAGTATGCCTACATTAAGGGATTTGGTCTTCTTTTTAATCAAGGGCTCTGATTCTGTGAAATTGCATTGTCCTACGTGTCCCATAATCAGAATTCATGAGTTTGGGAGTTAAGAGGTAGAACTGAGAGTAGTCTTTTTCACTCCTTTTACACTAATAACTCACTTAAATTTTTTTTATCCAGTCTCAGTGTCTTTAAATCCTGTCGCCTTTAGTCCATATGGGGAAAACACAAGGAACAACAATAGTGCATTTATTTGAAGATAAGACTGCTACCTGCCATTTATGGTCCCCTACGTCACTGAACCAACAGGCAATACCCTGTTGGGATTAACTCATTATATTACATTTTCATCGTTTAAGTGAATGTGTTATTTCTGTCCCCTGAATGGGTCATGACTGGTCTTTCTTACTATTTCTTTCTTACTACAAGCATTTAACCTATAATTTTCTCTCTAAGAACGGCTTTAGCTGAATCTCATGATCTTTAGCATCTTATAGCTTCGTTTCTCTTTAATTCAAAATACTCTCTAATATTCTCTATAATTTCTTCTTCACTTCATCAGTTCTTTTGCTGTGGATTATTTAATTTCTAAATGGGGATTTTTTAATATTTTTGTTTGATTTCTAACAGAACTGTTATGATCAGAGAACACAGTCTGGTGATTTCTGTCCTTGTAAGTTTATTTTGTCTCATTTTATGATTCTTCACATGTTTGCTCTTGGCTCTATGTGCACTTGAAAGGAAGATCTGTTCTGTTGTTGGTTGGAATGTACTGTCAATATCAATAGGTTGAGTTGATAGAAACTGTGGAACATCTTTTTATGTGCTTATTTTCTGCCCAGTTGTTCAGTCAGTTTCTGAGAAAAATGTTGAAATTCTCATTAGAAATTTGAATTTGCCTATTTCTCTCTTTCTCTTAGTTTTTGCTTTGTTTACTTTGAACCTCTATTATTAGAAGCATAAACATTTAATATTGTTACATCTCACTGAGGAATTAACTTTTTACCATAATGAAATCTCCTTCTCACCTAGGGATTTATTATTTGTCTTGATGTCTATTTTCTCTAATGTTACTTTAGAAATAAAGGTAAAAACATTTCGAGATAAGTGAAAATTGAGATAATTTCTACATTGTCAAAAATGCTAAAGAAAGTTCTGGAAATTATAATCACTCCAGTGTAATTCATATTTTCATGGAATATCTTTTTTTATTTTAAATGTGTCCCTTGTACATAGAATATACTTGGGTCTTGCTTGTTTTTTGTTTGGTTTGCTTAGTGTTTGATATAGGAGGCACATGCTTGCAAGAGAGAAACAGGGAGAATGAGACACAGAAAGAAAGGGAAAATGAGAAATCACTCCCCAGAGGGGATGGACAGAACACAGTCCCTTCCCTTTCATTCTCCTCTCAGGATTTTGGGCACATATGCACACATGCCTGGCATGATTTTCAGGCTACTGGGTCCAGGACTCGAACTGCAGAACTGGCCTTGTGGAATCAAGCCACCTTAACTGTCATGCTACCTGCTGGCCCTGGGTCTTGCTTGGATTTTATTTTTCTTTTTGAGAAAAAGATTTATGCTATAGCGCATGTGCACTCACCAGAGAGAGAAACAGAGAGACAGAAAAGTGAGAAATCACCACCCTGGCAGGGATGGCCACACTGCGATCCTTTCTCCTCCATTCTCTTATTGGAGTTTTGGGTATGCCTGTACTCCTGGTCCAGAACTCGAACGCAGTTGACTACGTGGAAATCCAGCAATGTAACCATCATGTCATCTGCTGGCCTGGGTCTTGCTTGTTTGAGTCTGTCCTGACATAGTTTGCTTTTTTTTGTTCATGTGTTTGGTATATTTAGATTGAATAGAAATTATTAGTATTGTTAGGTTTAAGTCTACAGTTTTACTATTTATTTTTGTCTCATCCCTTATTCACTTCTCTGTTAACTTCTTTTTCTCCTTCTTTTAGGTTAAATAAATATTTTTACTATTCTATTCTATTTTTCTATTGCCTTTTTGGTTGTACTCTTTGCAGTCTTCCATGTGAAATTATTATTAGCCCTTGATATGTACATTAATATATGCATTCATAAGTTATCACAGTATTTTTATTGACATATAATAATTGTACATATTTCTGGGGTACAATGTGACTTTTCAGTACAAGAGTACAATGTGTGCTGATTAAATCAGGATGATTAGTAATATCGATCATCTCAGCCTATTGTCATTACATTGTGTTAGGAACATCCTCCAAAAAATCAATTTTTTGTTTTTGGTTATTCTGAAATGCACAGTAAATCACTTACTATATTCACTCTACTATATTTTATAGCACTAAAATTGTTCTTCTTATCTATCTGTAATTTTGCTTTTGTTAATCAACATCACTTCATCCCCTATCCCCTGCATTCTTTTCAGACCTCGGTAGTCATTATTCAACTCTACTTCTATGCGGTCATTTTTTTCAATCTCCACATATGATTGAGAACGTGTGGAGATTTCCCATTCAATGCCTGATATATTTTACTTGCCAATTTCCAGACTTGCAATTTTACCCCAAACAGCAGGGTTTTTCATTTTTAATGACTGCATATTATTTCTGTGCGTACGTGTGTGTGTGTGTGTGTGTGTGTAAATAATATAGTTTTTGAGGAACCTACACACTATTTTCTATAATGGCTATACTAATTTATATTCTCATCAATAGCTTAAAACAATTCTCCTTTCTCTGTATCTTCACAAGCACTTTTTTTGTTTTTGTCATTTTGAACTTATCATAATATTTCTTAGCCAAAATTGCAACACGTCTTGTTAAACGAAACACTGCATCATAGAACATTGACATTTCCCTTTCCTTTGTGTTGGAGTTGTCATATGTGTGACATCCATGCACTTTACAAATCTTACAATGTGTCATACTATTTTTCTCTTAATGATGATTTCTTGAAAGCAGTTGAAAGAAGAACAAGATACTTTTATATTTACTTACATATTTAACATATCCAGTGATCTTTATTATTATTTTTCTTTTTTTGTAAATCCAAATTTGCATTTGGTGTTATTTTCCTTCATCCTGAAGAACTTTCTTTAGTATTGCTGGTAGTATGTGAATTATTTCTGTATTTACTTATTTCTAAATATTTTTACTTCACTTTCATTTTTAATGATATTTTTGCTAGAAACAGAACTCTAGTCTAACAGTAAGTATATGATTCCATTTTCTTCTGGCCTCCATTGTTTCTGAGTGAAATTATTATCACTCCTTGATATGTAGTATCTCACCTTAAACTAGTGACTTTAAAGACATTTCTTAATTGTCAGAAGGAACATGCACTTGCCGAGGAAGAAGAACTACCCCCCAAAGGGGCAAGCTCATGTTTAATGCTTTTTCCTCTGTTTCCCCATCCCATCAGGATTCCAGGCAGACACACACACACACATCAGCATGTTTTTCAGTACACTAGGGCTGGTATTTGAACAGCAGTAGGCCCCACGGGATTTGGTTCCCCATCACAGGGCTTACCTGCCACTCTATGGAGCTGTTCCAAATATTTTTTAGTTTTTACCTTCAGTTTTAAAAAGTTGACTTTGATGTATGTACATTAAATATTTTATTTTTATTCCCTACTTTAGATTCTCTGAGATTCTTAGATCTGTAAATTTATCTTTCACTAATTTGGAAAAGTTTTGGTCAACATGTCTTCAAATATTTTGGCAACACCTTATATTCTCTTTTTGAGACTCCAAGTACATGTATGTTAAATTTTTTGCATTGTTTCAAAAGTCATTGAGATGCTACTCATTTTTTGTTCGTTATTTTCTCTGTTATTTAAATTAATCATACAATTGCTCTATCTTCAAGTTTTTTAGTCCTTTTTTCTACCAATTCCTGTCTATTGTTAAGCAAATTAGCAAATTTTTCACCTGAAATATTTTAATTTTCTTCTTGATTTCCTGAGATTCCACATCTGTTTGCTTAATGTGGAACATATATTTTTCTATAAGTCTTTGAATCTATATATGCCAGCTATTTTAAAGTTCCCGACTGCTAATTTGGGTCAATATAGTGTTCATTTCTATAGGCTGCTTTTCTCTTGACTACATCACAGTTTTCCATTTGTTGAGCATTTTGTAATTATATATTGAATATTGTGGATGATAAATTATAGAAATCTAGATTGATTAATGCACTTGCTATTTCTGAGTAGACTCAATGTCAGGAAACCTCACTAAAACATGGCCCTTGGATTTGTCAAACTCATTTACCTTGACTTTCTCTTACTAATACATGCAAGGGTGAAATTTGCCAACTAGGTTAGACCATCTTCTTCTCTGGGGTTTTACAACATCATACATTGTACTAATTACACTGTATTAAAATGGGTTCATTAGCTACTCAAAGGAAGGCTCAGGTCCTACTTATTTCTACATTCCTAGAACCTAACCCAGTGCCTTTCACTCGGACTGGACATGCATATCGTAGTGGGTGAAATAACAAACTAAATAACTGGAAGAGTCAGAAAACATAGGATGCTAACATGACGTTTCTAAAACACTGTAATATTTGAGTCCTTTAATTCAAAAGCAAAGACTGTAAGCTCAGTTCCAACTGAAGGTATCAGTGAACCACAGGACAAGCTGCAGTTAAGTGTCCATAGTAAACACGTAAAGAAATGCATTCATGATCATCAATATATGTTGTTCACAAAGGCGGGAAAGGAACCAGGACATTTCAGAAAAGGCCTATCAATACTGATTGAAACAATATTTTAGCATATAAAAAGTGAACTGTCCTTATTCATTAAGCCTTATTCCCAGGTGAGAATAGATTGTAAGTGTGTGTCTGTGTATATGTATGTGTGTGTGTCTATATATATATATATATATATATATATATATATATATATATATATAGTGTGAGTAATAAGAAA
>NW_006206042.1:1817088-1837701 GCF_000334495.1 Tupaia belangeri chinensis | reverse complement strand
CAAAGAAGCTTGGAAGGAGAGGGGCAGGGCAGACGTGCCAAGCAACCAGCATGGGGTTGCACAGAGACCTGACCAAGGCCTGGTCGTCAGAGCATGACGAACTTTCCTGTGACTTAGGAGCTGGCTGCACCTTAATCACTCGGCGGACAATAGTCCTTTGGATCACTGAGCAGGAGACAAGTTCCTTTATCAGTTCAGGGCAAGACCTGGCTCACGACATATATGCAAGGCACATTGTAGATGAGAGTTCCTCCTCTCTGCAAGGCACTTACTTCATCTATTGCTCCCTTAAAAAAATTATTGTTATTATTATTATTATTATTATTTTGATTTGACCAAAGAGAGACAGAGAGAGAGAAAGGAAGAAAGTAAGCCACCAGGTCTGGGACTTGAACTGCAGTCATCCATGTGGGAATCCAGTGTCCTTAACCACCATGCCACTGACCGGCCCCTGTTTTAAACCTACTTCTATCTCTAATGATGTGTGTGGTTTTAGTAAAGTTATTTAAACTATCCACCCACAGTGGGTGGATGAAATGGTACATGAATACTTACCTTATGGGAGTGCTAAGAATATCAAAGGAGGTCATGAATATTAGAAACCTTTGTGAACTCTAAAGAGCTATGTAAATATTAGAGATCTTTATTTAATGAAATGATGCAAATGTAGCACGTCTTTCCATAATTCTCATCACATCTAAAACTCTCAATGTTAACTATCCCCACCAAATTACACATGTGCATGCATGTGCATACAAGCTCTCATACACTCACATGTGTACACACTTCAGCAGCAACAAAACCGACAGTCCTTGCACTCTTGAAACATATTTTTGAAAGTTAAGCTATGTTCACCACGTACTAACTGTGTGTCCTTGGCTTCATTTTTCCTCCTGTGCACATTCCTCCTCTTTCTTCTCCCAGAAACATTTATATCCATCAATAACATGTCTTATTCTCTTCATTGTTGGGTGCTGCAGGTATCTTTTTCTTCAAATCACCATTAGAGTTGGGTTACAATCAGGGAGTCTAGATGGATATCAGATAAAACTGGTTTTTCTCTAAAGGCCCCACAGAATCAATACTGTAAAAATCGTATTTCAGTAGTTTTAAGATATAGAATAGTCTTTTGATAACTTTTTCTTAAAGGTAAATTTTTAAGTATCTTCACTATTTCATACGACAAGATATCAAGGCATTAATTTCCAAGTGTATCAAACATATTAATCCAGTAATTATCCAGTTTTTTCAAAAGAGAATTTTTCTGGTTCAGTTTTTCTTTTTTTTTTTTTAGAGATAGGTTTCCTAGAGGGCACATGCACTCACCAGAAAGAAAGAAAGAGATATAGACAGAGACAGAGACAGAAAGCAAGAAATCACCCCCCCAAGGGGGATAGCTATGCCACAATTCCTCTCCTCCATTTTCCTCCCAGGCCTTTGGACACACAGCCCAAATACCTGGTGTGAATTTGGAGCCTCCAAGTCCAGGACTTGAACCATGGTTGACCATGTGAGAGTACAACAACATAACCATTATGCCATCTGCTGGTCCCTCTAGGTCAGTTTTAAGTGACTAATGTAAATATATGATAACTAGTCAATTGAATTTTTGGAGCAAGTAAAAACAACTTGTAGGCAATCCTGCAGTGGGGATAAATGATTTCAAGGATTCTTCTAGGAATGTCATCTCTACTTTGTTATTTTCTCTGTTAGCTAACTTCAGATGAGAAAAGTCTATGAAGCAATAGAGGAAAAATAATAGTACATATCTATCAAAACGATGATAAACCTGGAAATCCCTGGACAAGGTCTTATACTTAATAGGTATTCAGACACTCATCTACACAAAGGTATATCATATTTTTGTCATGCTAATATTCAACATGGCAATGGGCATACAGTGATAAATAAAATATCTGCCTAACCCTTCTGGCTCTTTCAGGTTTGTGTGTCTCTGCTCAGGCTCTTTCTTTTCAATCGACCCTCCCTTCCACTCTCCAAGGCATCAATTGACCTAGTGCCACAGAAAGTTAATTAAAAATCATCTCTCTATGAATTCTTTTCTGACCTTCTAAATAGAATTGACCAATTTCTTTTTTGCTGAACAGCAACCCTGACCTCAAACAACATTCCTGTACATGTGCTATAGCAAGTTTTTGTTCTTGTTATTTTGTCTGCCTTTTCCATTGGACTGTCAATAACATGAGCCAGAGTCCTTGCATTACTCATTATTCTAACCTTGGAACAGTTAATTGTTTGACAAATGTGCAGAGACTCAGTAAATAAACAACACTATGAGCATTTTTCTGATGAATGAAAGAGCTGTAAAAAAAAAAAAGTATTGAAAAGAAAGAGACATTTTTAATGTGCAAGAAAAGAAATATAAAGGAAGATGAATAGAGGCCATGGTGGGGGATGATGATGGTGATGATGATGATAAAAACAATGAAGATAGTAAAAATAGCCTCCATATCAGCTGAAACACTAAGTATTAGAGTTTGGAAGACTGTGGAAGGCAGCAACAAAATGACTCACCCACTCTGATTCATCCTTCATGAAGGATCTGCAGCCATTTAGCCTACCCACACTTAACCTGCTGCACTTCTCTTCTTAGAAGCTGCTTTCTCAAGTAAGTCTAACGCTGTGCAAAGCATGTAAAACAACTAACACATTCATTGATAATGTGTGGGGTTGAGGACAGGAAAGGTGTTTAAATACTTGGGAAAGAAAGGGAAGGGGTGGGGGGAGGCAGGAAAACTCTCAATAAAGAAGACCACATTTGTCCTCTGATATCCAGTCACTACCTATTACCTCTCAGCATCACACATCATGTTCTCCAACTTAGTGAAAAACCAGCAATGCCCAGGCAGGCAAAAATGGATATGGGTGCTTCTGTAAGGGAGCCTAAGGAAATAGTCAAAGCAAGTGGCATAGTGGTTGGAGTACTGGACTCCCATATGGCCTACCACAGTTCGAGACCTGGGCCCCGTGGCTTGCAACTCACACTGGATGCATATGTGTGCATGCCCAAAATCCCAACAAGAGAAAGGAAGAGAAGGGACTGCAGCATGGTCATCCCCCTGGGAGTGATTTCTCACTTTCTTTCTCTCTGTCTTTCTCTGTGTCTCCAATGTGTGCACATGCCTGATAGCCAAATTCTCTCTATAAAAAAATAATTTAAAAAAGGAGACTTGGATCTACTTTCATATTCCTGCTTCGATTCGAGAGAAACAATGCATATACTAGAGCAAATTCTTTAAGAATATGATGGAACAGGCGCATTCTTACTTATATTCAAAATCTAGTGCATAGTTTCAAAAAGTTTAAAAACCTTCTGACACCCACTCAGACACCCTTAGGGAACTGTAAAGCTCCGATTGAGACACATTTTCTAGAAAGATATCAGATGCTGGTAATGAGGAAGTGTCGGCTGTTACACTACTCAGACACATGTTGCCCACAATAAGGAGGCAGTGGTTAGAGGACACTCAGCTTCCTGCTTTGGCCCTCCTTCCCTTCTACAGAAGAGAAATCACAGGTCAGCTAGAAGATGTTCAGTGTTCAGCCTTCTTTCTGTGGCTTGGAACAACAACCAAAAAAATGAAAAGTAAGGGATAGGAACTGACTTGGGAGGGACCAGCAGATGGCCTTTCCGTTACATCGCTGGACTCCCATGTAGTCTACCATGGTTCAAGTCCTGGACCTTGTGGCTTAAAACTCCCACTGGGCACACGAGTGTGTGTGCCCAAAGTCACAAAAGGAAAATGAAGGAAAAAGGATTGCTGCATGACCATCTCCCCTGGAGGGTGATTTCTCACTTTCTCTCTCTCTCTCTCTCTCTCTCTCTCTGGCAAGCACTATAGCAAAACTCTCTCTAAAGAAAAAGAAAATGAACTGACTTGGGGATCGAATAATGGTGGAGATCATGAGTGTGAAAAGAGGTATTTCTAGTGCATTTACTAGCTCTTTGTAGAGGGAAACTCTGGGGAGAAGATTTGTTAAATATACGTGTGTGTGTGTGTGTGTGTGCGTGTGTATTCCACAACCTTCTCCCTTGAAGTTATAAAATAGTACAACATGATTATGCTTACTTTTATACAAATAAGTATATGAAGAAGTATGGTTTGCACTGTTCATTGAGAGAACGGAACTGAATGACATTTACCTTGGACTTTGGAATTAGTACAACTAATATCTTAGACAGCTACTTCAATGCCACCACAGCTACTACATGTAAATTTAAAAACTAAAAAGGGTTGAAAAAAAAAGATCCTTTATGCAAAATACATCTGGACAAAAAGGTAGTTACAGAGAAGAGCCACCAATATGCTCCCTGCATAGTCTCTAGGGCACAACAGAGGTTTCGTCTTGATTGAGTGAGAGATAGGAGTACGTGTGGAAATGAACACTATTGAAGGAGCTAATGTGCCTGGATAACGAAAGAAAGAACCCTTTCTTACAAAGCTGTTCATTTTTCAAACTGCACGAACTAAGGAAACCCTTTCTATGGTGACATGGTTTAATTCCTAAGAATGAAAGCCTTCTTTTTTGTACATGCAATGAAACCTGCTGTTTCTGAAGCTTGTTTTCTTAAGACCTCTGCCACCTGTGTTTCAGCTATGTCTTCTCCACATTCCCTTACCAGACTACATCAAGAATTTGACTGAGGGACCAGCAGTTAGCGTAATGGCTATGTCACTGGACTCCCACGTAGTCGACCGCGGTTCGAGTCCCGGATCCGGTGGCTTAAACTCACTCCAGGCATGTGTGCGTGCATGCCCAAGATCCCAAGAGGAGAATGGAGGAGAAGGGATTGTGGCGTGGCCATCCCCTCTGGGGGGTGATTTCCTGCTTTCTGTCTCTCTGTCTCTCTCTGTCTGTCTGGCGAGCGCATGAGCCCTATAGCGAAAACCTCTTTAAAAAAAAAAAAAAAAGAATTTAACTGAGAGTCAAATTCTGGTAAAGCAGGAGCCAGAAGAGGTTTCAAAATCAAAATCCCCAGACACAGAAATAAGCAGATCCAACCTGGAACTATTCTTGTATCTGTTGACAAAATTTATCAAGAGCAGAAATCCTGCCTTCCTAGAACGTGAAAAAGAAAAGCTTTACTACTCTCTGACATTGTTCTCAACATTGTATTTGATAAATTTGAGTATTGTGACTTTGTGAGCAGACACACATGGCACTAGGCTAAATAAAGATCTCCCGACAAAATAATTCAATCTGTTAAGAACCGTTTCTGCCCACAGCTCTGTGCAGGGCATCCTTGACCTCCTTGTTCCTCAGGCTGTAAACAACAGGGTTTAGCAGAGGAGTGATGATGGTGTAGGTCACAGAGAGGAGGAGGTCTTTTTCTATTGAGCTTTCTGACTTGGGCTTGAGGTAGGCAATGGAGGCGCAGCCATAGTGGACGATGACCACTGTGAGGTGGGAGGCGCAGGTGGCAAAGGTCTTCTTTCGGCCCTCAGCTGAAGCAATTTTAAGGATGGAGGAGATAATGAGAACATAGGAGATGGTGATCAGGCCTATGGGCACAAAAATCACAAATGAACTGACACCATAATTGATTATCTCATTGATAGTGGTATCAACACAAGAAAGTTTCATGACGGGGTAAATGTCACAGAAGAAGTGATCCACCACTGTGCCACAGAAGGGTAGCTGGAACATGGCTGTCACATGGAAAACTGCCATAACTACACCTGTGCCAAAGGATCCACACACCAACCCGGCACACATCCCTTTGTTCATGATGACCGTGTACCTCAGGGGCTTGCAGATGGCCACATAGCGGTCATAGCCCATCGCCGTGAGCAGGAAGCAATTGTTAGTGGCCAAGATGACAAAAAGGAACATTTGGGTTGCACAGCCTGACAAGGAGATGGGCTGGTTGTGAAAAATGAGGCTGGACAGCATGCGCGGGACAATGACCAGTGTGTACACGGTCTCTGAGCTAGCCAACATGCTCAGGAAGAAGTACATGGGAGTGTGGAGGTGGCGATCAATGCGGATGATAGTCACGATGATGATGTTACCAGCCAGGGTTAAAATGTAGATGGTTAGGAAAACCACAAAGAGAGTTATCTGATGTTTTCCAAAGCTAGAGAATCCCAAGAAGATGAATTCTGTCACTTCTGTGAAGTTCTTTCTCTGCATTCTCCTGTATTACTGCCTGGAATCAAGAGTCATCAAGGGGAAGATGATCATCAGCAATTGGAATTTGTTTTTTAATTATTTATTTATTTCCTCCATGAGTGAGAGAGACTGGAAGAGAAAGTACTCCCCAACAGGGTCTTGATGCCATGATCCTCCCCCAGCCTCAATCATCCCTGGATCGGCGACACACACATGCCTAGCAAAGCTTAGGAATATCTCCAGACAAAACCTGACCCCTATGTTGGTTATCTTCTCAGAGCATTGTGAGAGCATTGTGCCCCACTGTCTAACTCAAACAATTGGATTTTAAACAAGGAACAATGATAGCTGAACTGAGAGAGTGAACCCAAGCACATACTTAAGGCCCTTCCATATGAAATAAGAAATTTACTGGTGCCTAATTGGGGCTTACACATGTGGACAATATCATTTTAGAATAAACTATTTTGTTTATTCTAAACAAAAAAAGACTTTCTCCTTTTTTTTTTTAAGAGATTTTTGCCAGCAGGTAAATATACTCACTAGAGAGAGAGAAAGACAGAGACAATGAAAGGGAAAATGAGAAATCACCCCACAACGGGGATGGCCACACCGCAATCCCTTCTCCTTCATTCTCCTGGGATCTTGGTCATGCACGCACATGTGCCTGGCATGATTTTTAAGCCACCAGGTCTGGGACTCAAACTGTGATGAGACATGTGGGAGTCCAACAATACAACCACTAGGCAACCTGCTGTCCCTGAAAAGACTTCCGAGAACATGATCAGCTCATAGATAGTGATTTTAAGAAGGGGAAGGGAGAAGCAAGGAGAAAGTCTTGCCCTGTGTTCCAACCTATAATAATATCCACCACGTACAGTGAACCCTTTTGACAAGTAGGAACACCAGTATAGTGCTTGTCAAGAAAACCATAAAGATATGTGTTTTAGGGGAAAAAAAATAATACAGCTGTCCAAAGTATTCAAGGATGACAAATTTTGAGAAGTTGTCATTGGATTTGGTGACAGGGTCACCAAGGGCCTTTTACATAATGTTTTCATTGAGTTCTGAAATTAGAAACTTCATTTCAGAAAAGTCCTCTAAACAGAAGTCAAGCTCTCTAGCCAGGATAATAAGCTATACACCCATTCCAAATATATATGAATATGCAGAGGATCAAGAAAGCCAAAACAACTTTGAAAAAGTACAAAGCTAAAAATGCCATCATACCTTCAGAATATAATTGCAAAAGAACGTCTGCTATGGTCACCCCCCAGAGATCATTTTTGTTGATTCCGGTAGTATTTTGATTCAAGTCAGGAAGAGACTTTATGACTGAGAAAGTATTTCAAGAATTACTGAAATTGGGGCCAGCAGGTGGCATGGTGGTTAAGGACACTGGACTCATACATGGCTGATCGTAGTTCAAGTCCCGGACCTGGCGGCTTGCTTTCTTTTTGTACTTTCCCTTCCTTTCTCTCTCTCTCTGGTCAAATCAAGAAATAATAATAGTAAATAAAGTTAAATAAAATAATTCTAAAAATATAAGAATTACTGAAATAAACTTCTACACTTCATAATTCCCTGCAAGTTGTCTTCACTATGTGCATGCCCATAAAATGATTTGCTCAAATGTCACTGAAAATGTTTCAATTGCTAAGGCCATCAGATTTTTCTTTTTTCCTCTTTTTCTTATTCTTCTGCGCTTCATTTGACAATTCTGACCCCTGCCTCATGAAAACATTCTCTGACCTTGGTTTCCATGGCACCACATTATTTTTTCTCTCATGTAGTTACCTTCCGTGAATCTGCTCATTGCACCTATACCACAATTACATATATATATTCTGTGCTCAATCCTTGGCCCTTGCTTCTTTCTCTCCATATTTTCCCTCTCAATCTTTTTATTTTATTTTATTTTATTTTTATTTAGATTTTTTTAGAGATGTTTTGCTATTGGGTATGTGCACTCGCTGGAGAGACAGAGACCAAGAGATAAAAAGCGAGAAATCATTCCAGGGAGGATGACCACACTGCAATCCCTTCTCCTCCATTTGCCTGGTAGGATCTTTGGCACACATGCACACATGCCCAGCATGAGTTTTAAGCCTCTGCTGGGTCCAGGACTCAAACCACTGTAAGCCATATGGGAGTCCAGCTATGTAACCATCACGCCATCTGCTGGTCCCATCCCTCTCAATCCTTTTAATCATTTTCTTGTTTATTTCTCTCAAATCTCTGTTTTTATCACCAATCTTTTTTCCACACCTGCAACTTACCTCCTTCTTAACTTTTCTACTTGAGTGTCTTACAGTCATCATAAATTATATTTTTTAAAGAAAACTAAGCATTACTTCTTATATTCAGAAAAAGCTCTTCATCTCAACTTTTCTGTCTTCCTCACTGACCACAGTTATTCCAGTCAATTTGGTTCAGTGTTTTGGAGACACATCTACTTTAACTTTACAGTCATCTTTTTATTTAAAGTATATCTTCTCTCTGTTCTGATTTCTCAGTTCACAATGACCCACTTAAAATTAAGGTACCAAATCTTCTAGCTAAGATAATAAAACATATTTTTTTTCTAAAATTTATATGAATATTCAGAGGACCAAGGATACTTCAACTATTTTTTAAAAGAAGTACGCATTTAAAAGACTTGTACTACTTTACTTGAAGACTACAGGAATAAAGATAGGGTGGTATGGTACGAGGATAGACAATGGAATAAAATAAGAGTCTAAAACTAGAATTACATATAGAGTCATGTGTCAGCTAAGGACAGAGATAAATTCTGAGAAATTTGTAGTTAGGCAGTTTTGCAGCTGTGTTAACATAGAGTGTACCCACATAAACCTAGATGATATAGATTCCTATGCAACTAGGTTATATGTTATAGCCAATATGCTTTTTTAAAACTGTTTAAAAAAAAGGAATTATTTATTTATTTAATTCCATTTGTTATTAATTTTTAGTTTACCAGAGAGAGACAGAAAAGGAAAGGGAGAAAGCAAGCCACCATGTCTGGGACTTGAACCATGGTTGGCCATGTGGGAATCCAGTGCCTTTAACCCCCACATCACCTGCTGGCCCTGGCTATATGTTCTTTTGGAGAACACTATTGTAAATGTAGTTCATTGGTGACTAAAATGTCATTATGTGGCACATGACTGTATACGGTCAACTAACATTTCATAAAGTGCTAAGGTATCTCACTAATAGTATTTTCAACAAATGGTGCTGAAACAAGTGAACATTCATACTGGAAAAAAATAACTCTTAACCTTTCTTCTTGCCATCTACACATATTTAAAAATATGTGTAAAAATTCAAGCAAAGGATCTTTATGACCTTAAAATGAGCAGAGGTTCTTAGAAACAAACAAACAAACAAAAAGCATAAATCTAAAAAGAATAAAATAAAAGTTTGAAGTTTATCTGACAGGCCCCCAAACTTTTAAGGCCAGATACTTAAAGGCACAGTCAGATTGTGAATTCCTAACTTGGCTCAGTAGCCTTGGGAGGCTTTTTAAAGAGTCTAATCTGAAGTCCCTTGTAAAAGGTTCCAGTAAAGTCAACTAAATCAATTAGTATTCTTATGGGGGGGTTTGTGCCAATAATACGCCAAATTGAGACTACAATTTTTTTGCAAATAAGTTAGTTTATGCTTCTCTTTGGTAAAAAGGGAAGAGAGAGGGAAAATAATGTTTCAGAATAAAACTACAATGCAATCATTCCTAGATTTAGCTCTATTCATATTTGTATTTTGGGTTTTTTAGTATCTACCTACTATTTGGACAGAATCCTGACCTGTTTCCTGGCTTTAAGTCTTAAGAAAATTTTTCTTGTTTTGATTTTGATTTATTAAAGTGAAAAATGGCTTTTCTTCACATTTGGAAATAATAATAGTAGCAAACTAAAGACAGTGCAAAAAAAGGGTGAGTTTTAGGGAGCAGAGGAGGAAGTCTGGGGGGGAGCAAAACATTCAATGGACACAAAAATGGAAAATTGTCTGCTGATAGTAATATGTATGATAATATAGTTGACTGAACTGATATGCAGTGTATTCAAGATGATAAAATTCATTTTGTATGTTGTAATGATGTACAGTGATTAAATTTACAAAAAAAAAGAAATAATTCTTTTAAAACTTTGAACTTTATCAAAATTAAAATCTGCTATACTAAAAACTGGAACAAGACAAGACTGCCCACTTTACTCCTTTTTAACATAGTGCTGGATGTCCCAGCAGTGGAATCGGGCAAAAGAGCAAAATAAAACGCATTCATATAAGAACGGAAGAAGCTAAACTGTTCCTGTTTGCAGGTGATTTGGTTATATACATAGAAAATCTGAAGGAATTCATGAAAAAAAAAAAAACCTCCTAGTAGTGATAACTGAATTCAGTAAAATAGCAGGATGCAAAATCAATACATAAAAATCGATAGCATTTTATATACCAATGATGAACGAATTGAAATAGAACTGTAGAAAGCCATTCTATGTGGTTATTACAATAACCACAAAATGAATAAGATACCTAGGAATTAACCTTACCAAAGAGGTGATATATCTCTATAAGGAAAACTATGAAAAAGTAAAAAAAGAAATAGAGTATGATACCAAAAAAATGGAAATACATCCCATGTCTTGAATCAGAAGAATCAATATAATCAAAATGTTAGTTCTACCCAAATTAATTTACACATCTAATGTGATTCTGATCAAACTGCCAGTCTTCACAGAAACAGAAGGACCAGTCATAAAATGTGTCGAATCATTAAAGACCTCATGATAAAAGCATTATTGTGTAAAAAGAATGAAGTAGGCAGCATCTCACTAACGAACTTCAAAATATACTACAAAGAAGTAATAATCAGAACAGCATAGAACTGGCCCCCAAATAGGAATATAAACCAATGGAACAGAATAGAGAATTAAGAAACAAACCCCAAATCATACAGGCAACTAATTTTTGACCCAGGGTATAAGATGATGCCCTGGAGAAAAGAAAGTCTTTTCAGCAAATGGTGCTGGAAGAACTGGATATCCACATGTAGAAAAAGGAAAATGGACCTGTGTCTCACACCATTCACAACAATCAACTCAAAATAGATCACAGATTTAAATGCAAAGCCTCAAACTATAAAACTACTTGTAGAAAACTTAGGAGAAACTCTTGAAAACTTTGGAGAAGGCAAAGATTTCTCAAATAAGAGCCATAAAGCACAGACAACAATCCCAAAAATAACCAAATGGGATTACAGCAAGAAGAAATTCTATTGCACAACAAAGGTAGCAACAATTAGAGTGAAGAGATAGCACTCAGAATAAGAGAAAATATTTGCATGTTATACTTCAGACAAAGAGTTGATAATCAAAATATAAAGCAGCTCACCTGTTTAAAAAAAGAAGAACTCAATTTAAAAATGGACAAAGAGCTGAATAAACAATTCTCCAAGAAAGATATATGAATGGCCAAAAGTCATATTAAAAACAAAAGTTCAATGTCTCTTATCATAAGGAAATTGCAAATTAAAACTGCATTGAGATACCATTTAACCCTGGTTAGAATGGCTAGTACTAAAAAGTAAAGAATGACAAATGCTGGCAAGGCTGTGCTGGAAAGGAAATCCTCTTACACTATTGGTGGAAATGTTAATTAGTATAACCACTGTGGAAAACAGTATGGAAGTCCTTCACAAATCTACTAATAGAACTTTTTATGTTGCCCAGTAATCCCACTTCTTGGTATTTTCCCAAAGGATGGGAAAACACTCACTTGCACATCTATGTCATCACAGCATTATTTGTAATTGTTAAGACATGGAATCAACTTAAATGCTCAAGAATTGATGACTGATTTGAAAAACTATGACACATATGTGCTATACAATCTGCTCAGTCATAAGAAACAACAAGACATCACCATTTGATTCAAAGTGGATACATTTACAAGTCTGAATGTTAAATGAAGTGAGCCAGATTTTAAGAGACATACACTGGGGGACCAGCAGGTGGCATGGTGGTTAAGGTCCTGGACACTTCTATATGGCCAAAAAACGGTTCAAGTCTCAGACCTGGTGGCTTGCTTTCTCACTTTCAGTGTGTGTGTGTGTGTGTGTGTGTGTGTGTGTGGGTGGGTGGGTGTGTCTCCTTCTGGTCAATTAAATGAATGAATAAAATTAAATAAATAATTCTTTAAAAAAAAAAAAGAGGCACACACTGTATATCCCCACTCGATAATGTCTACACTCCATGGCAGAAATGGAAAGAACAAAGATATAGTAGTACAGAGGATAAGATACCAGTGACTGTAAGAAAGGGGAATAGATGGCAGAGGGTGGGGTGGAGGGTTAAAGGGAAGACATATTTAATAGATCCAAGAATGTAAAGTTCTCTGTTGAAAATGATGCATATGGAAATACCTTTGATTTCATTGTCATGTACTACTACATACATACTTTGAAAAACTATATTGTGTACCATAAAGATCTTTAATGATGAAATATAAATTTTAAAAGAATAATTTTTTTTAAGAATCTGCTATTCTCCAAAAAACATTGTCAGGAAAACCAAAAGGCAAACCATAAGTCTGGAAGAAAATATTTGTAACACATGTATGTATAATCGTATGAAAATATAAAAATAATTTTTGCAAATCAATAATAAGATGAATTTTTAGTTGACAAAATATTAAAATATTAGAACAGATATTGGAGAAAAGATGTAGAAATGGTGAATAAACATATGAAAGGATGTTCAATATCATTAGTCATCAAATAAATGCTAAATAAGCCTACAGTGAGATACCACTAAACGCCCACTCAAATGGCTAAAATTAAAAAGCCGAGCGAAACCTAATGTTGGCAAAGAAGTGAAGGCATTGGAACACTTAAACATTGCTGGTGGGAACATAAGATGGTATAACCAATTTGGAGAACAATTTGGCATTTTTTAAGATATTTAAAGATATATTTACTTCATGACTCAGTAATTTTCTCTAACTGTTTACAAAAGATAGATAAAAACATGTGCCCACATAGAGACATCTA
This sequence comes from Tupaia belangeri chinensis, assembly GCF_000334495.1. Taxonomy (NCBI): domain Eukaryota; kingdom Metazoa; phylum Chordata; class Mammalia; order Scandentia; family Tupaiidae; genus Tupaia; species Tupaia belangeri. Next base: position 1,824,512 of record NW_006206042.1, on the reverse strand, counting down.
TATATCCAGGTTCTTAGCAACTCTCTTTCTCAAAATCAAAAACTGCAAAGAACCCAAATGTCTGAATTATAATGTACTTATATAGTGAAATATTGCTTACCAATGAAAGGAACCAATTACTAATACAAATAGCAACATAGCTTAATTTTGAAAACATGATGCTGAATGAAAGAAGTCAGGAACAAAAGAGTTAATCCAGTATCATTCTATTTATATGAAACTCTAGAAATGATAAATCTAATTTCCATTTTCAGGGAACAAATCAATGGTTACAAGACTATCATAACTATTGACTGGCAATTGACTGGAAAGAACACAAAGGAACGTGTTGGGGGATGGAAATGTGCTTATTTGGGTAGTGATGATATAGGAAAACAATTTTGTCAAAATTCACCAATATCTATTCTTAAAATTGGTGGCTTTTGTTACATTATTTACATTGTATCACATCATAAAGTATTGTACCATATTCTATTATATTTCATCATGGTTGATTTTTTAAAAGATTCTTATATGGCCTGCAAATATGCTACTTCTAGATTTACAGTTCTTTTTTATTTTTTAAGAGGTTTTTGCTATAGGGCGCGTGCTCTCGCAAGACAGACAGAGAGAGAGAAAGAGACAGAAAGCAAGAAAGACAGAAAGCAAGGGGGGATGGTCACACTGCAGCCCCTTCTCCTCCGTTCTTCTCTCAGGATCTTGGGCACGCACGCACACGCGCCCGGCGTGAATTTTAAGCCACCGGGTCCAGGACGCGAACCGCAGTCAACTACGTGGGAGTCCAGCAACGTAGCCATTACGCTAACTGCTGGTCCCTAGACTTACAGTTCTTTAGGTGGGTTTATTGTGATATAAAAAATTCATCATAATTGGCTGGGACTTGGGAAATTTGAAACCTGGCCTGATATCTGGCAATGTCAAAGCATGTGGTCTGGGGCAATTAGCTTATTTCTGTGTCTCCATGGCCTCAAAGCCAAAATGAGGGACTTAAACTAGATTGTCTCTGGATTCTAATATACTGATTTTATGTCACTTCTCTAAGTTGGTAAATATGTCTTTGCTGGACTGACATCAGCCCATTCTTACACAGCCAAAATCTACCATTTTCACCATCTTCTCTATTGTATGACTCCAACTTCCCCAGAGTCTAGGGGAATTCCAACACCCACTTTTAAAAAAATATTTATTTTATTATCTTTGTATTATCATTATTATTCATCTATTTGACCAGAGAGACAGAGATCGAGAGAGAGGGAAAGTGAGAAACAAGCCACCAGGAATAGGATTCAAACCACGGTCAGCCACGTGGGAGTCTAACACCTCAACCATCATGCCACCTGCTAGCTCCACCTACACCCATTTTCAAATTTATACCTATTTCATAATTTTATTTTTGCCTGGGTTATCCTGAACTCCCTGTTGCCCACCCAGATTCTAAGTCCTGTGTCTGGAAGCACTTCTCAAGCAGTTTCTCAAGCAATCCCAATACATTTTTAATATGTTCCTCTCAACTAAAATTATATTCTTATTTTTGGTTAAGATCAATAACTTCATGTCTCCAAAACTAGACTAGATCTATTTTTTAAGTTTATTTCTTCGATGAGAAACAAGAATTTCTTATGCTTCAATCCACCCTCAATATCTAGCATATTCAGGGAGATCCTGGAACTCAAACCCAGGACCCTTCCATGTGAGTTCAGTCATGCTACCCCTGTGCTAGTACTTGGCCTCTAGAATCAATCTATTTTAAAGTTTTTAAACTGTTTCTTAGAAATACTTCAGAACTGCTTATCGCCTAGCATCCCCATGAATTCCTCTCACAACCGTTTCTCACGTTTCTTTCTTTCATGAAGCCCACACCCAATGGTGTGGTGGAGCTGGCTTGCACTAGCCCACGAGAGCAGATTGCACACATCTCTTCCCAGCTCTGTATTCAGTAGTGACATGTTGTTACATTGAAATCTGCTATGGAGAAATAGTTTCATCTCAGAACTCGGCAAATACTAAAAATCAAAACCATTTTCTATTTTTCCCCTAGAGAGCTGGTTGTTAGGCATTTGCCACCACAACACCACCTCCATCCTTGTACCACACACTGTAGCTCAACCCATGCTATCTTGCACCATTGCCTGTTGCCACCCATTTGTTGGTCTTATTAAGAGTCTTTAATTCCCTTAGCGATGTAATAGGAATTTAGTTTACCAAGGAGAAAGAACTAGCTACCCATGGAAAATAGTGGGACTCAGACAAGGCGTGAGGCTTCCATGCAGCATCCTAAGATGAACTGTTTTTCTTCTTAACCTTTCTTTAAATATTCCCATGGGGAACCTGGAAAAACCTTGAAAAGAGAAAAAAAAATGTTCCATGGAAGAGGGAAGGGACAGTGTACCTAGTTTTCACTTGGTGACCAGTGGTGTTGTAGGTTAGCAGGGACAAGTTACTGAGTTGTCAATAGGGGTCAGAATTTTTCCAACTCCTAGTTTCTGCTAGTAGGTAAATGTGTTAACCGACCAGCATAAGAGATTAGAGTAAAGCATATTCTTGGCAAAATACTCTTATGCACCAACATTACCATCACTACTGGGCCCCCTTCTTTGTTATTACTACACAGATTTAAAGATTATGAGCTTTTGAATCAAATTATTTGAATCAATTCCCCTCTCTGCCAACTTGTTAAATGTGAACCTTTGGGCAATTTGTTTAGTCTTGGCAATCTTCATTCTCATCTGTAAATTGGGTAACAACAGTGACAGCCTCAAAAGAATATTGTGAATATTAAATGTGGTAATTAATTCAAAGCACTTAGCACAGGGTAAATGTTCAATAATTAAAATCTCTTTAAATTATTATTGATATGGTTGTTTAGTAGGAGGAAGCCATCAAAAAATTTTTGAAAAATCAACAAAAGAAAGAAAAAGATACAATGTGAGACAACGAAAAATGAGAGAGAAAAGGATTTATAGATCACCCTCTTGGGAAAATAAGACAATGAAGAAGATTAATACAACAAAGAGTATAGCAAATGTTTTAGTCATAAAGATTATATACCAAATAAAAGAAAAAAGTTTGAAGTTACAAAGATGGAAAGAATCTATTAGAAAACTTCTGATACTCATAAGAAAGCTTGGGTCGGTTATTTAAATCTGAATGAAGCTGTGAAGAAAAGGCGAAGAATTTAAAATCTGCAACTTAGGTCAATAACCTAAAAACTAATGTTCTATGTAAATGACTCTTGCAGAAAATGAACAAATAAAAACTGAGGACAGAAGTCTGACTGCTTTTTCCTATTTTCCAAAATCCTTTCCAGGGAGTCACACCCACAAACTTTAACAGACCATTTTGAACCATTGGTAACAGACTCTTCCTACATCCTGTCTCTGGCATAGTATCTTTGTGATGTATATTAAGCCTCTTTGTCCCTGTTAAAGTATAGTCCTTTTTGATTTCAGCAAACTTTCTTTTCCAATTACCAACCTTAAAATTGTAACACCCACATGTAATCTACAAGACCTCCCCCTACCACATGTTCTGTCTTTTTAGGGCCAGACCAATGTGAAAACTCTTCATTAAGTTTCAAACACTATCTCTCACTCTTAAAATCAAATAAAAGGAACCCCTGTACTTGAGCACTCCAAGAAAGGCATGCTTTACCTCCTCTTCAGGCCTAGGTCACTCATATTCTGCTTAGAAATAAACCACATTAATTATTATTTTTTCAGTTGGTTATTTCTGTTGACAAAACCTATGGCCTTTTCTCCAGAGAACTTGAAATGCAAGCAAGTTCTAAGATTCTAGGGTGGATAAAATGACCTTTTAAAAAATCAGTGATGATTATAGCTATGCCAAGAGTTTAGGGTGGCACTTTATGATGAGATAAATGTGGGAAAGAATCTGCCAGGCTGTGCTTTAGGACTTGATCCTATCTGGCATATCTGATATTTCCCATGCAAAATTCCAGATCCTACCCTGGATGGGTACAAGAACAAGTGGCACTAGATCCCATATATGCTAAGAAGGACATACAGGAATCTCCAAAGCCTCTTACATCTGGTCTGCCAGTGTCTACCAAAACAAAACAAAACAAAAACAAACAAATAAAAGAACAAAGCAACACCTGATGTTTGTCCAGGATGTACAATCTTACAATCACTTACATCTCCCTGGATAGGACTGTAAGTAGCATAGAGAAAGAATGGCACCATGATATGCCCATTGGTTACCCTGGCTCTAAAAGCTGACTATATGAAGAAAACAAACACCAAAAACTCAGAGATCAGGAGGAAAAAATCTCAAAGGAAAAGTCATGATGTGTATGTCTACTCTCATGGGTTTATTTTCCTCAAAACTTTTTGAGTATGTCAAGGGAATCAATAGAGTCAGATTGCAGACAGGCGTCAGGGGATCTTATTAGAAGAGACTTTTTACTTTCCCAGTAGTTGGTGCTTTGTGATTCTTGGAGCCATTTTTTAACATGGTTTTTCCTTCCACGGTTTTTAACTCTATTGAAGACGTATCCTATGAATGGCACGAGAGTTATTGTCTTTAAAAGTTGATGAGTCAGTCCCTGTGCATGTCTAAGGTGGAGGGCATTTATGTGACTATGTAAAATTCGGTATTTCCCAAGGACACACATTTGTTAATAAATTCAATTTCAACATGATAGATTTTCTTAAAAGTTTATAGTCTAAGTCCAAGTACTTGTACTCCTTCTGGAGACTTTCCAAAGAGCTTATCAAGTGCCAGGTATCCAGAGTATCCTATTTTTTCACAATGCCAACTCCCTTAAGCAAGCCTCTGTCCCTGTGTATCTTCTCAAGGTTCTTCTGAGACTATAGCAAATGGAGCCTTATCTTTCTTACCTGACCTATGTTTGTTATTCTTTTCTACACAAAAGTTATGGAATGGTATGAAGACCTCACTGTAATTTTAATCCCTTCTTATACCATAACGCCATTCCATCACCCTCAGGCTATGCACTTTTGATTTACTACATGCATGAATTAGAATCAGAATCAAGCAGTCACATCAAGCTAAGGCACCTGTTTCCATTCAGTACAGCCCAAAGTCCTTAAACCTCCACAGCATTCCAATGGAAGTCAAAATAGCATTTGTGAATTTCTTCCAAATCTCATCCTACCTCAGGTTTCCAATCCAGTAACCACTTAATTAAGTCTTGCCTCAAGTTCAGTGACTGACACTGATATTTTGCACAATCCTTAAGACTTTAGAAGTTATCTGAAGCACAGTCATAAGTCCCTTAGTTAATTATCAGTTATCTCCATGATCTCTGCTTTCTCCTGGCCCAGATTTCTCTCAGCTCATTGATCTGAGAGAGGTAATGGTATCATCGATTCTTATTTCCCCAACTTTTATTTTTTACATTTTTTTAAACAAAATTCCAAGCTTATGGAAAAGTTACAAGTATAATGCAACTTCTACATACCCTTTTTATAGATTTGCCAGTTTTTTTACTTTTTGCCCCATTTACCCCATCACTCTCTCTCTAAATTCTATGAAAATAAGTTGAAGACATCATTCCCTTTATCTTAAATGCTTACATGAGTGTTTCCTAACATGACACTGGCTGGGCCAAAAAAAAAATTTTTTTTTTTTTTTTTTTATATATAAAATCACAGTGAGTTAAGAACTATTGTCTCGGAGCCAGCAGGTTGCATGGTGGTTAAGGGCACTGAACTCCCACATGGCTGACCACGGTTTGAGTCTCAGACCTGGCGACTTGCTTTCTCACTTTATCAGTTTCTTTCTCACTCTGTCTCTCTTTGGTCAAATTAAAATAAATGAATAAAGTTAAATAAAATAATTTTTACCCCCCCCAAAAAAGAACTATTATCTCACCTAAACATTGGCATAAATCAGAAATTAAGACTTAAAGTTTAGTTTTCCACACAATAAGTCCAGTGCTTTCCTTTCTGAAATAGATAGAACCCTGTTCCTTCTCTGATTTCTGCTGATTGCATTATTGATTTCCCAAGACCCTGAGAAAGAACGGCTTATTCCAGAAAAGAAAGAGAAGGAGAATTAGATTCCCCCAGCCCACCACCACATCTTTACTTCCCTTCCCTTCCCCCATCTAGTCAACAACATTGTTTCGAAAGAAGCTAGTCTTTTCAGAGTGACTGATTGCCCAATATAAATGTCCATTTAGAAACTCTGCAAATGCTCATCCCCAGTTTTTTTCATGACCCAAATAATTTCTCTTACTTTCCCTTTGGCCATGGCTCATGTATCTTTCCAGGCAAGATTGAGTGCCACTTCTTCTCTACACATTCATTTTTATTTTTCTCAAACTTACAAAGAATTGGAACTATAGTATTTCTTGAACTCCTAGAGAAATATGTTTAGTATTTTCTAAAACCAAAGCTATTCGCCTACATAAACACACCAAAAAATCACCAGAATAACAAAATAGGGTTGGACAATGATAAAACGCAATATTCTGTGAAGCTGACCCACATGGGAGGGATCCCAGTTGGCATCCAGTGACCTCCTCAACATGCCAGGTACACGCTAGTCTATAATCCAGGGCTGGCTGAGGCTAGGTGTGGCTTGTAACATGAAGACCCTATTGGGAGCTACTTCTCTCTGTCTTGTTCATGGAAGATAGAAATAAATAAACTTTAAAGGAAGACAGAAGAAAAAGGAAATCCTACCATGTGAAGTGTGGATGAACCTGGAGGTCATTCTAAATAAAATCAAGCAGTCATGATTCCATTTACATGAAATGCCTAAAATAGATACAATCACAGAAAGAGCAAAATGATTATTGCTTACTGGGGGTTAGAGAGGGAGGAAATGGGGAGTTCAACAGGTATGTAGTTTCAGTTATGCAAAGTGAGTAAGCGCTAGAGATCTACTGTATGTCGTTTTGCCTACAATTAACCATATTGTATTGTGCACCTAAAAATTCATCAAGAGTTTAGTTCTTCAGTGTTCTTAACACAATATATATATAAAAAAATTGTTTTCATCTTTGGAAATAAGCATAGCAAAGTACTTGACTTAGAGTATTTTCCCGTCTTTTCCTTTAATTGTCTCTGGAAAAAAAAAACAAAACTACAGATTTGCACAAATTTTCATTGTTGCTTATTTAATTCAACAAAATATTTATAGGTCCTCTACTGTGCATGAGGTCAAGTTCTAAGTTCTAAGTGATAGAAAAGGTAGAGAAAGGTTGGTTTTTTTTTGTTTTGTTTATTTTTGTTTTTATTTTTGTTTTGTTTTTTAGTTTTAAGGTGCATGCATGTCTATGATCCAGGACAGGCTGAAGCTGGCTGTGATGTTGATAATAATGTGTATAGTAATTTCTTTGACTGGACTAACATACAGGGTATTCATGTTGGGAAAATTCATTTTCAATGTTGTAAAAATACATAGTGGTTGGGAACCAGCAGTTAGCATAATGG
>NW_006206042.1:1789964-1816378 GCF_000334495.1 Tupaia belangeri chinensis | reverse complement strand
GGCGCGTGTGCGTGCGTGCCCAAGATCCCGAGAGGAGAATGGAAGAGAAGGGATTGCGGCGTGACCATCCCCCCTGGTGGGTGATTTCTCGCTTTCTGTCTCTACGTCTCTCTCTGTCTGTCTGGCGAGTGCACGCACCCTATAATGAAAATCTCTCCCCCTAAAAAAATAAATAAATAATACATAGTGGTTGAATGTAAAAAAAAAAATTAAAGAATAAAATAAAATATTTATTTAAAAAAAAAATCTTTCCATTTGGGATGGCCCTGCAGTCTAGTGTTTAAGGGAGTGAGATCCCACATGGCTGACTATGTGGTCTGAATGGCAACCCCAGTGGTCTGAAGAACACAATGGGCATGTGTGCATGCAGACCCAGAATCCCAACAAGATGGAAAAATGGAGAAGGAATTGCAGCTTGACCATATTCCATTGGAAAGTGCTTCTCCTTCTCCCTCTCTCTCTGTCTCTCTATCTCAATCTGGTAAATGCACATACCCTTTGGCAAAATTAAAAAAAGAAAAAAAGAATTTTTTCATTTCTCGATGTGTTTAGATGAGTGTGTGTGTGTGTGTGCTTGTGTGTTTATATTTAAATACCTATAATAAGAGAGAGATTATTTTAATTACCAAAAGTATCATAATAGTAGCAATAATTGTTAAGCACTTACTATGCACGAAACACTGTGTGAAGTACTTGGTGAACATTTAGTAGTGAGTAACATCTCATGGGCATGGCCAGTTGTACTCCTGTTCCACACATGAAGAACTATAGCCTCAAAAAGTGAACTATAGCTCACTTAATTTCATACTTAGAATATGTGAGATCTGGATTTGGAATCCCAGTTTTTTATTTGTTTCAAAAACTGTTGCGCTTCATCACTATAGCATTCAAAGGATAAAGATGGCACATCTTATCAGGTGGTCAGGGAGACTTCATGAAGTAGATAGTAGAGGAGAGATTTTTATGAACTAGAGGGGATTAAAGAAGTAGAGGTATGTCTCAATGCTATTTAAGTTATAGGGCAAATACTAGGTCAAAGTATTAAAAAGCATGGCCTAGCATGTGTGAGGATCCACAACTAGGAAAGGTTGACTGCACAGTGGAATTTGTAGAAGAAATAAGACCAGACCAGTGGATTGGAAAACTGTAAATGGCTCTAGAAGAAGATAATGCATCTGCATTTTATTCAAGATACAAACAGTAACCTAACCCAATTCCAGTCTGAAACCTCACTAAGGTTTTTAGAAAAATAGCAATGTAAATTCTTTAAATACTCCCCTTTTCCTACTCAGGACTAAGGCTCTGCAGGGAGACATCTAAATCTGAGGTGCCCTGCTCATTTCTGGGACCAAGGTGAGGCCTGAGCAGCCCCAACTTGCAGCCCCCATCTTCCAATTAAACTCCCCGGCCTATAGTTAGAAAGGCAGGAGAAGAAAACTTTTTTTTTCTATATTCTGACTTTTTTTTTTCTTCCTTCCTTTCTCTCTTTCTCTTTCCTTTTTTAATCATTTTTCAATCTTTTTTTTTTGCTAAATCTTTCCTCTCTTCTTCCTACTTTAAATAGAATTTTATGTCTTTCAACTAAAACATTACTGATTCTTTTGCTTTGTTTTCCAGATTTAAGAGCACTGTAGGGAGGCATCTAAATCTGAGGTGCTCTGCTCATTTTACATGCCATGCTTACATGGTGTGTGGTTTTATTTATTTACTTATTTTTAAATGTTTCTGTCTATTGTCTTTTGTTTCTTTTTTGTTTTCTCTTTTCTTTTTTTCTGTTTGTATTCTCTTCTTCACCTTACAATATCATTTTGCTGCTCAGCTTCTACCCAGTGAGTATACAGACAGGTTTATGTGCATAATAGTTAAACCTCTGAATTTTGCTAGGCTTAAAGCTGCATAAAGGGAGAAATTCCTCTTCATAAAGTCAGAACTCAAATCTCTCTCTGTGGATACCACATTGCAAAACACAGTAGAGGAGAGAAATTGGCACAGAAGTACCTCACTAAAGGGAAGCACAGGAGCTTACAGTTGCAGAAACCTTCTCCAAAAAATTAGCCAAATGTGAATACGCCATCAGATGATTAAAAATCAGAGAAGAGAGACTGCAGAGTGAGCAGCACGAGGAAGGACAGAACTGCAGAGAGAGCACAGATCATCTCCTCCCGCACACTTCTGAACTCTCAGTTGAAACCCCACAGCTCAGTCCAGCTGCACCTCTTCTCTAGAAACCAGGAGACCTTGGTAATATCCAGTTCCAATGACAAAAGTGCAGGGTGCTTGGCGAGTGTCAATGAGGGCTGAGCAGCCCCAAGTTGCAGCCCCCATCTTCCAGTTAACCTCCCCGGCCTATAGTTAGAAAGGTAGGAAAAGAAAACCTTTTTTTTTTCTATATTCTGACTTTTTTTTCTTCCTTCCTTTCTCTCTTTCTCTTTCCTTTTTTAATCATTTTTCAATCCTTTTTTTTTTTTTTTCTTGCTAAATCTTTCCTCTCTTCTTCCTACTTTAAATAGAATTTTATGTCTTTCAACTAAAACATTACTGATTCTTTTGCTTTGTTTTCCAGATTTAAGAGCACTGTAGGGAGGCATCTAAATCTGAGGTGCTCTGCTCATTTTACATGCCATGCTTACATGGTGTGTGGTTTTATTTATTTACTTATTTTTAAATGTTTCTGTCTATTGTCTTTTGTTTCTTTTTTGTTTTCTCTTTTCTTTTTTTCTGTTTGTATTCTCTTCTTCACCTTACAATATCATTTTGCTGCTCAGCTTCTACCCAGTGAGTATACAGACAGGTTTATGTGCATAATAGTTAAACCTCTGAATTTTGCTAGGCTTAAAGCTGCATAAAGGGAGAAATTCCTCTTCATAAAGTCAGAACTCAAATCTCTCTCTGTGGATACCACATTGCAAAACACAGTAGAGGAGAGAAATTGGCACAGAAGTACCTCACTAAAGGGAAGCACAGGAGCTTACAGTTGCAGAAACCTTCTCCAAAAAATTAGCCAAATGTGAATACGCCATCAGATGATTAAAAATCAGAGAAGAGAGACTGCAGAGTGAGCAGCACGAGGAAGGACAGAACTGCAGAGAGAGCACAGATCATCTCCTCCTGCACACTTCTGAACCCTCGGTTGAAACCCCACAGCTCAGTCCAGCTGCACCTCTTCTCTAGAAACCAGGAGACCTTGGTAATATCCAGTTCCAATGACAAAAGTGCAGGGTGCTTGGCGAGTGTCAAACATGTCCTGCACGCCTCTGAACGCTCAGATGTAACTCCAAGAAATTAGGAAGAAACATATAATCCATCAGATGACCAGAAATCACTGCAGAGGCACAAGAAATATAAGAAACTAAAAAAAGGGGAAAAAATCTCCCTCAAGGAAAAAGAACAACCCTTCACCATCCAGACAGTTGAAGGGAACTCGTAGATATGTCAGATAAAGATTTCAGAATATTCATAGTGACTAAACTAACAGAGATGCAAGAGAAGAGAAATGACAAACTCCAAAAGATGCAAGAGAAAAAGGACAAGTTCCAGGTGGTGAGGAAGTTCTTCACAATCTGAAAGAAGAAATACACACCATAAAAAGACTCAAACAGAACTCTTAAAGATGAAGGTTTTAATACAGAAAATCAAAACCTTCCTTGAAAGTATTAAAAGCAGATTAGATCATGCAAAGTATCAAGTCTCAGAGATAGAAGACTAAAAACTCTGACCTTGAAAAAAAAATCACCAAAAAGGCTGAGAAAATACCCCCCAAAATAAGGACAATATATGTAAAATACTAGATACTATTAAATACCCAAACATCAAGATAATTGGTATCCAAAAAGGTGAAGGAACTAATAAGGGTATTGATAATCTACCTAATCTATTCCATGAAATCTTGGAAGAAAACTTTCCAAAGCTAGAGAAGCATTCAAATATCCAGACCCAAGAAATACAAAGGACTCCAAATAGAATCAACCCAAGAAGATCTTCTCCAAGACACATCATAACCAGAGTGACCACAACCACAGACAAATACAAGATACCAAAATTGGCAAGGGATAAACGTCAAGTTATGTACAAAGGCCAACCCATCAGGCTAACATAGGAATGCTCATCGGAAACAATGCAAGCAAAGGAAGAATGAGAAAATATATCCAAACTGTTATGTGAATAACATTTTCAGCCAAGGATACTACACTCAGCAAGATTACCCTTCAAATGAGAAAAAAAAAATTCTCAGATAAACAAAACCTGAAAGAATATACTAACATCAGACCAACTCTTCAAGAAGTTCTGAAGAGAGGGACCAGCAGTTAGCGTAACGGCTATATCGCTGGACTCCCATGTAGTGGACCACGGTTCGTGTCACGGACCCAGTGGCTTAAAATTCATGCTGGGCGCGTGTGCATGCATGCCCAAGATCCCAAGAGGAGAACGTGGGAGAAGGGATTGCGGCATGGACATCCCCCCTGGTGGGTGATTTCTCACTTTCTGTCTCTGTCTCTCTCTGTCTGTCTGGCAAGCGCATGTGCCCTATAGCAAAAAAAACTCTCAAAAAAAAAAAAAAAAAAGAAGTTCTGAAGAGAGTGTTATAACAGGAAAACTAGAACAAAAAACAACTAAGAAAATGGCCCACTTAATGGAACAGATGAGTCTGCAAAGATCAATAGTAACGATGAAAAATTGGACACAGTTACCTCTGCAAATTCAACAGAAGAGATGTTAATTACATGAGACTGTGCAGGAGAAATAGGATTTTATATCTTTTGACTAAAGCATTAGTGATTCTCTCCTTTGCTTTTCCAGATTTAAGGATTTTTGTCTTCTTTTGAGCTGTTGGTGGGTTCAGCAATTTGCCTTTTTGTGGGGGGGGGGAGTGAAACATAAACTTTTTTCTCATTTCCTGACCCCTTTGGAATTGGAAAATATTTGTGAGTATTCTTATCTAATGGCAGAATGGTTATTTGCATAAGTTCAATAATATCTGTTGCCTTGCACCAGAAATCTGAAATACTGGCTATTACCAGGGCTTTGACTTGAATGTCATGCCTGAAAATATGACCAGAAAGTTAAGGAACTAAGGTACATCTCAAGAAAGCCAACAGAAGCTCTTGGAAAGATTGCTTGTTACCATAAACAGTTCTGCCTGGCAGATAAGTAAAGAATGTTGCTTCCTGACAAGCCCAAAAAACTTCCAAATACAGGTACTTAGAGGCACAGGCAGATGGTGAGCCCCTGACTAGTCTCAGTAGCCTTGGGAGGCTTTTTAAAGAGTCTAACCTGAAGTTCCTCATAAAAGGTTCCAGCAAAGCCAACTAAATCAATTCATACTCTTATGGGGCTTTGTGCAAATAACAGACCAAATTGAGACTATATTTATTTTTTGGAAATAAGTTAGTTTATGCCTCTTTGGTAAAAGGGGGAATGGAGTGAGAAAAAATATTTCAGAAGAAAATTACAGTGCACTTATTACTAGATTTTACCTTTGTCCGTATCTGTCTTTTGAGTTTTTAGTATTTGCCTACTGTTTAACAGAACCCTAACCCTTTTCCTGGCTTTAAATCTTAAGCAATTTTTTTTTAACATTGTTGGATTGTGACTTATTAAAGCTAAAACTGTCTTTTCTTGAAATTAAAAAAATATGTTAAAAAATATGTATTTATTTAATGACTACAGTAAGCTACATAGCCTTAGCTAGGTGCTAAGTATATTCATCCTAGTCACTGAGTTTTATGCCTAAAGTCAGACATGTATTCATAGATAATGTTTATCTCTGCTGCCCTTGTTATTGGAAGTATTTAGATTAGTAAGATCCTTTGTGCATCAATAAAATCCAAAAGAAAAAACTATAAATGACTATTAGTTGGAGATATTATCAATAGCTAACTAATATTGACCAATTTGACTTGTTAATACTGTTAGTCAATATTATGGTATATTCATCCAATCAAATTTATGTATCCATTAAGACATAAGTATGATCTTTATGTATAAAAATGCTGATGATAATGTGTATAAAATATCTTTAATTAAAAGAAATAATCAATAATAAATTAATAAATTTTAAAAAGAAAAGAATAAAAAGAATGGCAGTGTGGGGAACTACCTTGAGAAACTGGCAATTAGGATCTGATCAGTTCTAAGGATTAGAATCAGAGAAAAAAAAAATTATGGGGTGTGAGTTACTGAGTGAAAAAACTTATCCAAGTGAGAAGTTAAAATGAACAGGAATGAAGAGCTAGCAAAAAAGGGGGAGAGTAGGGGAGGGGTTGGGGGAAGGGCAGGGTGATCTGAATAAGGTACAGAACAGTTTCTAGGATTAAAGAAATAGAATAAATTAAATAATATTTGTAGTTAAGGAATTTCAGTGTTAAATCTGGGAAAAGGAGCAAAGTTGACTTATTATAACTCTGATTATGATTGTTTAACTCCAAGGGACATGATGGTTCCTGAATACAGCCCATCAAGAGAGTCAAGAAAGCAAAACCTACATAGTGCATGGCACATAGTACCCATCCACAGAAACTGTGTTCTGTAAATGTTTGCATAGGTGAATGGGAAGGCTTATCACCAGGTATGCCTTAAACGTCTGGGGGCAGAAGAGAGCAAAGCTGTCAGATGCTGACTTGTCTAAGAACAGTGGATGAGTGTCTGAGAAATAAAGTCATAAGGAAAAAGGGAAAAGAAAGAGAGGCAGGTAAAGCGTGGTCAGAACAATCCCTCAGAACCAGGAGTGGAATTCTCTTTTTCTCTGAATCTCCCTGGCAAAGTGCTGGCATATGACAATGAGATAATAGAGGGAAGGAGTGGATTCTGAATGTCTGGAGCAAAACTCCAGGAAATCATACAAATAGAAAACTATTTTGCAGAACACTAAAAGAAAGAAAAGGCCTTTTTCTCTGCTTCTCAAGAAGCATTAGTTCAGGGAAACCCTGCACATGTTCAGGAGCTCCTGAAAAAACAGTGTCCTCAACAATGGGGAGAACAGAGTAGCACCCCCTGATGTGGCCCCAGCCCAGTCCTGAACAAACACATGACCCTGCAGTTCTGCAACCACTCTCTCCTCAGCAGCAAGATCTGGATTACAGGGATTGGAGCACTGGCAATCACTTGTGTCTAATAAATAACTCCCATTGATTTCTCTGCCCAGGGCCTCACTACCCCTTGCTCCTCAGGAGCTCTGATTGCTGGCACCAGCAGAAAGGCCTAGAAATCACTCACACATTATTGGTGCTGTCCAACCGCCATCCTCACCCACAGGTACATAAAAACCTTGAATAGCTTAGTCTTAGAGAATAAATGTGGAAAGATGGATAACCCTGCAAGATGTTGTCATTCAGCCTTATCCTGGTCACCACTGCTGCTGTAACAGCCCCGGGCCAAGGACATGGACAAGCTACTGCGCTGGGTCTCTGTCTTCATCAACCTCCCAGAAACCTTTGCTCAGGCTGGTGGGAGGTCAGGAGGACAAGGGTATGTGTGATGGGGTAGGAAGGAATGGGAGGGTTAGAATTTGTGAAGGAAAGACAAGAGGTTGCCAAATATAAGACTGAATTTGTGATTTCTCCTGTTCACCTTTTAGGTGAAGATTATTGCATTGCTTCCTTTCTCATAGACATGAGAGGCAAGGTGTTTGTTTGTCTATTTGTTTGTTTGTTTTTTTACTAGAGATGCTAGTTATGTCCATGTCACTTGACCACACAGCTAGAGAAACCTCTGCTGAACTTCATCATGCGTGTCATGCTTACACAGACCTCTCTCATAGTTATAGTCGCTTCTATAGCATCTACTTTATTACACGATAAGCATGAGGGATTTCAGACCAAGAACAAGGAGATGATCCTTTTTAAGCCTGGAATTAGAGAGTAAAGTTTTATCATTAGGGGTGACAAGATTTTCTCCAAGGTCTGTGAGTAATTTCCTACCCTTCGTACACATCTGTCAGCTGAGCATCCTTAGGCATTGCCAAGCTCTGGATCAACAAGAAGCCTTTAGTAAGAAAGGGTTTAAGGCAGGGTTACTCTGAGAGTTCTCCTCAGGATTGTTCTGGGGCACAAGCAGGATTCCAACAGTGGTAGGTTTGAGTAGAATCAGTGGGAATTTGTACATGTGGGACTCTGATGTGTCCAGAAGAGATCTTGCTTATATATTAGGGTATCTACATTGGACCTAATATCTTGGACTTGCAGGAATTGAACTATAAGATACAGAGTTATGTGGGTAGCAAACCCTCTAAGTGAAGTCAAAGTTCTGCTCTAACAGGACAAAGTTACTGGTAAGAAAGTCACCCGCAGGAAGACCAACGCTAAGGACAACTACTGTTGTGCTTTATGGCTATTGCTCTTTTCTTTGAATTTCCTATTATGGAACTGTTTAATTTAAAATAAAAGTACTGTGCCTCCTAGGACAGTCCAAAACATCTCTCAATCAGGGGTTATCTTTTTGAATTTTGCTATTATTCAGAAATGAGAAACAATCAAAATACAATAAAAAACAAAACTTGGAGTAAGGGACGAAAATGAAAATGTTTAACATATGATAGGCAGGAGGAATTTTTAGACTCTCCATTAGCATATATTTTAATTTTATTCACAACTATTTATTTGTATATATTTCAACTGAAGGCTGCCAAATTGGATTTTCAGGTCACAGCTAAAGAAATAGAAAGTGGTAACAATTCTGAGCCTCTCTGCTTGAAAGAGCTCTTGCTCCCCCTACTCATGTGGTACATTCTCATACCTGTTCTAAATGAAAGAACAGCACAAAAGCCAGGAAAGCAGAACTGCCTGGGTCCAAAGCAAATATTCACATCCAGTAGCCCC
The DNA here is from genome assembly GCF_000334495.1 of Tupaia belangeri chinensis. NCBI lineage: Eukaryota > Metazoa > Chordata > Mammalia > Scandentia > Tupaiidae > Tupaia > Tupaia belangeri. Next base: position 1,807,565 of record NW_006206042.1, on the reverse strand, counting down.
AGGAACACTGTATAATAATTGAGGATCATAGCAGTTTCCCAAAGTCATCAAGAAAATAGAATTGACCCTGATAGCTGCAGGTCTGCCACTGTGGATTCAACTAACCACTAATGGAAAATACTCCATTGTTGCTGATGTAGGCCTTTGATGTTTCAGTCCTTACAGATCATGTACATACATTTTTCTGGCATTATTCCCTAAAAAATACAGTATAACAACAATGTACACAGAATTTACTTTGTATGAGGTATTGCATGTAATCTAGAGATGATTTAAATTATATAGGATATACATATGTAATATACAAATACTATGCCACTTTAAATAAGGGAGCATCTGCAGAGTTTAGTATCCACAGGGGGTCCTCGAACCAATCATGTGCAGATACTGGGGGATAACTGTATGAAGGAACTTCAAAGGTTTATAGATAAATGGATTTAATAATGAGCTTAATTTGGTCAAATAAATTTGATACCTATGCATAGTTTTTTTCATAACGTGCATCTTCTACACATTTTTGAAGGCCCTTTGTATTGTGATTTTTAACAGTCTTCATGTCCTTTTCAAACCTTTTAAGATTATCACTTAAAAGGCAGAAGTTGTGCAGGCCCCATAACCTAGGAGCTAAGAGAGCTGGATCCCAGATCCCACATGTCTGACTGTGGTTCAAATTCAGCCCCAGTGGCTTGTAAAGCACATCAGAGCAGGGTGAGGATCAGGGATATGGAGCTGCAGAGAGACCATGGCTCACCTCCTCCCACATACCTTTCAACTCTCAGGTGTGTTAACTAGGATCTGGAGGGTCCTACACTTTCTTACCCTCCTCACACACCAGTGAAATATCCGGGACCAGCGATGGTCCAGGGTGCAGGGTGAGCATCAGGGAGACAGAGCTGCAGAGAGATCGTGGATCACCTACCCCTGCCGGTGACTTTTGGAATAGCTGGTGTCTGTTAAAACTTCATATTTTACTGGTCCAGGTGACTTATATTCTTCCTTTAACTACATCCTCGAGCTTAGCCCCAGGCACCTCTCATCCTGAGACTCTGGGGAGGAACTTAGCATTTCAACTGGCTGCATACACCATTCACTAACCAGAACACAAGATCTTCTCCGAAGAACACACCAGGGAAGTAGAGAGCATCTTTCCCCCAACATTACAGAATTAACTCCAAAAAATTAGGAAAAAATGTATAATCAATCAGATGACCAGAAACCAGAGGCACAAGAAATATGAGAAATCAAGAAAATATCTTTTCCTCAAAGGAAAAGAATAGCTTCTTATCATCCACAGACAGTACAGTAGAACTCATGGAAATGTCAGATAAACAATTCAGAATATTCATAGTGACAAAACTAAATGAGAAGCAAAAGAATAGACAATGAATGTCAGGAGATGAGAAGGTCCTTCCATAATTTGAAAGAAGAAATGGACAGCATAAGAAAGAATCAAACAGAATTCTTAGAGATGAAGGCTGTAAAATAGGAAATTAAAACCTCCCTCAAAGGTATGAATAGCACATCAGATCATGCAGAAGATCAAGTCTCAGATCAATAAGACAAAAACCACTGACCTAGGAGAAATCACCAAGAAGAATTTAAAAATAACCAAAAAAAATGATAATATATGGAAAATACTAGATACCATCCAACATCTAAACATCTGAATAATTGGCATCTCAAAAGGTGAAGAATCTCGGGACCAGCAGTTGGCGTAATGGCTATGTCGCTGGGCTCCCATTTAGTTGACCGCGGTTCGCGTCCCGGACCTGGTGGCTTAAAACTCACACCGGACACATGTGCGTGGTGCCCAAGAACCCGAGAGGAAAATGGAGGAGTAGGGATTGTGGCGTGGCCATCCCCCCGGGGGGGTGATTTCTCGCTTTCTGTCTCTCTTTCTCTCTCTGTCTGTCTGGCGAGCACACGCGCCCTATAGCAAAAGCCTCTCCAAAACAAAACAAAACAAAAAAAAAGGTGAAGAATGTATTGACGGCATTGATAGTCTATTCGAGGAAATTCTGGAAGAAAACTTTCCAACCCTAGAGAAGCATTCAAATATCCAGACCTAAGAAATACATAGGACCTCAAACAGAATCAACCCAAGAAGGTTGTCTCCACAGCACATCATAGCCAGATTGGCCAAAATCACAGATAAAGATAAGATTCTAAAAATGGTAAGGGAGAAACATCAAGTTATTTAACAAAGGCTTTCCCATCAGGTTAGCAAGGACCTCTCAGTAGAAACAATGCAAGCAAGAAAAGAAGAGGAAAATATATTCAAAGTGTTAAAAGAAAAAACAATTTCAACCAAGATTACAATCGATACCAGGCAAAATTGTCCTTCAAATGGGAAACAAAGTAAAAACATTCTCAGATAAACAAAGCCTGAAAGAATTTACCAACACCAGACCAACTCTTCAAGAATACTGGAGGGGGTGCTATGCCAGAAAAACTAAAGAGAGACAGACAAAAATAAGAGTACAAAAAGCAACCAAGAAAATGGCTAACATAATGGTAGGGACAAGTTCAGCAATATTGATAATAACGTTGAATGTTAATGGATTAAATTATCCAATCAAAAGACACAGACTGGCTGGATGGATTCAAAACAAAACAAAACAAAACCCCAGAAACTCTATCTGTTGCTTACAAGAAACACACTTTGTGGATAAAGACATACATAGACTAAAAGTGAAGGGCTGGTAAAAAAGTATTTCATGCACGGAAACCAAAAAAGGACTGGAGTCTCAATATTGATTTCAGACAAAATAGCTTTTAAGACAAAACTATAAGAAAAGACAAAGAAGAGCATTATATAGCAGTAAAAGGGCTAATTCATCAAGAGGATATAACGCTTATAAATATCTATGGACCCAACTCAGGGGCACCCTAATTCATGAAAGAAAGACTATTAATCTAAAATAAAAGGAGAGATAGATTGCAACATACTAATTGTTGGGGATCTCAACACTCCACTATCTCCTTTCGGGAACCAGCAGTTAGCATAATGGCTATGTTGCTGGACTCCCACGTAGTCGACCACGGTTCACGTCCAGGACCCAGTGACTTAAAACTCACGCCGGGCGCATGTGCGTGCATGCCCAAGATCCTGAGAGGAGAATGGAGGAGAAGGGATTGCGGCGTGACCATCCCCTCTGGGGGGTGATTTCTCGCTTTCTGTCTCTATGTCTCTCTCTGTCTGTCTGGCGAGCGCACGCGCCCTATAGCGAAAAAACCTCTCCAAAAAAAAAAAAACTCCACTCTCTCCTTTGGTTAGATCATCTAGACAAAAAATAAGCAAAGAGATACAGTATCTAAATGATATCATAAATCAAATGGACTTGACAGACATCTGTCAAGCCTTTCCCCCAAAATCATGAAATACACATTTTTCTGACCCCCACGTGGAAGCTTTTCTATGACTGACCATATGATAGGGTACAAAACAAGTCTTTACAGATTCAAAGGCATACAAACTATATCCAGCATCTTCTCCCACCATGATAGAATTAAATTTGATACTAATTTCAGAAAAAAAAAACTCAAAAATATATGAACATATAGAAACTAAAAAACTTACTCTTTTTTTAAGATTTATCTATTTATTTATTCATTTATTCTTTCATTTTAATTTGACCAGAGAGAGAGAGAGAGAGAGGAAAGTGAGAAAGCAAACCACCAGGTCCAGGACTCAAACTGTGTTTGGCCATGTGGGAGTGTCCAGCGCCTTTACCACCATGCCACCTGCTGGTCCCAACAACTTACTCTTTTGGAGAGAATTTTTTTTCTCTGTAGGGTGCGTGCGCTCACCAGACAGACAGAGAGAGACATAGAGACAGAAAGCAAGAAATCACCCCCAGGGGAGATGGTCACGCCGCAATCCCTTCTCCTCCATTCTCCTCTCGGGATCTTGGGCACGCATGCACACGCGCCCAGCGTGAGTTTTAAGCCACCGGGTCCAGGACGCAAACCGCAGTCAACTACGTGGGAGTCCAGCGACATAGCCATTACGCTAACTGCTGGTTCCCCCAAAAACATACACTTGAATGACTTCACAACTACTGAAGAAATTAAGACTGAAATCAAAAGATACATTGAAACCAAAGATAATGAGAATATGAGTTTCCACAATCTATGGTACACAGCAAAAGCAATCATCAAGGGAAGTTCATAGCAATTAGTACACAGAAGGAAAAGATGGAAAGGTGGCAAATGGACAACCTAATATCATGCCTCAGGAAGCTGGGGGGGGATGCCAGGAGAAAAGAAATATAAAAAATTTGAGCATAAATTAATAACATGAAAAATAACTATATAGAAAATAAATTAAACAAAAACCTGGTACTTTGAAAAAATAAAGTTGAAACACCATTAGCTAGACTAATTAAGAAGTAAGGAACCAGATTAATCAAATTCACAATGAACCAGGCAACATTACTACAGACATAATAGGAATACAAAACATCTTTAGAGAACACTATGAACAACTATATGCAACAAACAAGAAATCCTACATGAGATGGACAAATTCCAGGACACATATATCCTACCAAGACTGAATCAGGAGGAAATAGGAAGCCTGAATAGACCCATAACAAGTGATGAGATTTAATCAGTAACAAATAACCTCCCAAGAAAGAAAAGCCCGGGTCCTGATGGCTTCGCTTCTGAATTCTACAAAACTTTTATAAAGCTAACCAAAGCTTTCCTAATGACCCAAAAGGAGGGAACCCTCCCAAATTCATTTTATGAAGCCCCCATCACATCATCTCCAAAACAGATAAGGACATGACAAAAAAGGAAAACTACAGACCAATATCTCTGATGAATACAGATGCAAAAAAATTCTCAACAAGATGCTAGCAAATCATATCCAACAATATATAAAAAAGATTATACATCATGACCAGGTAGGCTATTCCAGGGATGCAAGGGGTGGTTCAATAGCTGCAAAATCATAAATGTTTGCACATGTTATATATGGTACAATATCATATTAACAGAAAGAAAGATAAAAACCATATGATCATATCAATTGATGCAGAGGAAGCATTTGATAAAATACAACATCCCTTCATGATTAAGACTTTCAGCAAAATTGGCATAAAAGGATCATTTTGCAACCCAACAGAAACCTCTATGAAAAACACATAGCTACCATCCTATTGAATGGCTGAAGCTTTTCCATTAAAAATGTTCCCCACTCTTTTTCAATGTAGCACTAGAAGTTTTAGTCAATGGAATCAGAAAAGAAAAGAAAAAGAAAGTCATTCAAAAAGGGAAAGAAGAGATGAAATTATCTCTATTTGTAGAAGATACGATTGTATACATAGAAGACCCAAGGGTATCCATGAAAAAATCCTGGAAGTAGTAAATTAATACAGTAAAGTGGCAGGATACAAAATCAATACATAAAAATCTATAGAATTTCTATATATGAATAACAAGTGAACTGAGGTAGAACTGAAGAAAGTAATCCCATTTACCATAGCCACAAAAAGGGTAAAATACCTAGGATTAAAACTGACCAAGGAAGTTAATGACCTCTACAAGAAAAATTATGAAAATTAAAAAAAAAAGAAAAGAAAAGAAATAGAAAGTAACACTCAAAAAAGTGGACGGACATCCCATGTTCCTGGGTTGGAACAATTAATATAATCAAAATGGCAATTCTACCCAAATTAATCTACAACCTACATATTTAATGCAGTCCCAACCAAAGTACCAGAGACATTCTTCACAGATCTACAAAAGCCAATCACAGAATTTGTCTGGAATCATAAAGACCCCATATTGTCAAAGCAATCCTGCTCAAGCAGAGTGGAGCAGGAAGCACTTCACTCCCTGACTCAAATATATTACAAAGCTGTGATAATCAAAACAGTGTGATATTGGCACAATAACAGACATGAAGATCAATGGAACAGAGTAAAGACCCCAGAAATAAACCTCAAAACATACAGCCAACTGATCTTTGACAAAGAGTACCAGTCAATCCGGTGGGAAAAGGAAAACCTCTTTATCAAATAGTCCTGGATAAACTGTGTATCCACCTTCAGAAAGATGAATCTGGATCCCTATCTCTCATCACTAACAAAATCAACTCAAAGTGTATCAAAGATCTAAACCTAAGACCTCGAACTATAAAACTACTTGTGGAAAACACTGGGAAAACTGAGAGTAGAAAAAAAAAAAAACAACAACAGAACTTAAATAAGACCACTAAAGCACAGGCGATAATTCCAAAAATTATCAAGTGGGATTACATCAGATTAAGAAATTTCTGCACAGCAAAAGACACAGTAATTAGTGTGATTCACAACCCTAAGAATGGGAAAATATTTTTGTAAACTATGCCTCAGATAAGGGACTGACCAATAACTGGAGAATGTACAGGAAGCTCAAGTGCCTTGCCAGGAAAAAAAATAAAAAGATCAACCAAATTAAAAGATGGAAAATGAACTGAACAAACAACTCTCAAAGGAAACATCTAAAAGCATATGAAAAAAATCCTCAACATTTCTTGCCTAAAGAGAGATGCAAATCAAAACCACAGTGAGATACCACCTACCCACAGTCAGAATGGCTAAAATTTAAAAATAATAATAATAAAAGGTAAGTGCTGGGGACACTATGGTGAAAAGGGAACTATCCTACACTGTTAGTGGGAATGTAAATTAGTACAGCCACTGTGGTGAACAATATAGAGGTTCCTCAAAGACCTACAAATAGAGCTACCATATGATCCAGCAACTTCATTCCTCAGTTCTATCCAAAGAATAGAAAAATGCTCAGTTGGAAAAGTGCACATCCATGTTTATTGTGGCATTATTCACAATTGCTAAGTCATGGAACCAACCCAAATGTCCATGAACAGATGAATAGACTGAAAAAATGTAGCACATATACACTATGGGATACTACTCAGCTATGAAAAACAACAATCATTTGATAGAAAGTGGATGAATATGGATGATTTACTTATGTGAAACAAACCAGACTATGAAAGAAAGACATTGTATGTCTCCACTTAATATATATCAATTGGGGGTTGGCAGGTGGTTTGGTGGTTAAGGTGCAGGACTCCCACATGCCCAACTGTGGTTTGAGTCCCAGACCTGATGACTTTCTTTCTCACTCACTCTCCCTCTCTCTTTGTCTCCCTCTGCTCAAATTGAAGAAGAAAAAGAATATAAAATAAAATTTCCACCATACAGTGAGGACAGTCGGTATATGTATGTGTGTGTGTGTGTGTGTGTGTGTGTATGTGTATATATATATGTATGTATACATACATATATATATACACATACACACACACACACACACACACACACATACATATACCGACTGTCCTCACTGTATGGTGGAAACTGAAAGATTAGAAGATACAGAAGAATAGAAAATGGTTATGGATACTGGAGACAGTATGGGAAGAGGGTAGGAGATGGGGAAGAGTGAAAGGAAAGGAATCGAGGAGAAAAATGGAGAGGCAAGACATTTGAGAGACACAGAAATGGAGTATTATTTGTTGATAATGTGTATGATATCTTCAACTGGACTGATGGGAAGTGTGTTCATGTTGGGTAAATTCATTTTACAAGCTGTAGCGACATACAGTGACAGAAGGTATGAAATAAATTTAAAAACAAAACAAAAAGACCACCAAGCATATGTGTGTACATGCCCAAATCCAGACAGGATAAAGAAATGAAGGAGAAGAAATTGAGGTGTGACCGCTCCCCCTTGGGGGATATTTTCTTCCTTTCCTTCTTTCCCTGTCTCTCTATCTCTTTCTCTGGTAAGTGCACACACTTTCTAGATTTATAAAAAATTAAAAAGGTGTAGAAACCAAACACCTTGGCACAAGATACATAGCTTGGCAGAACTTGACTACTTTCCAAAGGCCTTATATATAAAAAACCTATTAACTGGCATAACATAAATAATATTTTATGATAAATAATATAAATAATAATATTAACATATAATTAATACTAATAAAAGGTGTTTCATAAAGTTCATGGAAAATATAATTTAAGTATGAGTTCATTTTGATGCAGAAGTTTTTCTTCTTTCTTTTTAGAGAGACTTTTTGCTATAGGGCATGTGTACATGCTAGAGAGACAGAGAGACAGATAGTGAGAAATCTCCCCTAGGGGGGACAGCAATGCTGTCATTCCTTCTCCTCCATTCTCCTCTCAGTATTCTGGGCATGCACATACATGTGCCTAGCATTAGTTTCAAGCCTCCAGGTTCGGGATTCAAACCTCAGTCGTCCATGTGGGAGTCCAACAATATAACCATTACATCATCTACTGGTCCTGGTGCAAAAGATTCGAAATCTACCTATTTTTATTTTCATGATACGTATTTCCATGAACTTTTTAAAGACCCCCCACATATTAGTATACATTAATTTATTGTTTGTTATGTCACTGTCTTTGTTATTGTTTTCACGTAAAGCACTTGGAACACTATCCTGTACTTAGCTGCTGAATGAAAGTAGGCTTCCAAAAAAAGTACTCTCTTACCTCTTTTCCAAAACATAAAAGAGCAAAATGATCCTGAACTTAGGATGGAGACCCAGTATGATGCAGGGGCATTGGCCCTGATTTGCAGAGAACGAAGTCAAAGAATATTTAAAAAGAAAAAAAAAGAAAGAAAGAAAAGAATTCAAGATGTATCTGGTATTTTAATCAAAACAAAGAGTTGAAATAAGCCAAAGAGGCCACTAGAAGAACAACGAAAAGGCACAGGAATCACACACAGCACAATGTAGTAAAAAACAGAAAGCTCTAGAAACTATCGATGAATTAGAGTTTCCATTGAAGCCTGCAAAGGTGTCCCAAATGCTGAGAAAAATGCTCCCTGTACTACCTACAGATTCCAGCAGTCTCCTCCAGGTGATAAAAGCACAGCTAAGTGGATGAAGACATTGATACGCTCCCATTGATATGAGAAATTATTAGAGTCCCTTTGCTGTCTCTTGAATTATCCACATATCTTTTGTTTAAGATATCTTTCTTTGAAATTTTGTATTTTGTATATTAGAAAGAAGATATGCTACTCTGCCTGTTCTATTTGTTGAGTATAATAGGGGTCATTTTTTGCAAGCATTAAATTATATTATTTTGGTCTTACACATAAAATATCTTCCCCATACCTTCCACCTCTGGGACTAGGCTACATAGTATAATATATTGTTCCACGGTGTTTCAAACATTTGGTATAGTCAGCAAGATTCCAAAGAGCATACCCTTGTAGTGACTGCAGGGAAAACTGAGCAAAAGGAGAAGTGGTTGAGGGAAATACTAGGGTGGGCCCTCACTTCGATGTGGTATGAGGTAACCAGTTTTTTAGACAGTTAGGGCCCACTGTGTGAGTCTGAGGATACCCCCCAAATGCCGATAGAACTGCTAGAGCCTCTAAGGGAAGTCAGTAAGAAGGGGGAACTCCTTCAAGGTTGTTACTGCAATGGTCAGCCGGCCACCCCTCTGTGCTCTGTGCTTAGCCACAGTGCAAGAATTTAGCTGGGCAGAGGCCCAGTGCCTGAGGGAAGAGCTCCAACTAGAACAAGACACACAGGTCACACAGGCTGAGCCTCGAGACCTGCTTAATCACCACCTAGAGCAAACAACTGAGCAATTACAGGAATTAGCCTGTGTCTTTGCAAAGGTAAAGGGGTGAAAAATGCCACTGGCGCAAATATGTGGTGCAGTTCACAACCAGACTGGAATTCCTCAAAGGTGGGACCCTACTGAGGCCTTCAACTCCTTGAAGGAAGAGGATTCCATTGAAGCAATAAGAGGGTACTGAAGAAGGTGCCCATGCTAGACATGTAGGAGTGCAGAAACTAAAAGCCTGGCATCCACAACCTGGGGGAGCTGATGCCCAAAACTTGCCACTGCCCCAGCGATTGCTTCACGTCATGGCTCAGTCATTTATGTTAGATGAATTGGTCAAACTAAAACTATAATTTAGGCAGACGGGTCGTGAGAGCATGACTGGATGGCTCCTGCATGTGTGGGATGCAGGTGGAATCCTTCTTTCTAGTGAGAGGATGTGGAAGATATCTTCTATATCTAATCACCCTTCACTGAGACAGCACATTCATGATGCCTCAGTGGAGGATGAGAATGTCTCATTAGCCTGGCTTCCTGCAGCAGGCCACCTTGCTAGCCCAAGGAAGACAATTTGGCATCCTCAGTCCCCAGATGGAACAGAAGGAACTGCAGACATTTACCGAGGAGCTGGGAATGTGCAGTGCTTCTATACCAATCCTTTTAGGGGGTCAGACGATCTGGACTTTACACTGGTATGAAAGATGGGATATCACAGGCAGCCCCTTCCTCCTATTATGGCATTCTCATCTCAGTCCTTGCCCCTTTTGTTGGTGACTGTGCGCACCAGGCTGTCCAAGCAATTGCTCATCTAGGGGAGACTGAAATTATAAGACAAAAGAAGAGAGTTTGAAAGATCGGTTGAAGATATTTTGATCAACGGGACGGGGAGAAATGTTCACATATTGAAATGCTCACATTGTAAGCTAAACAATGTGATTGAATGTATATAAAAAATTTAAAAATAAAATAAATTTTTTAAAAATATAATAAATAAATAAACAAATAGAAGAAAGATGGGAGACAAAGTTTAACAGTCAAAGAAACCAAAAATAGGGGAATGAAGACAAAGGGAGTTTGAAAGATGGGAAATAAAGAGTCAAAGAAACAAAACATAAAGGAATAAAGACATAGGATCTTCTAAAGTCACCTGCAAACAGACATGGGCAGATCTAATGAAGGCTAGAGTAGAGCCTACACAAATAGACAAACAACCTAACTTGCTTTTAATGGGGACTGTGGCAACAGAAGCCTAAAGAAAAGAGATCCCAGACCCTACCTGGGAGGATAAAAAGCAAAACTGAAGTGTGAGTCCTAGCATGGACTCCAAATAATAGAAATTCCCCTTCGCTCTAACTCCTCCTGCTGGGACAATGAACATATGGGTCCTAGCACCTCTCTGGCTGAGGAAACAGGTTTATCTCACTGGACCTGGCCATCAGCATATTGGGGAGGCCAAGCCACACTCCTCCATGGATCAGAAGTTACATGTGGAGCTTCAAATAGAATGGGCATCACAAAATGTACAGAGAGTATTAGGATTGGTTGATACAGGGGCCGAATAGTATTTATGGTAATACTAGCAAATCTGGGAGCTCTTCAATGGCAAAAATGGCTATGGAGGAAAATACAATCAAAGTAAGGAAAGTAACTCTGATATTAAGTATTGGGCAATTCCCTCTATGCCCATATCTCACAGAAAGGAATATATACCGGGTATTGATGTACTGCAAAGGCTGTTTATAAACCAGTGTTGGGAAGTTCCACCTCAGGGTACAGGTTGTAAAGGCTGTTATACGGGGGCATACTAAGCACCCTCCACTTGCCTGCCTCATCTCTAGCCAGGTAGTGGCGGTCAAACAGTATTGGCTTCCTGGTGGACACAAATAGATCAGTGAAACACTGTAAGAATTGGCTTTTAAAGTCAATATTATTTGCCCTACACATAACCCTTGCAACTCCCATGTGACTGATAAAGAGACTAGATGGTACATGGAGGATGGCAGTCGATTACAGAGAACTGAATAAGCTGGTGCTGGTCCTACATGCTACTGTCCCTAACTTCACTGACAATCTTGACCATTTGGGGATGCAGTTGGATACCTATCATTTTTTTTTCTTTTTTGAGAGGTTTTTGCTTTGGGGCTTACGCACTCTCTAGAGAGAGACACAGACAGTGAGAGGGAAAGTGATAAAAACACCCCCTCAAGGGGGTATGGCCAAGCCACAATCCACAATCCCTTCTCCTCCATTCTTCCAGGATCTTGATCATGCATGCACATGCACTCTACATGAGATTCAAGCCACCGGGTATGGGATTCGAACCACAGTCAGCCGTATGGGAATCCAATGACATAACCACCATGTCATCTGCTGGCCCAAGGTATTTATCACTTTATTGTTGGCTTAACTAATGCCTTTCTCAGTATTGATATTCATGCAGATTGCAGGACCAATTTGCTTTTCCCTGGCAAAGATACCAGTGGACTTTTACCACCCTTCCTCAGGGCTATCTCCATAGTTCAATCTTTTGCCATGGCATGGTTGCCCAAGATTTGAAAAAATGGAGTAAGCCAAATATAGTTTCTTTATTTCATTATATTTACTATATTATGTTAACCTCTGACTCTTTCAGACCTGGAAAAAAAGTGCTTCTCAGGCACTAGTTTGGAGATGGGCTATAAACCAGAACAAGAAACAAGGACTTGGCTTATCTGTCAAATTCTTGAGAGTTGTTTGCTTGGGTAAGACAAAGGTATTGCCATTGGTGGTAATTGATAAAATTGAAGATTTTTCTCACCCTACTTCTCCTAAGCAGCTACAGAAATTTTTAGGCTTATATTGGGCTAATGGTGGATATTTATCCCCCACTCAGCTAAATTAATACATCCTTTATATAAACTGACCAAAAAGAGTGCTCAATGGAATTGGACAGGGAAGTGTCAACAGGCATTCAGCACAGCTAAAAGTGCCATGGGAACTTGCAGGCATGGGAATTTTAAATCAACCAGTGTGACTCCCCTGTGAACTGGATGTTAATGTCACCAAGGAGGGATATGCCTGGGGGCTCTGGTGGTCATGACTCCCCATTGGGTTTTGGTCACAGACTTGGAAGGGAGCCAAAACACAATACAACCCTACTGAGCAGCAGGTAAATGCTGTTTATCAACCTTTGATAGTTACTAAGCCTGTAACCAGACAAACATCAGTCACAGTATGACCAGCCCACCCCATCACAGGGTGAATACATGACCTGTCCCCCAGGCCGAGAAGCTCAGCTGCCCAGACAACCACTCTTACTAAGTGCCAATCCCATCAGCAATGATGCAGTAAGTCATCTTCTAACCTCGTAAGCCACAAACTGCAACAACTTTTGGAGTCTGTGTTGTTTATAAACATTGATGCAAGGGAACAGCAGTTAGTGTAATGGCTATGTAGTCGACCACGCTTCGCGTCCCGGACCCGGTGGCTTAAAACTCACGCCGGGCTCATGTGCATGCGTGCCCAAGATCCCGAGAGGAGAATGGAGGAGAAGGGATTGCAGCGTGACCATCCCCCCTGGGGGGTGATTTCTCGCTTTCTGTCTCTCTGTCTCTCCTCTGTCTGTCTGGCGAGGGCACGCGCCCTATAGCGAAAACCTTTCAAAAAAAAAAAAAAAAAAACAAACAAACAAAAAGAAAACATTGATGCCTATCCAGTCAAGGCTCCTGTTCTTGTTCCTTCTCCCTCTGGAAGAAATGCCTCCAGTGCCAGATGATGCTTGGTATATGGATGGCTCCCGTCAGAAACAACCCTCCCAGTGGAGAGCTATAGCATGCCAGTCATCTACAGACACTGTTTGGATGAAAGATGGTGAAGGGTGGAGTAGCCAATGGGAAGAGCTCAAAGCTGCATGGATTGTGATTGCTAAAGAAAAAGGGCCCTTAGCTATCTGCACAGATAGCTGGGTTATCTTCAAAGGACTCACTTTATGGATGCCAGTGGCACAAACAACAATGAAATATGATAAACAAACCTTTTTGACAAGACATCTATGAGATTAGCAAGACTAGGACCACCACTGTGTATCATGTGTCAGGCCACTCCCCCGTTCAGAGTCTAAGCAGTAATGAAGCCGATGTACTGGCATGCATCTGATGACTGAAGAAACCCCTGTGGAAGGTGTCCTGGGTGGCTTCACTAGAAAATGAAACATACTGGGCAAAAGACTATGGGAAGTAATAAAATACTGATATTGTAACAAAGCAAATTGGTCCTGACAATCTGCATGAATATCAACACTGAAACAGGCATTGGCTGAGACAACAACAAATTATAATGTAATGAATGCCCCATGTGTTCAGAACACCAGCCCTGCCAGTTACCATTGGAACAGGGACACATCAAAAGGAGCAGGAAGCCCTTCACCCAATGGCAGATAAACTGTGTCAGACCGCTGCCCTGTTTGGAAGGGATCCTTTTGCTTTGACTCATGTGGATACCATGACAGGCATTTTATAAGCCCTCCCAAGTTGGCAGGCCATTCAGCACACTACTATATAGGGCCTGCTGTAGCTAAATGCAGCTTATGGGACGCTAAAAGTCATCGAAAGTGATAAAGGAATACATTTCACTGGATATCAGGTATAACAATGGGCTAAACAAATGCGTACAGACTGGTGCTTTCACCTCCCTCACCACCCCTGCAGGAGCTGGCCTCATAGATTGCTACAATGAAAGACGGAACAACACTCTCTCCCAGGGTGGACCACACACCTGCATGAGGCCTTCTGTGTGCTGAGAGGCCATGGGCTGGCCATCCTGCATCACTAGATATGCTTTCCCAGTCTTGGGTCACTCCCAGACAGTTGCAAATTTATACCCAAGAGGTCAAACTACAGCCTAGCTGAGGGGGGAGAAAATATCTTGTTGCCAACCCCTCAGGACATACAGCCAGGGGATAATATCCTCCATTGGCCCAGGACGTTCAGTCTGACCCTATTGGTGCTCCCTCCTAGCCCCTTGGGAGGAAGGACTTATCCAGAATCTTGACATTCACCTCAAATTATTGGTAAGTGGACAAATACTATCTAATGCCACGATCTCAACTCAGTTACTCTTCCTAAAGGCACCTTAACAATTACCATATGGCAGTTTAGGAATCCTCCTCTCACATTCCATGTCATGGATCAAAGTGCCCCTGGGCCTTATTGGGCCTGATATACTACACCAGGAGGGTGTCTCCAGAGAGTCACCCTATTGTCCCAGGACAGGAATATGGCTTGTGTTACCTGATGATAGAGACTTTCCATTGCTTGTGCCACTAAAGCATTTGTCTTATCATTCTTAAGCCTAGGAGCAGGGAATATGTTCCTGCAAAGGCCAGCACCTTGACACAAGTGCACATGTCTGTCCGCAGGGTATGTTCCTCCATCAGCACCCTCTAGAATGTCCCAGAAATCACATCTTGCTAACCACTCTGAATGAGCCTTCCAGCACAACTGACAGGGCACTGGGGGCACTCACCATGGACTGATGAGCCTGGCTGAGGCCAAAATCATGTTTTTCAATTAGTTCAAGAACAGGTTAACAAGACAGCCTATGATGTATAGTATGGGACAGCCTAGGATGGTTGACAGTTGTACGAATAGAAATTAGAGAATATTCCACCTTTTGTTATGAATGCCTAGATGGCACTCACAATGAGACACCTCAAAATATGGGGCAGAAACCATTGGAAATGTATATTCAAACCTTAACCCTCAATGAGCATGATGAATGGGAGAGGCAGAACCCCAGTTTAACTGCTTGGGCACATCTCATACCTTGGAGCACCCTATGGGCTTGTGGTTCCCAAGGATGGCTCTATTTATCCTACAACTAGACAAGTAGATGTACCTGGGGACAGTCCTACATACCTGGGAGGGTATTAGACACCTCCCTCCAAACCTTCTAACTGGAGATATGTTATCTACCAGACATGGGGTTAAATGCACCCCTCGGTGGTTCTAACTACTGTCACATTTCTCCTCACAACCTGGTGATATTTTTGAAGGAAAAGCCATAGAAGCTCTTGCTAATAATACTGCTAGTGCTCTTTATCTCTTACATACTCCATCTCTGTTAAAGGATGAGATTACAGAGATACTCAAAGAAACGTTACAGAATAGGATGGCCTTAGGCGTGCTTACTGCAGCTCAGGGTGGTACTCATGCCATGCTACACATAGAATGCTGTGTCTATATTCCTGATAATCAACATAATATGTTCACTGTCCTGAGGGCTCTGGATACAGAAATTTCATATCTTAAAAATGCCTGAGGACCCCTTTTCAGTTTTGTTTGGTTCTCTTTTGGAAAAATTCTTCATTGGTATTATTGTCATAATTACTTACCATTATTTAGAACTTGTGCTCTCTATTGTATTTGTGGGATATGGAAGGACTGTTTGACTCACACAGCCACTCCAGGGAATTGGCAGAAGACGAACAACTCACGAAGATTGTGAGGGTAGCACTAGAGTCAATGTCAGGGTTAAGTGAGGGTAAGTTCCACACATTGAGCTCCCCCTTTTTACCTATTTATCTGAGATCCAGTTGCTGGCCCAGCTAGATCTCATGAGCCCCTCATGACCATCCTTATCACATGAAACTAGCCCTTGGCCAGGGCTATTCCAGAGGTATGTCGTTTATGACCCTCACCTCATGGAAGTGAGATATGCACAATTCTCCCACAGTGAACATCATTCTCATAAAACTAGAGGCACTAATCCCCAAAGACTAAACCTAGACATGCCCTGCTGATTCAATTAATTGATAAACCTATCTTGTATTATAACTCCTAAACAATGTGTCTTTATTTGATTTATGTATGCTTTGTCCTTAACCTGTACAACCTGAGCCTGTATTCACTGATGGAACAGACTATTCTCTACTCAGTCATCAGTGGAGCTCCCCTAGTAAGTAAACTCATGTCTTTCTCTGCTAGACCTCCAAGTGTATTCTTTGGAATTCGTAAACATTGTAGGCAGTTCCTCTGAAGATTTTAGCCCTCCAAACATGGGGCGAGTACACTGTAATGAGAAAAATGTGGGCAGACCAAAACTCTCCTGTAACAAGATAATGCAGAGCTTACCAATACCTCATAGCCTTCTTTTTCTTAGCATATGGAAATCCATGCTTCTAAGCCCTCTTGTATTATCAGGTCCTGTTACTAGTTGCCAGTTCATTGCCTGTGAGAAGTGTTGTGTGTCACTTCCTTACTAAAGCATTTAAGAATGGGTATGAGATCATGATGTTCTCTCTCTCTCTGTGTCTCTCTGTCTCTCTGTCTCTCTGTCTCTCTCTCTCTCTCTCTCCCTCTCTCATTGGGGGAAGTCTACAAAACCCATTCTGGTGTAACAACAAGTTGATGGCACCTCCATCAGCCTAGACCCTGAATGGTGGTATTTGACAGAGGCCCCCAACAGCTTGCGGGGATATGTATATTTCACTGCAGTATACTGAGCCACTTAGAATCCAGCTTCAGTTTATTACTGAAACATACTCCTGCCTGGTCTAAGATATTTACTGAATTCCAGATTAGGAAAGAAGGATATAAGCTGCAGGAAAATTACTATATTATGCCCCTCAAGGTTTGTGTGGAAAAATATCAAACTAAAGAGAAAGAAGAGAGTCATTAGATGTATGTATCCTGATCCCTTCTTGCTGGAATGCCTACATAAATCTAGGAAGTGTCTCATTAAGGTGAATTTTCTGGTTGAACTTGATACAGGAGATAGCTTAGACATTTAGCTTAACTCATGATCTTTGTTTGCAAATGAAGAATATAAGACAAGAAGATTTCCCAGACCTTGGGAGAAGTTCAGAAAGCAGATGAGCCAAAAGTCAGTAAGCCGTCGATGGGCTCCACCCAGGAGAAAGAACTGGCCATCAGGACGAATGAGGACCTTTCATTAACATTCCCTTTTCTTTCTTTTTTTTTTTTTTGGAGAGGTGTTT
>NW_006206042.1:1746838-1789913 GCF_000334495.1 Tupaia belangeri chinensis | reverse complement strand
GAAAAAGCGACAAATCACCCACCACAATCCCTTCTCCTCCATTCTCCTCTCGGGATCTTGGGCACACACACACATGCGCCCGGTGTGAGTTTAAGCCACTGGGTCCGGGACTCGAACCGCGGTCGACTACGTGGGAGTCCAGCGACATAGCCATTATGCTAACTGCTGGTCCCCCAACATTCCCTTTTCTACACTCAGTCCCTATCCTTGGGATATACAGTAAGAGGATATAATACTGAAGATACTGACAAGCTATTCCATAAGACTATCATCAAAGGAATGATAAATTATTTCAGACTACATTGTAAATATCTCTTCCATTCCTCCATTATTTACAGAGTAGTGGCTCATGAAAGAGAGCAGAGAGTCACAGTGTGAGTAAAATACTGAGCCCTGCTACACAAACATTCTCATTGAGAATACACAGAAATGTGTGTGGACAAGATGTCTTTCTAACAGTAAAGGCTATGTTTGTCTTACAGATCCCTCTGCTATGAAACATGAAGAAATTCTAAGAGTGGGTCACAAAACACTGATATTACATACTCATTTATTCATTTACTTATCACAACAATTGACATTTTATATTTGCTATGTACCAGACCTCATGAAATGGACAAAAAAAATGCAATAGTCTAAGCAAAATAGATGGACTCCCTATCCAAGGAGTCATCACTAGAGTAAATACTTTCTAGTCAATGATTAACCAGTGTTTTAAGTTCTGAATTTTCACTTTACTCCAATTTCTACTTAATGCTGTACTACCTTTCCTCCCACCTCTCTTTCTGTAGAAAAGATAACCCTTCTTTTTCAGAAGTGTTGATTTCCGCTGGGAATGTCTGTACGTTATAATAGTCATAATAAGTTTTCCAGCAAGCCCAGTTGTGTTAAGTGAAATGGCAATCTGGAAAGCTTACCTGGGTACTTTTTTGTAATTGTGAGATAAATTGACCATGGCAGCAAAGAAGGAAATATTTTCAACTTGAGAATACGTATACCATTGGAGAGAGAGAGAGAAATCTAGACAGCATAGAGTCCCAGAAACACAAACACAACTGGATAAAGAAATCAAAGTCAGAGATTGTGTTAATTTCTGACTCTTCTGGTTGTATTTATATACTCAATGAACTATATGTGCCAAGTGGGCAAAGTGGCAATGACAAACACCAAAGTCCATTTTTGATTCTCTACTATATTCACAACAGAGCTTACTTTCCATGTGGCGGGCAACCAGAATGAGTTGTGAAGACCTCCTGTGAAGTCTACTAAAGCATATGCATTACTACTTCACCCCATATTCCTATATCCAATTTACTTAGGGAAATTCAGTGTAGATCCTTGAGCTTAGAGTAAATAGGAGTCCACTTAACCTTACAGTAAAATATAGCTTCAGATTGAGTTGGAACAAAAATAAAGAGAAGATTTGGCCTGGAAGTGCTACATTTTAGCTTCATTTGGAATGTGAGCCTGAACTTTTCAGATGGTCCAAAGGGATGATGCCTCAATGCTGACTGTGGAAAGGAAAACCAGACTTGGAACACTGTACCCATTGACTTGAGAAAAGTAATAGCTCTTTATAAATTGGCTTTATTTGGCCTTTGGAGTTTTCCATTACTCTCATGGTTTAGGCATGCTGAGTTGCACCACATGAAATTAATGCTGCTTTTGTAGTCAGAATGGTCAAATTTTGGCAATTCCATGTGGTTCAGCCTAATAGATGCCCTGAGAGACAACCTCACAGTTAGGACAGTCCAGTGTTTATAGCTGAAAAATACAGCTGTAGGAGTCAGATTGACTGATACAGTTCATGAGACCTGTGGGCTACAAAGAGCTCACTCAGTTCTGTCTATAGGAAACCATATCCTCCAGTGGAAACATTAAATGTTGTAGTGATGCCTTCCTTCAATGTGGCCTCTTGGGTACCATCTCCCTATCCCACAAGCCTGAACAGACAGAAGTATATAGATGGTGGTGCTAGATTTTTAATTTCACCTGGAAAATCCATGTATTGAGACTTGGCTGTGATGGGATTAAGAGGGTGAAAACTTAATCTGATTATGATGTTGCAAGGTGGAGTCTTTGAGAAATAATAAGTCATAAGAATGGGATCCCCATGAATGATTTCTGGTGGGTTTGTAAGGAGAAGGAAGGAAAGCAGAACAGAGAAAGACTTGTGGACACAGCCAACCTGTTCTCTTGCCCTTTTCATGTGATTCCTCAAGACTCTGCAGAATCTCTGTCAGACATGGCCTGGACCTTGGACACCCAAACCATGAGCTGAATAAAGCTCCATTTTATTAAATTGCCCAAACTCAGATGTTTTCTGTTATTGGAAATAGAATGAACTAGGACAGGAAGGGGTAAGAAAAAGAAGGAAGAGGACAAAAGGAGTAGGTAAAGAAAAGATGTTATATCTATTTGTAATGCTTTCAATTGCCGATACTTGAAGTCCTTCTAGACTAGCAGTGGCTTAAACTAATAAAGACTTTTTTTTTCTGTCTCTCACACCAAGAAGTGTGGAGTAGGTAGTCAAAGGTAGCACATTTTGGGACCAGCAGTTAGCATAATGGTTATGTCGCTGGACTCCCACCTAGTCGGCCGCGGTTCATGTCCCGGACCCGATGGCTTAAAACTCATGCCGGGTGCGTGTGCGTGCGTGCCCAAGATCCTGAGAAGAGAATGGAGGAGAAGGGATTGCAGCGTGGCCATCCCCCCCGGGGGGTTATTTCTCGCTTTCTGTCTCTCTGTCTCTCTGTCTCTGTCTGGCGAGTGCATGCAACCTATAACAAACAAAAAATAAAAATTCTCAGAAAAAAGGTAGCACATTTTATTTATTTTTTTAAGTTTGCTATAGGGTACTTGAACTCACTGGAGAGAGAGAGAAAGTGAGTGATAAATTAATCACCTCCTAGTGGGATGGCCACACTGAAATCCCTTCTTCTTTACTCTCTCAGGATTTAGGGTATGCACACATACATGCCGGGCACATTTTTTCAAACTACCAGGTCCAAGAATTGACCCGCATTGTCAGCCACATGAGATCCAGTGCCTTAATCACCATGCCTCCTGCTGGCTCCATAGTTCATTCTTAATATTTCCTTCAAAACATGCTGGTTTTAACATCCTAGATCACAAAATGGCTTCAGCAGTTCTAGTCATCATGTTCAAGTTCATGTTCAAGGTAGGAAAGGGAAAAAAAACAGCACAAACACATCCATCTTTTTTATTTTCTTCAGAAAAACAAATTTCCAAAAAGCCCTCCACCCCTTCTCATTCCACAGAAATCTGCTTATCTCACTGGCCAGAACTATGTTACGTGGACACTTATGTGGAAAAGATGCTGAAGTGGAGGGTCTTCAGTGGCTACTGGAGTAATGGCAATGCTGACTCTTCTGAAGAAGCATTCCAGTGTCCAGTCACCAGATTCCTGAGTTTGAAGAGGCAATTGTGGGGCTAGCAGGTGGCGTGGTGATTAAGGGCACTGGATCCTCACATGGCTGACCACGGTTCGAGTCCTAGACCTGGTGGCTTGCTTTCTCTTTCTCTCTCTCTCTCTCTCTCTCTCTTTCATTCTCACTCTGGTCAAACTAAAATAAATAAATAAAAGGTAAATAAAACAATTCTTTATAAAAAAAAAAAAGTGGCAATTGTGATAGCAGTTGTGGAGGAAATTCCTGCGTGGCAGTGTCTGGACACTAGCTACATTGCTGCCGAGAGCCCTTTGCCTCAGCAACGTTACTGGCTTCCTGAACTCTGGCTCTGAGCAGAGTGTTCATGAATGCTACAAACCCAAGAGTGTCCTCCTGACCCCTTGTTGTCTTTACTTTTGCAGAGCCAGAAGCACTCTGGCAGCCAGTTCAATCACCTTATTCTATGAGTCGTCCCTGGGGACAGAGCCTAGCATCTGCTCCTGTGGCCCTCTGTGATTTTGTAAACACGAAATTATATCTTTTAAACATCTTTCTGTTTACGACAGCTAGCATGGTTTCTGCTTCCTGCAGCAGGGCTCTAACTGATTCACAAGTCTACTCTTTTGCCACAGGTAGTGAGGTGGAAAGCGAGTTTGGGGGTCCTTGGCCTCTGCGCAGGCCTGACAAAAGGAAACTAACAAGAACTAATTTCCTCAGCTGCCCTGAGCCTCCACAGGAGAACACACATTTACTTTCCAGGCACAGATTTAATCACAAAGATCTGAATCTTTGTAAGGGCACATGATTCTGAAATCTGTCTTTCCTGAACAAATGGCACTTCTTTTGCATCCTCAAATTTTGGCTTCCTGTTCTCTTTCTTTTTTTTTTTTAAATTTTTATTGTATAAAAATGACTTCAGCACTAACACTCTGATACATGAATACATCACAAGATATGCAGCCTCCAGAATTTATAATCATTTTTGGAAACACTTTCTCTATTAAATACCATTTGTATGAAATGTATGAATTTTCACCCTCACAGAATCACTTTTAATGAATAGAGATTACAGAGGTAGAGCGATGTACCAAGATTCTTTGCCGCAACTCTGCATTAACTGGAATCAGTTATGACAGGGCCTGATCTGAACCTCAAAGCCACAGAACACCAGCTCCTTGAGGTGAGGGGATATATATACTTTCTACTGAGTGCCCAGCACCTAGAATGTTACCTGGAATATAGTGGGTGCTCAATAAATATTTGTTGAATTCATAAGTGCACATTGACTCTTCGGAGCCCACTCCCCTCTAGCCTCCAACATCATTTAAAAACCGAGGCAAAGTCATTGAAAACGACACTATCCTCAGACACCTCTCTGCATGCAGCCCCTCTTCATTCTCTTACTCGATATACCTGGTTTGCCCTAAATTCCTCCTGGATAATTATACAAGAGTAATGAAGAAGGCAAACATTGGGGTTTATCCCAGCATCCATACGGGCTCATTTCCTGGCTTTGGGATTTATTCCGTCTCAAAGACAGTCTTTAATCTTGGTGAATAATGCCTTAAATCCCACTGCTAAAACAATTTGGGGCTTTCTACCCAAACACAGGCAAATTAAGTGATGAGTTACCTAGATAACTGCCCAGCTTGCCAATTCTAACACGTACTTAAACAGTACCAAAATGTAATGGATGGATGAAATTATAGTATTTAAGAAATTAGATCTGAAGAAATGACAGTCGGTGGGGATGTGTGTGTACGTATGTGTCTAAACACGTGTATGCATACAGACGTGCAGTGTGTAGAAGGGTAAGACCACCAAGAAATATGCTCACATCATAATGGCTATTCTCTAAATAGCTGCATTCATAGTAGTTTAAAACACAACATTTGTTATCTCATTCAGTAGCTGAGAGTCAGGACTCCAGAAACAGCATAACTGGGGGGGTCTAGTCCAGGGCATCTTATGAGGTTGAGAGGAAGGGAATCAAGGGGAAAAAGAAAAAAGCAAAACATTTAAAGGACACAAAAATGTAAAATTATCTGTTGATGATAACATATATGATAATATCTTTAACTGGACTAATACACAGTGTATTCATGCTGGGAAAATTCATTTTGCAAGTTGTGGTTGAATGCATATATTTTTTTTCATTCAAAAAGAAACTAATAATAAATACAATTAAATAAGTAATTCTAAAAAAAATTAGAGATGATGCATTTTTCATTTATCTCTAAGTATTTTCTTTCCCTCTGAAAATAAAATAAAACCCTTCATATATATGTTTTAAAAAGAAAAAAGATGTAAGCCAGGACTGCTGCCACCTCAGAGCCTCATTGGCACTGGGGGGCCCCTCCAGGGTGACTCATCCACATAACTTTTAGCAGACACCTAAGTGCCTTGCTGGTTCTTGGTAGAAGGCTCCAGTTCCTCATCAAGTTTCTGGGTGTCCAGAGGATATGAACTGAATGATGCTGGAGGTGAGCGAGCAAGCAGGAGGCTGCAGTGCTTCTTATGACCCCATTTCTTTTATAAATTTTTTTTATTTTTTAATTAATTTATTTATTTTACATTCATTCACTGAACATCATCACAGTGTACAATATGCAATTTCCCATCCAGAATACACCATATAGTGGCTTAATCATACATGTTATCATCAACAAATAACTTATGATTTCTTCTTTCTTATATATATTTTTTCACCCTATTTCTCACCCATCTTCCACACTGTTTCTGATATCTATAGTTGCTTTTCATTCTTTTTTTCCTCCCACATTTTTTTTCATTTTTTATTTAGCTTTCTTTTATACATTCACATTATTTAGCTTGCAAAGTGAATATTTCAACAGGTGAACATCAACTGGACAAGGGAAAAATATGACTCCATTTCTGAAGTCATATCCTAGCCATTCTACTTATTTCTCTTTGTTAGAAGCAAGTTGCTAAATTCAATTTATACTCAAGGAAAGGGAAAATAAGTTCCACCTTCTGAAGGGAGGAGTATCAAAGAATTTGTGGATTTAAAATCACAACTGTCAACAAAGTAAGGTAGACATGGTTGAGGTTTGCTAACTTTACCATGCAATTTTAGCAACAGTGAAATGCTCGGAATATTACAAGTGCCCCTCCCCAAACTTCTCCTTTCCCTTTAGAGAGGGATACTGAGAAATCACCCCTTAGAGGGGTAGGGCCACATTGTATTCCTTCTCCTCTATTATCCTCTCAGGATTTGGGGCATGTATGCACACACTCCTGGCATGTCTTTCAAGCCAACAAGACCCAGGACTCAAACCACAGAGTCAGTCAAGAGGAATCCAGCACTTTAACCACCTACCATGCCACCTGCTGGCCCCTAAATTTTCATCATAAATATGTCAACAATATTTTTAAAATACTCTCAAGCATGTGAAAGAAACATAGAAAAACTAAAGTATAAAGCAATTGAAGAGTTTGACTCTACTTTTGCTTTCCTGACTCACAAGGGAGAGAAAAAAAAGAAGAGGAAGAAACTCTTATGAAGTTCACTGATTTTGACCTATTTAAAAAGACAGAAACAAAAAACAAAACAAAGATTTAATCATAACATTATAGAATGCTTCTCTTCTCTAATAGATTACCACTACATTAACAGAGGTCTAGTATAATGACACGTGAGAGGGGCCAGCAGGTGGCACGTTGGTTAAGGTGCTGGACTCCCAAGCTGCCAATTACAGCTTAAGATCCAGACCTAGTGGCTTGAAAATCACACCAGGTATGTGTGCATGCATGCCCAAAATCCCAGGAGGATAATGGAGGAGAAAGGATTGTGGCATGGCTATCCACTGTGAAAGGTGATCTCTCACTTTCCGTCTCACTGTTTCTCTTTCTTTCTCTCTCTCTCCACCCCCCCCCCCATTAGGTGAGCATAGTCACCCTTTGGCAAAAAACTAAAAAAAAAAAAAAAAGAAAGAAAAAAAGAAAGAACAAACAAGAGAGCTATAACATGGATTCTATTTAAGAAGGAGAACCCAAGGAAGCCCGAATAAAAGGAGGCCAAAATGAGGACTTTAGAGCAAATTAGAGCCTTTGAGGCCTATATCTACTGCTAACCACAAGCACAGCCTCCTAACCAAATAGACATGTCTAAAACCTCACTCTAAAGACCTTTTTATTTCAGTTCCTGTTATCTAATATGAAGAGACAAAATAAGCATCATAACTAGATACAGATATTTCAGAGATTTTTAAGTCATCATAAAATGAGAAATTTAAAATAACTCTGATTAATATACTAAGACTTCTAATAAAAAAAGCTTATTATTCTTTCCTTCACCATGTTCAGTCTATGAATAAATCCACCAAAGACATTCTTAATTTCTGTTACAGTGTTTTTTATTTCTAACACTTTTTTCTATCCTTTCTTAGAGTTTTCCTCTCTCTGCTCACAATATCCATTTCTGGGGACCAGCAGTTAGCATAATGGCTATGTCGCTGGACTCCTGCGTAGCCGACCACGGTTCGAGTCCCAGACCTGGTGGCTTAATCTCACACCGGGCACGTGTGTGTGCGTGCCCAAGATCCTGAGAGGAGAAAGGAGGAGAAGGGATTGTGACGTGGCCATTCCCCCTGAAGAGGTGATTTCTTGCTTTCTGTCTCTGTGTCTCTCTCTGTCTTTCTGGCAAGCGCATGTGCCCTATAGCAAAAACCTCTCCAAAAAAAAAAAAAATCTGTTTCTGCATGCTGTATACTTTTTCTATTAGAACACTTAGCATATTTTATAGTTTCAGGTTACCTAACAACAGAGCATCAAAATATATGCCACTAGGGATCGGCAGGTGGCATGGTGGTTAAGGGTGCTGGACTCTCACATGGCCGACTGTAGTTTGAGTCCTGGATCAGGTGACTTGCTTTCTCACTTTCTCTCTCTGTCTCTCTCTCCCTCTCTGGTCAAATTAAAATTAATTAATTAATTAATTAATTAAAAATAATTCTTTAAAAAAGATATGAGACTAAAACTGAAAGACTATACAAGGAAAATGCACTATTATTCTCAGATTTCAGCATCCTCCATTAGTAACTGACAGATCCACCAGACTGAAAATCAATAAAGATTGAGTCAAACTGGAGCCAGCAGGTGGCACAGAGGTTAAGGCAGCTTGATCTTACATGGCCAACTCTGTGGTTTGAGATCTTGATCCAGCAGCTTGAAAAACACCCAGGCAGTGCGCGTGCATGCTCAAAATCCAAAGAGGAAACTAGAGGAGTAGGAATTGTGGTTAGGCCATCCTCCCTACGGGGGTGATGTTTTTCACTTTCCCTCTGTTTCTCTGTCTCTCTGACAAGTTTATATGCCTTACGAAAAATAAATAAATAAATAAATTTGGTTACTTAGAAGAAATAGACAAATTATTTGAAAGATATAATCTAATGAAACTGAGCCAAGGAGAAATATGTTCTCTGAAAGGTTAATATCTACTAAAGAAATTGTTTCAATCATTAATACCTTTCAAAAAAGAAATAACCAAGCCCATATAATTTCACTGGTGAACTTAAAAACAAAACAAACATTTGGGACCAGCAGATGGCATAATGATTACATCGTTGGACTCCCCACAGAGTCAGCTGCAGACTGAGTCCCGGACCCAGTGACTTAAAACTCAAGCTGGATATGATAATAATGTGTTTAGTATCCTCAACTGGACTGGTGTGAAGTGTATTCATGTTGGGTAAATTCAACTTACAAGCAAAGTGATGTATAGTGATTAAATGTATAAAATAAATTTAAAAATATTAAAAACATAAGATCCACCCAAATGTCCACAAATAGAGGAATGGATTGAAAAAGTGTGGCACATATACACTATGGAATACCATTTGGCCATAAAATAACAATGAAACCCTGGCATTTGATAGGAAGTGGGTGAATATGAAAGATTTGCTGCTAAACTAAGCAAGCCAGACTGGGAAAGAGAATTCATCGTATGTCCCCTCTCAATATACAACAAATGTCTGCAATCTGTGGCAGAAACTGAAAGACTGGAAGGCAAAAAGGCATGAAGAGAAACTGTGGATATTAGAGACAATGTGGGATGAATGTGGGAAATAGAGGAGAGTGAGAGGGAAGGAATCAAGGGGGAAAAGAAAGAAGCAAAACATTTAAGGAACGCAGAAATGAAAAATTATCTGTGGTTGATGATATGTATGGTGATATCTTGGACTTAAGCACTATACAGTGTATTCAGAATGGGAAAAGGTATTTGGCATTTTGTAACGATATGGAGTGGTTGAATATTAAAAGAAAAAAGAAAAAAGAAGTGCTGAAAAATAAAATAAAATAAAATAATTTAAAAATAATAATAATACTAAAACTCACACTGGGTGCATGTGCATGTGTGTCCATAACCTGAAAAGGAGAATGGATGAGAAGGGATTGCAGAGTGGCTATCTACCCTTGGGGAGTGATTTCTCACTTTCTGTTTCTCTGGTGAGCATATGTACCCTATAGCAAAAATCTCTCTTTAAAAAATGTTTTAAGAAAGAAATTATACCAATTTTTTACAACCTCATCCAGAAAATAGAAGCAGGAAGAACATTCCCTATTCATGTGGGGACACCAGCATTATCCTAATACCCAAACTGTATAAAGTTGTTATAAGAAAGAAAACATGTAGAACAATGTCTTTCACACATAGATTCATAATCTTTAACAAAATATCAGTAATCAAGCTCAGCAATGTATAAAAATAATTATACACTATGACCAAGTGAGATTTATTGCAAGTATGCACAACTGGTTCAACATTCAAAAATCAATGAATGCAGGATCAGCAGTGGCATAATAGTTATGTTGCTGGACTTCCATCTAGTTGACTGAGGTTTGAGTCACAGATCCATCAGCTTATAACTCACTCTAGGTGCATGTGTGTGCATGCCCAAAACCCCAAGAGGAAAACAGAAGATAAGGGTTTCTGTGTGGCCAGCCCCACTGGAGAGGTGATGTCGTGCTTTCTGTCTCTCTGTCCTTCTCTGTCCAGCAAGCGCACACGCTCAATAGCAAAAATCTATATAAATAAATAAATAAATAAATAAATAAATAAATACAATCTAACACATAAGCAGACAAAAGAAGAAAAATCTTATGATCATATCAATAGATGCAGAAAACATTTTTGAAAACATTCAAGGGTGCTTATTTGAGAAATAATAGCCAGGCCAGCTGGTAGTATGGTGGTGAAGGCAGTCAGATTCTACATGGCCACCTCTGCAGTTTGAGTCCTGCACCCAGCAGCTTGAGAAACATGCTGGGCATGTGTGTGTGCATGCTCAAAATGCCCAGAGTAGAATGGGAGAAAAGGGATTATGGTATGGCCATCTCCCATTAAGGACACTTTCTCGCTTTTTCTTTCTCTTTCCTTCTCTGTCTCTCTCCAGTGAATGCACTCACCCTATACGAAACTTTCAAAAGAGAAATATTTTCCTATTCTGATATCTTGAAGTGTTTTCTCTAGGCGTTCCTTAAGCAGTTTTATTGTTTTGGACTCTACATTTAAATCTTTAATTCCATTTCAGTTGATTTGTATAAATGGCAAGAGATAGTTTCATTCTTTTTCAGGAGGATATCCCTTTTTCTCAGCATCATTTATTGAAAAGGTGATCTTTTCTCCATGTGATTGTCTTAGGACATTTATCAAAAATCAATTGGCTACATGTTGTTGGATTTATTTCTGGATTCTCTATTCTGTTCCATTGGTTTACGCATCTGTTTTTGTAACAGTACCATGCTTTTGGCTATTATGATAAGGGAAATACAAATCAAAACCACAGTTGAAGTATAAACTAACCCCAGTCAGAACAGTTATTATTAAGAGAACAAAGAATAACTGATGACATTGCAAAAGAAAGGGAAGCTATATGCACTACAGGTGGAATGTAAATTACCACAGCCAATGAGGAAACAGTATGGAGCTTCCTCAAAAACCTAACAATAGAACTACTTTATGACATAGTAGCCCCATTATTGAATATTTACCCAAAGAATGGGAAATCATTATCAGAAAGACATTTGCAGATTCATGTTAATTCCAGCATTGTGGATAATGGAATAAATTGTTCACATGGAATCAACCTGAGTGTCCAACTGTGGATAATGGAATAAATTGTTCACATGGAAACCTGAGTGTCCAAAAATTGATGAATGGATTAAGAAAATGTGGCACATATACACAATGCAATACTACTCAGCTATCAGAAAACAAACAAACAATATTCTGTCACTTGGCACAAATTGGAAAAACCTGGAAGATATAATGTTAAATGAAGTAAGCAAGTCTATAAAAAACAACTGTTTTATGTTCCCACTTAACATCTATCAAATGTGAGAAACTGAATGAATTGATGGCATAGAAATAGAGAGAGCAGGGCTAGCTGGTGGTGTGGTAGTTAAGGTGGCTGGATCCCATATGACCAAATGTGTAGTTCTAGTCCCAGTTCATGGAAAACATGCTGGGAGTGTGTGTGTGTGTGTGTGTGTGTGTGTGTGTGTGTGGGTGTGTGTGTATGTGCATGCATGTGCACATCCAAAATCTCAAAAAAGAGGGAGAAATGGAGAAGAAAGGATCACAATGTGACCATTTCCCATGGGAAGTGCTTTCTCACTTTGTCTTCCTCCCCCCAGGAGTGCGCATGCCCTCTGGCAAAGAATTTAAAAAATATTAAGCTGGAATCCCCAAACTGGACGATACCAATACCTGGAGAGCTTGTGGCCAACAAGAATGGTCTCAGTCATGGCAGGTAGGGTGCAAAATGGAACAGCCTCTTTTGAACACATTTTGGTAGCTTATTGTAAAACAGTCTTACCACACAGCTCAGCAGTCATATGCTGAGGAATTTACCCAAATGAATTGTTAACTTTCAGCCATACAAAAATTCACATACAAATCTTTATAGAAACTCTATTTATAATTACCAAAAGCTAGGAGCAACCAAAACTCCTTCAACAGATGAATGATGAATAAACAAACTGTGGTATATCCATACAATGGACTATTATTTAGCAGTAAAAATCAAAAAGCTATAAAGCCATAAAAATACATGAAGAAAATTTGTATCCATATTGCTAAGTGAAAGAAGCCATTCTGAAGTAACTACACACTGTTTGATTCTAACTATGTAACATTCTGGAAAGGCAGAACTATGGAGACAATAAAAAGATCAGTGTTTGCTAAGGGCAAGATGAGGGAGAAATGAATAGGTGAAGCACAAGATAAGTTTAAAGTGGTCTATTCTGTATAATACTGTAACAGTAGATACATGACACTGTGTTTTGGTCAAAAGTTGCCCAAATTTATCAAACACATAAATCTACAGACTCTAGAATCTGAGCAAATAAACGGAATAAACTAAGAAATATCGCACTAGAACATATCATAGTGGAAGCTTTGAAAACAAATTATTGAAACAAACAGCTGAAAGCAGCTATAAGAGTAATGGTAAAAATAATTTGAATGACAGTGAATCTCTCCTCAGAAACTGTGGAGAAAAGGACAAAGTTGCACAATATTTTGAGTATGAAAATAAATAAACTATCAATCAAAATTCTATATCTAGTTAAAATAGACATCAGAAATGAAAGATATATTCCAAGGAAAGAAAACTAAGAGATTTTTGTCACCATTCTAAAAGACTGGCTAAAGAAGTTCTTAAC
The DNA here is from genome assembly GCF_000334495.1 of Tupaia belangeri chinensis. Taxonomy (NCBI): domain Eukaryota; kingdom Metazoa; phylum Chordata; class Mammalia; order Scandentia; family Tupaiidae; genus Tupaia; species Tupaia belangeri. The sequence continues at coordinate 1,776,816 of NW_006206042.1, read as the reverse complement.
ATTGAAAGAAAATAAGAGTTCTTGGAATGTCAGAAAGGAAGAAAACACAATAAATAAAAACATATGAGAAGGGGCCAGCAGCTGGCATGGTGGTTAAGGCACTGGACTCCCACATAGCAAACTACAATTTGAGTCCTGGACACGGTAGCTTGAAAATCATGTGAGTGAGTGTGTAGGTGTGCCCAGCATCTCAAGAGGAGAAGAGATTGTGGTGTACCCATTCCCCCCGGGGTGTGATTTCCCACTTTCCCTCTTACTTGCTCTCTCTAGCCAGAACACACGTTCTCTGGCAAAAACATAAAAAAAAAATTTAAAAATTAAAAAAAAAAGATGAATATAGCAGACTTTCTTTCTCTTCTTGAGTTTCATTTTTTTTTTGACATTTAAGGCAAAAATCACAACAGTCTTATATGGTAATAATTCATCTTTTTTTGAGAGACTTTTGCTATAGAATATGTGTGCTCACCAGAAAGACACAGAGAGACAGAAATCATCCCCCAGCAGGGATGGCCACACCGCAATCCCTTTCCTCCATTCTCCTCTTGAGATTTTAGGCACACATCCACACATGCCCAGAGTGAGTGGGAAGCCACCAGGTCCAGGACTTGAACTGCAGTTGAATACATGGGAATTCAGCAATGTAACCATTATGCTATCCACTGGTCCCAGTAATATTTAACTATTAAAGGCACATTATGAATGGGGATGACAAGGCGACTCCAGTCATGGTTATGTGGATCTGCTCATTATGAAACAACATAGAAGCACACACATACGCAGACAGTACCCATGCCCGATTCTTGGTTTTTATACTGTACTATAATTACATAAGTATAGCAATTAAGAAAACCTGGGTGAAAGGGACAAATAACCTCTTGTGTTCTTTGAAATAGTGTACCTATCTCATTCTGTGAGGTCCGTATTGCCTTGATATCAAACCAAAGACATCAGAAGAAGATAGAGCTCAGACCAATACCTCTTCTGAATATAGATGCAAAACGCTTCAACAAAATACTAACAAACTGAAATCCAGCATGATTTAAAAATGATTAAATACCATGGCCGTTGGGAATTATGCCAGGAATGCAAGTTTGGTTTAACAACTATCAAGAAACGTGATATATTCACATCATGGAATATTATTTAACCCTAAAAAGGGTTATGCCATGATGTATGACATGTGCCACAACATGGAATGAACCTTAAAAACACTAAACAAAGTGAAAGAAGCCACATGGAAGACCACATATCATATAATTCCACTTTTAGGAAAGGTCCAGAAAAGGCAAATCTATAGAAACAGGAAGTAGAACAGTGGCTGCCTAGTGTTGGGGGTTCAGGGAATGAGCAACAACCCCCACAAGGTACAGAGCTTCTTTTTAGAGTAGTAAAAATGTTAAAAAAATCAGATTCTGGCAATGGGACACAACTCTATAAAATCCACTGTATTTTGCACCCAAGTAGTGATTTGTGTGTGTGTGTGTGTGTATAAATTCTACCTCAGTTAAGTTTTCTTTTTTTTTTTTTTTTAACCACCAAAAACTATATTTGCAGGCCCAGGCCCAGCTGTGGCAGCACAAGTGAAAGGGCAAGCCTGAGGCTGAGAACCAAATCCAGGTTTCATTCCAAGTCCAAACTAAACAAACCAGGCATGGTGGCAAACATCTGTAGTCCCAGCTTGCTGGGAGGCTGGGGCAGGAGGATCACAATGTGCAAGACACTGTCAAAAAATAAAAAAAATTTAAAAAAAATTTAAAAAAAGAACTAAAAATCTCTCTCCTACCTGTCCCCATTAAAAAAAAAAGTTATCTACAGTCTGTAAATAATTCAATACAAAACCAATACCTCCCATTCACCTCAGAAATTCCTGCAGACACTAATGCCCCACACCCACACCCCAAGGCCTCTAAACATCTGAGGACACTGCTGCCTGTGGATACTTTGCTTACAAAAGCAAAGAGGATGGTGTCCTTAAAATATGTGTGTTAATAATGTTGGAACTGAAATGTGTTTTGGTCCAGAAAGGACATGCTCTTATCTGGAAACTTGCTTATATAGTATATATATATTTTTTTCTTTTTTTTGAAGAGGTTTTTGCTATAGGGCGTGCGCGCTCGCCAGACAGACAGAGAGAGACAGAGAAGCAGAAAGGGAAAAATCACTCCCCAAGGGGGAATGGCCACGCCACAATCCCTTCTCCTCCATTCTCCTCTCAGGATCTTGGGCACGCACATACACACGCCCGGCATGAGTTTAAACCACCAGGTCCGGGATTTGAACCACAGTCGACTACGTGGGAGTCCAGCGACATAGCCATTATGCTAACTGCTGGACCCGCTTATATAGTATATTATTCCTTATCTTGTGAGAATAGATAATTGAGGAGTGTGTGTGTGTGTGTGTGTGTGTGCACGCGTGTGCACCAGTCTTGATATGGAATTTATAGTTAGCTTATGGGTCTGAGGCCCCATGCTTCCCAGGCCTCCTCTGTCACTTACACATAAACAACTTAGAGTAGCGTTTGGCTCATTACGTTGACTTTACTACTGTTGGGTTATGTGGAAAGTCATGAAGTATTTTTCTATGTTCTCATGACTTTTCCAACGACCCAATAGTAGTATCAGCAGCAATAGCAGTAGTAATGGTAGAAAGACAGAACAAAACAAAGCATTAAATAGACATAAAAATGAAAAGCTATCTGTTAATGTATACAGTAATATCTTTGACTAGGCTGATAGGCACCATATTCATGCTGGGAAAAATCCATGTTGTGTACTGTAAAGATGTACAGTGATTAAATGTAAATTCAAAAATTAAAAAAAATAAGTACTACAAATCTCAAGTTAGGAAATACACAGAAAAGATTTGGTATTGGATAAATTTTAGGAATTATTATTAAGTAATGTGAGCTGCCTATATTGTATGTCACATTCTATAGCCAGAAATATTCACTCATTTTCCCCAGCTCTACCCAGTCCCCCACTCCTACACACACACACACACACACACACACACACACACCATATACACACACAAATACACCAGCAGTAGCAGACTGAACTTTTGACTTCTTTTCTAAAACCTTGAGTCTGGTTGTTGGACTTGACTTTCAGTCCTTCACCTCAGGCTCAAGTCTTCTGCTATCTTTTCTCTCTCTTCTCCCAAGAGCATTTGCACTCTTAACTAATATCTCACTTAACTTACTGTGGGTTTTGCCACAGCTCTTTTCTCTAATTAGTCCCATTAGAGGTTGAGAAATAAGAATAGGAGAAGAATTTGATCTCAGCTACAAAAGGATCTGAGAGAAGAAAAAAAGAGAGCCCATGGGACTTTGCTTTTTCAGCACGTTGCATTTTTTTCCCTCTTTGTCCACCCTGAGATAAAGAGAGAATACAAGAGGGGACCAGCAGTTAATGTAATGGCTATGTCACTGGACTCCCACGTAGTCGACTGACCGTGGTTCGCGTCCTGGACCCAGTGGCTTAAACTCATGCCGGGCGTGTGTGCGTGCATGCCCAAGATCCCAAGAGGAGAATGGAGGAGAAGGGATTGTGGCGTGGCCATCCCCCCTGGGGAGTGATTTCTCGCTTTCTGTCTCTCTATCTCTCTCTGTCTGGTGAGTCCACATGCCCTATAGCAAAAAGCCTCTTGAAAAAAAAAAAAAGAGAGAGAGAGAGAGAATACAAGAGAACCAAATGAAATGCAGCCAGACTTCTCCCAAGAGCATTTGCACTCTTAACTAATATCTCACTTAACTTACTGTGGGTTTTGCCACAGCTCTTTTCTCTAATTAGTCCCATTAGAGGTTGAGAAATAAGAATAGGAGAAGAATTTGATCTCAGCTACAAAAGGATCTGAGAGAAGAAAAAAAGAGAGCCCATGGGACTTTGCTTTTTCAGCACGTTGCATTTTTTTCCCTCTTTGTCCACCCTGAGATAAAGAGAGAATACAAGAGGGGACCAGCAGTTAATGTAATGGCTATGTCACTGGACTCCCACGTAGTCGACTGACCGTGGTTCGCGTCCTGGACCCAGTGGCTTAAACTCATGCCGGGCGTGTGTGCGTGCATGCCCAAGATCCCAAGAGGAGAATGGAGGAGAAGGGATTGTGGCGTGGCCATCCCCCCTGGGGAGTGATTTCTCGCTTTCTGTCTCTCTATCTCTCTCTGTCTGGTGAGTCCACATGCCCTATAGCAAAAAGCCTCTTGAAAAAAAAAAAAAAGAGAGAGAGAGAGAGAATACAAGAGAACCAGATGAAATGCAGCCAGATGCTTCTACTGGCTATAGAATGCCAAGAAGCACAAATACAAGGTCTTATACTTTGTAAGTGTTCAATGGTTCATCCGCCTAAAATTGTGTTCCACTCTTACAAACTATCAGGCCCCATGCTGGGTCCCAGGCATGCAGGGATGGGTGCTGGGAATTGCGTGTCCTGCCCACACCATGCACTTCCAAGCTTCTGTGCTGACCGTTCTATCCCATTTACTTGCCATTCTCTTTCCCATGCTACGCCCAGGTGAATACATGTCTACGTTCCAGTTTCATCCTCTGTCTAGACTACCCCAAGTAGAACTGAGTGCTCACCCCAGGCCCCCTGTGTAAGTGGCCAAGCCTTCCCTTAATGGCCACATCACCATCACCTCCCTAGTTATGCATCTATTCCAGCTTCTGCACATTTTTTGCAATATATCTATTAACTTAGGTGTCAAATTGGCAATATATATACAAGTTAAAACTTCAAAAAGGGCATAAAGAAAAAAATTAATCTCTCCACAATTACTTCCATCAGTTAAATTGTTTTTACAGATTAGACTCACTATTGAGACTCTGAGCTTCTTAAGGGTATAGCTCTATCTAGTTTGGGACAGTGACTGTACATTATAAATACTCAGAATATATATTTTGAGTGGAAAATGGTTAAATTTTTTATTGGATGCAAAGTACACACTTTCAAAAATGAAAATAATGGTATCATAAGTGCTAAAATGTTAGAGACAGTTGCAAAGTAGTGGAAGAACAGATGAAGGAACAGCCAGCCTTGCCTGGGTGAGGGAGGATGGAAGAGAACACAGTAGTTGTTAGCGTTGATGATGACAATGGAGGTAGCCCTAACATTATCAATACCCATGGAGCCCAACCCTTTCAAACATACTCTCTGATTTTATAGGATTGCTCTCAAGTCTCATAGGATTACTTGTCATTTCTCAAACATTGCAAGGTTTTTCTGAGAAAATCCTTTGTATTGTTTCATAATAATTTTGATGACGATATATGCATATATGCACACATCCATACAAGATGATGATATGAAATGTAGTGCTTACTGTGAATTTTTGACAAAATGGTTTTGTAAAACCTTATTCTAGAGAAATAGATTTTTACCTTTAGTAGATCAGAGACATCTTTGAAAATCTGGTGAGAAGGCACACATGCACCTGCATTCACAATATTTCGCACACTATTTTAGAGTTCACAAACCCACTGAAATATGTCCAAGAACCTCTCAGGGATCTAGAGACCTCAACTTCAGAACTGTCTCAAAAGACACACCAGGTACTGATTATCATTGAGACATTGACAGCACCTCGTCATGTGCTCAGTCTGCCAAGTGAAAGAAATTCTGGAAAATACTCACTATGCCTGGGACCCTGGATCACCAGAGAATTGTGGAGAGAGAGAAAATTACAGGTGACCTAAAAAGTGTCTTAGGCCTGGTTTTGCAGTTAAAAATATGGTATAAGCATAAGAAGAAAAATGGAATGAGTTGACTTTGAGGCTAAAATAAGCATGAGTCAGTTATTCCCCAAACACGGAAGTATGTAAAAGTAGATGCCACTATACGCAGGCTTTTGCAATGTACCTTCTAGCTCTGCCTCAAGTAGATATACATGAAAAAAAGTTTTAATTACACACATAACTGCCCATTCAAGGGAAAAAATATATAAGACATTAACAGAGATGAGTCTTGTATTTTAGAACGAAACTCCAAGAGGAAAAGGCACAAGACAAAAATAATCTTTCAGTTCCTCACCACACTCCAGCTCACCCACCCAGCAGAAGGCAAAATAGGCATTCAGTGATTGATTCATTGAAAATTGCAGTTCACACTTGGAGAAGAGCAACCAAAACCATTTGCCCAAAATTAGCCACCACCACCCCAAACAGTTACCACGCAGCCACCATGGAATTGATTCTCAGAAACTTTCAAGGAATAAGATGATAAATGTTTAAGAAGAGACCATCTAGTTGAAGGCATTATTCTTTGAAAAGAGTAATTTATCTGTTCTCTCTCTGCTTGGCTTCCAGGGCTGAAACAATAACATGGTTTAAAATTATCTCTTTTTTGGGCCAGCCCATGGTGTGGTGGTTAAGATGGCTGAATCCCACAATTGTGGTCAATTGCACTGTTCAAATACCTGACCTGGTGGCTTGAAAAAAACAAGCTGGGAGCATGAGCAAGTGTGCCAAAAACCCCAAGAGAAGATGGAGAAGAGTTGTGTTGTGGTCCTCCCTCCTGGGGAATGCTTTCTCATTTTCCCTCTTTCTCTCTGTGTCTCTCTGTCTCTCTCTGGCAAGTGCATGTGCCAGAGAAGAGAAGAGAAGAGGAGAGGAGAGGAGAGGAGAGGAGAGGAGAGGAGAGGAGAGGAGAGGAGAAGAGAAGAAAACAGAGAGAGATTTTTTGTTAAAAGTTTATTTATTTCTTCCATAATAGAAAGAGAAAAGTCAAAGAAAGAGAGACTGAGAGACAGGCACCCCCAACAGGGTCTCCATGCCAGGACCCACCCCCAACCTCAGCTGTCCTGGTGTAAAGGCACATACCTACTCATCATTCACAGGGAATTCCTAAGACCCAAACCAAAGACCTTTGTGATGTGCATCCAGCCGCATTACTACTGCACCACCACTTGGTCCCCCAAAATTGTGCTTTCTCCTACAGAAGTAAAGGGTGCTTCAACTAAATACATGCAGTGTAAGTGGCCAATAAGGATGGGTTCATGGAAAGAAGTGCCTCTCTTTGCTGAAACTGTTTATTTTTCAATCAGCAAATGGCAAAAAAAAAAAAGACTTTGTGAAATACCTGTCAAGGGTTATATAATTGAAATCATGGAACTGGGCAAAGTTTCAGGTGGTCCCTGGGATTCTTTAACTGAAGCCATTGCTGCCTTCATCAGCACTAGGTCTGTTCCACTCAAAGACAAAAGTCAAGCACAAAATGACCAGGTGAAGTGGGAGCCAGGAGGGTTTTCAATCACGCACAAGAATAAGTAATCAAAGGGGTCGTGGAGGGCTGCCGGCGTCTGCAGTAACGTGCACTCTGAGCAGAAATCCTAGCTTCTATCTTCTTTCCAGAGCTTAAGTAGAAGAATAGTCTGAATGTTTGAAGCAATTCACAAGAAAGCTTTCTACTTGGTCTATTTGTGGGATTGAAAATGTTTCTGAGCAGAAAAAAACATTGCTCTGGACTAAAGGTCTCCTGATGAAATAAGTCAATCTGTTGAGAAATGCTTCTGTCCACAGCTCTGTACACAATATCCTTGGACTCTGGACACCTCAGACTGTAAACAGGGTCTAGCAATGCAGTGGTGATGATGCAGGTCTCTGATAGAAGGCCTATTTTCCATTGACTTGATCAGCTCGGGCTTAGGTTAGGCAATGGGGACACAGCCATACTAGACAATGACCATGATGAAATGGGAGGCACAGGTGAAAAATTCTCCAGAAATGGCAGGATGATGAGATATTGACATAGCAGATACAAACCAAGCCCATGAAAAGCTGGAAATGTGTGTGGTGAATAAAAAAGTGTTTACTTTATGGATACTATTGGCAGTGCAGGAGTCTGATGACAGGAAGGATGTCCCAGAAGAAGTGGGCCACTACAGTGTCACAGAAGTGCAAATGGAGCACAGATATCATCAGATAACTGCAAGGACCAAGCCAATGCAAAGGCTCCACATGCCAAGTGGACACAAAGTATAATTTTCTTTTTCCTTGCCAGAGGCCATGAGTACTCACCAGAAGAGAACAAAAGAAGAGAAAGATAAAACATCCCCTAACAGGATATGGTCACTTCACAATCATTTTCCTCCATTTCTCATTTCTTCAGGATTTGGGGCATTCACACACATGCGGTCAGAATGTTTTTCAAGTTTCCAAGCCAGGATTCAAACCAGTCAGCCATGTGGGATCCAGATCATCATACATTGTCCTTAATTACTACACTATTGGACCAGCCTACACACATCTTTTTTATACAAGGACTGTGTGTCTCAGAACTTTCCAGGCAATGACACAGAAGTTGATGGAGGTCAAGATGACAAGACTAAGAAGACTATCTGGTTCTGAGTTGTGACTCTAGAGCACACAGAGGCCTAGTGATCAATGTGTATGGGCTCTGGATTACCCAGCATGCTCAGGAAAAAGCACATGGTGCATGTGGGTGAGGGCCACAATGCTGACATTCCCTGCGGACATTAAGATACAGATGACAACACTTACAGAAGCTGGAAACACCTGCAAGATGACCTCTGCAACTTCTCTGAGTTTCTTTCTCTGTATTCTGAAGTTTTAGGGCTATTAATTAAACAAGTCAACATGGAGAAATTCTTGTTCCAACACAAACTCTTGGTCATGGGCAGAAGCATGACATGGATAAAGACATATAATAAAGCAGGAGAGGAGCAAGAAAGGTTGGTCAAGACCTCCTCAATGCACACATGAGACGTCTGCCCCTGCTTCTTCAGTGCCTGTATGCCGTATCACTGCACACTGGTAAATATAAGCCTCTACATAGAGAAGAGAACTCTCCTCTCCAAGATACAGAGCTATGCCAACTCCCTGGCATCATACTTGTTTTCCTTGGCACATCTCCTCTCCCAGATGCTGGTGTCATGAAGGGATCATGAATATCAAGAAAATGGTTGCAGCCAATGGGTTCCAACAAATGGCAAATTTTATTTAAATTATTTTTAATTGCCACAGAGCATATGTACTCACCAGAGAGAGAGAGACAGACAAGAAAACAGAAAGCAACCCACAATGGAATGTGGTCATGCCACTAATCTTTCTCTTCCATTTCTCCATCTGTTTGGGGATTTGGGGCATGCACGCATGTGCACCCAGCATGTTTTTTAAATCCCTGGGGCCAGGATCTTTGTGGGATCCAGCTCCCTTAACCACTAGGCTATAAGGCCAGCCCATCATAAAAAAATTTATATTAATAAAAAGAAGGGGAAAAGTCCATCTCAGCAATGAAAGCTAAATTCTAAAAAAACTATGAAATTGAGTGGTCCAAAAAGAAGTGTGATAGTGTAGGCCTGTAGAGAAGGGTAAGAACTGAGTAATAGGTATTCTGACATTCTAGAGGGTGGTTTCAGTAGAATTCTGAATTTGGAAGTGAGATTTCAGTGAGGTAACATGGTGTAAATGTCTTACTCAAACCAAAAGTAGAAGATAACCAACTTAGCAAGGATATTCTTTCATAAATGCACCCTGAAATTAACACACTGATGTCGAGGAAAGACTTCTATATATCAACAGGACCTGAAAGTGACAGGATAATTTGTAAAGATGCCATAATTTGGAAAGAGAGAGAGGAGTCATCCCGCAGCCCCGGAGCCTGGCATTTAGAGTCTGAAGAGCTCTTTCGGTAAAAAGGTCAGTCATGATCTCAGGTGAGCACTGATTTCTCTCTGTTGTTGTAAGGAATGTTATGAAGTGGGAAATAGATATGATAGCTACTCTGTCAAGAAGAGACAATCTAGAATCTCTGTGGAGAATATACATTGCATCCTCAATGTCCTGTGGAGAATCTTGCTTTTCTCCTGTTGTTCTTTGTCATAATCACTGTACCTCAAGAAAGAGACTTCCTTCCTCTTTCTCCTTCCATCATCCCCTGAAATTTGGCTTCTGCCATGCTCACTTTATGAAAATTGCTCTTGCAAAGGTCACAGTGAAGTTTTTATTGCTAAATCCAGCAAACTTTCTACTTACATCTTTTGGATGCATTTAATACCACTGGACACTACTTGCTGGAAACTTCCGCTAACCCAGTTTCCATGACACCACATAGACTACCTTTCTCTCTATTAAATATGATTTCCCCCCCTCCTCATCCTTTTCCCTGACTTTTCTTTGCCTCCAGCCCCCTAAATGCAACTGTTTCTTCAGATCAGCTGCCAGCTCCCTGGCCTTTTATCACGTCTCTCCCACTGAAATAGATAATTTATTTTCGTTTCATCATCACTTACATGTTGGTTCCCCTGAAACCCATATTTCTAATCCCAAGTGACAGTCACATATATCAGATTCTTCACTGACCTTTTTTACGTATAGGTCATGCTATCATTTCAGATATATCATTTTGAGAATCAAACTTATCACCTACCCTGCACCTCCTCCAAATGAACTCCCTCTCAATTGTCCTAGCTGCACAAATAGCATCGTATTTTTCTAAATCACGTGTCATAGCAGTAACCAACACTCTGCAATGCTTAAGTCACATAGGAAGGTCCCAGACCATGTCCCAAAGTCGCCCTGTTCACCCCAGTGGTGTGTGTGTACCCGTAATCCAGGCTGACTGAGGCTGGAAATGGGTTGTAACATGAAGACTCTGTCTGGGGTGCCTCTTTCTTTCTTTCTTTCTTTCTTTCTTTCTTTCTTTCTTTCTTTCTTTCTTCTTTCTTTCTTTCTTTCTCTTTCTTTCTTTATATTTTCTACAGTTTTTGTCATAGAGCATGTGCACTTGCAAGAGACAGAAAGAGAGAAAGACAGTGAAAAGGAAAGTGAGAAACCAAACCTGGTGGTGGGGGTGGAGGGGATGGCCACACTGCCATCCCTTCTCTTTCATTCTCTTCCTGGGATTCTGGGCATGCACACATACACTCCCAGTGTGAGTTTCAGGCCTCTAGGTTTGGGACACGAACTGTGGTCTGCCATATGGGAGTCCGATGCTGCTGGGACCATGCAGTTAACACAACCTGAGTATGAAAGAACTGCCCCTCATGCCTAAGAGCAAGGACTCAGCTGAGGAGAACTGTTTGCAAGGTCAACAGTTTTATGGGTTCTAATCCTCCATTGTGTTGCTGTACTGGCCTGCACTCAATTTCTCTGCCATGGGCCTTATTGCCGTACCCCGGTACCCCATAAAGGCACCCCCTGCATTATTATAACTTTTACAATAAACCTGAAGGAATGCAGAACCACTAAGGTGGCGGCTGCAAATGGGAATTACTCCCATTAGACTCACCCCCACCCTCCTGGAAAATGTCAATAAAGAATGCTACATTCACTTGTCCTACTGGGGATTACATCGATAAGCACTAGGAAGGTTTAGGTTAAAGCTACTAAATTGGCGAAACAATCTCAGTAGCTGGGAGGGGCTCAGGGACTCATCCATGAGGTGCTGTTACCCCGAAGACCATGAGCCACCTTTAATCTCAGGACAAGGGAACACTTTAGTATATACTAACCTTGTCTTTACTAAACCAGACAGGATTTATTTCTAGGCCCTTGTAACCAGCAATTTGCTGCCACCCTAGCCTGAGGCTGAAGTTCTCAAAGCTGACCTGGAGTTCAAGTTTTCAAGTCGATCTGGGACTGAAGTTATCAAGCTGGCCTAGGACTGAGGTTATTAAGATTCCTGGGAACCCTCTCATCCAAAGACCCTCCCCGGTAATCAAGATCTAAGAAGAGAATGCACCCGAAAAATGGACTTCCTTGTTCTAAGAATTATGACTGTTTATACCTAGACAAAACAGACGTCATGTTTTATGGTTATTGTTCCTATATTTTGAATGCTTTACCTTTTGGAGTAAAATCTTTCACTTCTCCTCACCCATCCTGCTCCTGTAAAACTCCTTCTATAATAAATACGCATGACTCCTGGCCATCAGGGCTGCAGTCTTGAGTTTACTCTGGCTGTAGCCGGCTGAGAACATGCTAAGGGGCATTGAGGTCTTGGCTTGATTTTGTTCACCCGTGTCACCTTCCTGTGCACCCACCCCGGCTGGAGCACGGCTTTCGGCATGATGCCTTAACCACTATGCCATCTGCTGGCCCCAGCCCTCTCTTTTTTATGTACATAAGTTCATGCTCATGAAATAAATCAATAAATAAACTTTTTAAATAAATAAATAAATAATCAAACTTTTTAAAAAATTGATTAAATACAATTAAAAAATTGAAGTAAAATTTAATTCGGTGCCTTATTTATTCTACATATTTTTTTTTGTTCTAATTTCCCCCCATGTTCTACTATGTGGTCTATTTCAATTTCTCCCTATGCAGTGTTTTCTACTGATTATCACGACTTCATGCCCTCTATAAACATCCAAAGCCTTGGGAGGTATTCTTAAATCCCTCAGTTAATCTTCAGCTATATCTCACACCTCGGCCTTTTTGCATCTCTGAGTCAGACCATCTTACCCTCTTCCTGTCACTGACATCCAGTTCCTTCTTCCCCTGTCTTCTGTGAGGCATACTTTATTGAATGTCAACTGAAAACCAGAAACAAAAACAGGACAGCTCTACTTGGGGCACACAGGTAGCTCTGTTTCTTCTCAACACACTGTCATCTTTCCTTGACCAACCTCAACTCTTCCAGTCACCAACACAGGAACCACTACTTCTACCTAACTCTCACTGACAGGAAGGCACCGGAGAATCTCAGCAGCAGTGGGGATTGGTTCGTCTTGAGAACTCCAACCAGTTATGAAGACTCTGGATTTATTTCTCATATCTGGCATCAGAGCCTTCCTTTCTGCAATAAAAATAATCCTTAATTTCCACTTTGATGATTCCTAAAGCTCAGGCTTCAGGAGTTCTCTTCCAAGGCCTGAGAATCATATTTCGGAATAGGAAACAAAAATTCAGAATCTGGTTCCACTTTTCCTCCTCCTTTTCCCATTCTACTATGAGACCTACTTTCCAATCAAACTTGCCTCTTCACTGTGTCTGAACATAGTGTTTCCGTGTCTGGCAGGGTTTATAAAGAAACCCTGATACCGACCATAATGTCAGAGTACACCTTCTTATCTCTGGTCTCCCTAGGCTCAGTCATTGCCTAAGCCCACTCCATGGGCTCATCTCCCATTAAAAAGACTACATAGGTCTCTAAACTACGTTTTTCTTGTTGGTAGAATGATCATTTATTAATTTACTACAAAACCTAGAAACAGCTGGTGAACCCTGTGTTCTCTGAGTTTTATGGCACTCATTAGTTAACATCTGGGCAAGGGAATTGCATGGCCCCTAGGTTCTCAATAAAGGTCACATCCCAGTTCTTGCTTCCAACATTACCTGCCCATATTACTTAATTGTATTCTATTTTTTTTTATTTCTACTAAACTGTTTCATGTACAAATTCCTTGCCCTATCTAGATTCCTTAATTCTACAAATACATACAGGCTCCTTTCATGTTCAAGAAAAATTATTAGATAAAATGGGTATCCTAAATATGAGTAAGAGTTAATACCAAGCTTCAATCTGGAGAAGATAAGAGATAAATAAACTAAAATCTGTAATATGAAACGGACAGTGGTAATAGCCACAAAAAGCCTTTAAATGATAATAACCATCCAGACTCTGTTCTATGCACTTTATGCATATTATATTATCTCATTTATTCTCATGAAACACCCTAAGGTAGGTAGATTTATCTTTGTTTTAAAGAGAAAGAAATTAAGGTTCAGAAAGATTTAGTAACTTGCACAATAGACAGCCACTAGTAAATCGCAGCACTGGAATTTCATTTTAAAGTCTTCACTCTTAACCCTATAGGGAGTTCAAAAGAGGAAAAAATAACGTCTAGTTGGAACATCAGGAAAGTCCATGAAGCAACTAATTTTTGAGATTGATTTTGAATTGTATTTGGATTTTAAGAAATAGAAAAAGATAAAAGAGAAATTTAAGACAGTGAAGACAGTGGAAGTGGGAATGTCAGGTTTATATTATATTATGAACAATAATTAGAGGTGGTTAACTGGAGAACAGCATTTGAGTAAGAGGTTATACAGTCATGCTGAAGCCAGATTGAAACAATATAGGTTTCCATGCTGAAGCACGTGCATTTAATTTAGGAGATAATAGGGTCTATACACCCAACTTCAGCACTAAGCCTTACTGTGCAACGAGACAGATCAGGCCTTCATAACCTGAGATTCACCTTAGAACAGAAGAGTAGACAATGAAACTGTCCAGAGATGAAGATCAAAGGGACAGTTTAAACAATGGTAGAGAAACTGAATTCTTTTTTAATTTATTTTTTAATTTCTATTTAATCACTGTACACCTCTACATTGTACAAGATGGATTTTCCCACTATGAATACAGTGCATATTAGTCAAGTCAAAGACATTGTCTTACACATTATCATTAACAAATAACTTCTCATTTTTTTCTATTAGAGAAAGTGTATCCTTAGTAGTAGTTTCTGTTCAGATCTGTGGTGAGCCAAGAAGACAGAATGCAAGAGACTAGACTGTAGGATGAGAATGAAGATCCCATAGAACTTATGGGTGAGAAAGAAGGCAAACACATGTCTAGAACAGGGGACTAGTTTGGTATGTTGGAGGCAGTGTGGCTAAGAATGTGTGCCACTTTAACTAGTAACAGAAGGAATGTAGAGGGAAGTCACTGAGCTCAAGCAAAGGATATTCAACACTGAGTTCCCAGCACTATGTGCTGTGCCTGGAAATTAGTGAGTGAATGAGAGTGCAATCGATTAGTGGAATTGTCACCAGAGATGTCTTAGATATATTTTCAATGCCCAATGATTCCAAGAAGAAGATACGAAAACAGGAGATACCCACATGTCTACAGATAACAGGACACTAGGAAACTAAGTCATAATGACAAACCGGAAATTGAGAATGAGAAACCACCATGAAACATGAAAGAACAACAACAACAAAATAACAGAGTAATCATAGCATGTAAATATTAAGCTTCAGGGGAACATAAAGCCTGTACACTTCTCTTTCTTCTTAGCAATGCCTGGCTGTATTATTTGACATTGGATTAACCAAAGATGAAGGGATCTTTCAGAATCCCAGGATATTCTACAAACAGAAGACTATTTCACAAAGTTTATAAGGAAGGAAAACCAGGACTGGCAGGTGACATGGTGGTTGAGGTGCTGGACTCCCACGTGACCAACTATGGTTTGGATCCAGGACCTGGCAGCTCTCTCTCTCTCTCTCTCTGTCTCTCTATCTCTGTCTCTCTGTGGTCAAATGAAAACAATAAATAAAAGTAATAATAATAATTCTAAAAATAAAGGAAAGAAAACCTCGTTCCCACATTACATGAGAGCCCACAAACTCTTCTTTGCCCTGGAGCTCCTGGAAAAGCACAGTGTCCTCAAACCATGGGGAGAGTAGAGTGGCATCCCGATATGGCTTGCTCAGCCCTATACCTACCCAGAACCTCGTAGCTCGGCAACCACTCTCTTCTTGGCAGCAAAATCTGAGTCACAGAGGTTGAAGCTCTGGTAACCATTCCGTCTAATAAATAACTCCCATTGATTTCCTAGCCTAGGGCTTTGCTACCTCTTCTTCATCAGGAGCTCTGATTGCTGGCACAAGCAGACAGGCCTGAAAATCTCTCACACATTATTGGTGCTGTCCACCCCCCATCCTCACCCACAGATGCATATAAGCCTTGAAGCCTGAGGTCTTATAGAGTGTGATCTGGTAAGCTGGGACACAACCAGCTTATCCCGGTCACCACTGCTGCTGTGACAGCCCCAGGCCAAGAACATGGACAAGCTGCTGCTCTGGGTCTCTGTCCTCATCAGCCTCCCAGAAGCTTTTGCTCAAGCAGGTAGGAAGGTCAGGGGATGGTCATGGAACATGAGGTGAGAAAAAATATATATAGAATATATTTTTCCTTCATTTGTAGTAAAAGTCATTATATTTCTTTCTTTATCCCACAGATCTCAGTGGGAAGGTGTTTGTATTCCCTAGAGAATCTTCTACAGATCATGTGAGCTTGATCACGCAACTGGAGAAACCTCTGCAGAATCTCACTGTGTGTTTGCGAGCATATAGTGACCTCTCTCGTGCCTACAGCCTCTTCTCCTATGGCATTCAGAACAAGGATAATGAGCTACTCATTTATAAAGAAAGAGTTGGAGAGTATAGTCTATACATTGGAAGAGAAAAAACAACCTTCAAAGTTACAGAAACACTCCCTGCTCCAGTCCACATCTGTGCCAGTTGGGAGTCCTCCTCCGGCATTGCCGAATTTTGGGTCAATGGGAAGCCACTGGTGAAAAAGGGTCTGAGGCAGGGTTACGCAGTGGGAGCACACCCCAAGATTATCTTGGGGCAGGAGCAGGATTCCTACGGAGGTGGGTTTGACAGGAGCCAGTCCTTTGTGGGAGAGATTGCAGATGTGTACATGTGGGACTCCGTGCTGTCTCCAGAAGAAATCACATTTGCATATCAGGGCTCCCCTCTTAATCCTAATATCCTGAACTGGCAGAATCTGAAGCACGAAGTGAAAGGATATGTTGTCGCTAAGCCCCTAGTGTGGGTCTGAGGTCTTGAATCAATAAGGAGACTTGAAAATGAAATGACTGATGCTTAATTGGCTCCAAACAACTTAATACTAGACCTTATAGCTTTTTCCTCTTTAAATTTCCTATCTACGTTTCTGTCTAATTAAAGAAAAATAGTGCATCTCATGAGTTAATCCTAGATTAACTCTATCTGTGTCTGTTTAATGCTTTGTATAGTCCCAAACATTTTCTCTTACGTCTATAGAATGGGATCTTCAAAAAGTTCATGGACATGTGTATTATGGACAAAAAAAAAAAAAAAAACACAAAACTGTGCATAGATTTCAAACTGTTTTGCACCAAAGTGAACGTATACTTTAATTCTACTTTTCATGAACTTGAAGTTCTCTCATGTTTGGTAATTGGTATTTCATTATCTGAAAAATCAGATTGTGAAATATGGGGAGGGAGACCTTGAAGTAACCAAAAAGATAGACCGCAAAGCCGGCACTTTGAATGAGCAAGACCTACTACCTGCTAACCGTCATTTTACTAACAATTCAAAATAGATGCAGAATTTCAATGGAAATCTTTCTATTTGTTTTTCCAACTACAAATCAATCAAAAAGAGGTCTGATATTGCTCCAGAGAGACAGCTATTGATATAATGAGACAAGTAAGCTAAGTTGGGAACCTGACAGCAAGAAATGAGACAGGGAAAATACTGGAAGAAGTAGGAAAGAAAACTAAAAATTCATTAATGTAAGTGACAGATCATCTTGTATGAAGAGGTATACGCTTGGGAACCAGCAGTTAGCGTAATGGCTATGTCGCTGGATTCCCACGTAGTCGACCAAGGTTCGCGTCCTGGACCCGGTGGCTTAGAACTCATGCCGGGCGCGTGTGTGTGCATGCCCAAGATCCTGAGAGGAGAATGGAGGAGAAAGGATTGTGGCGTGACCATCCCCCCTGGAGGTGTGATTTTTCACTTTCTGTCTATATGTCTCTCTCTGTCTGTCTGGTGAGCATATGCGCCCTATAGCGAAAAAAACCTCTCAAAAAAAAAAAAAAAGAGGTATGTGCTTTTATTTATCAAAAATCCTAGGGGACCAGCGTTAGCGTAATGTCTATGTCGCTGGACTCCCATGTAGTCGACCGTGGTTCGCGTCCCGGACCCGGTGGCTTAAAACTCACACCGGGCGCGTGTGCGTGCGTGCCCAAGATCCTGAGAGGAGAATGGAGGAGAAGGGATTGCGGCGTGACCATCCCCCCGGAGGGTGATTTCTCGCTTTCTATCTCTCTGTCTCTCTCTGTCTGTCTGGCAGGCACACGCGCCCTATAGCGAAAAACCCCTCCAAAAATATATATATATATATCCTAGTGGGACTACACAATGTTGGGTTTTCATAATGCTGCCCTCATGTCATCGAGAAAACATTATAGTCTGAATATTGCTCATAAAAATTTGTTTATAATTCTTCCACTTAAACCCCAGTTCATCTATATATATTTTTTTTTTGGGAGAGATTTTTGCTGTAGGATGCGTGCACTCACCAGAAAGACAGAGAGAGACAGAGAGAGACAGAGAGACAGAAACTAAGAAATTACCCCCAAAAGGGGATGGCCATATGCCGCAATCCCTTCTCCTCCATTCTCCTCTCAGGATCTTGGGCACGCATACACATGCGCCCAGGGTGAGTTTAAGCCACTGGCTCTGGAACTCTAAACATGGTCAACTACATGGGAGTCCAGTGACATAGCCATTACACCAATGCTGGTCCCTCATCCCCATTTCATCTTAAGATGACATTGCCCCCCATAACCTGGTCCTGCTTATCTTAACACTGAAAAGCAATTGTCAGGTGTTATTCCTAGTAGTTATTTTTATGATCGCCAAAAGCAAGGAGCACAGTTTTGACACATCCTCAATAGATATAGGTTGCCTTCCCAGAGAAGTAGATGCCAAAGAACTTTGAGCTGCATATGGGAATAAGGCAGATTTTTCCCATCGATAATAGAGCATGAAACCAGGGGAAATCAAAAAGACAGCATTCAAACCATCTTCAGGATGATAGCCAAAGTGATTATTTCCAATTCATGTGGCCATTCTTCCAGAATGGACAAAGAGGCGGTCAGTAGATCCCAGCAATGGGTAAACTTTGAGCTCCATAGCGTGGCAAAGGGGTTTGGGCAGAGAGGAACAGATAGAACCAGGAAAGATTTACTAAGGTACTTAGATGGAAGCTGTAGGCGCTTCACAAAAACATTTCAGTTTCATCTCTGGTGAGGCAGAAACCACGTAGAACCTCAAGTTGGTTGACAGAGATCTTAGCAATACGGGAAATTATTAGTTTCCAGTTGCCGTCTCATAAGTTAATCCTTGATTTATGGCTTTTTAATATTAACACCTTCCTTAAATTGTTACTGTGTATACTATAAAACTTGTCTATTTTCTTGTAATAGATATTTCTACCAAGAACATATGAACATATTGTTTGCCCTAACATGGCGTAAGTGTTCAATGGTATACTGTTTTGGTTCAACAGACACCTCTGCCAAGAAACCAAAAACGAGGTTTAGAAATGAAGCCAGAATACTCTCAGTGGGGCCCAGCATCCATTCATTCAATTATTTATTGAGGAACTACTCTATGCCAGGCACTATGCCAGGTACTGAAAATATAATATTGAGTGAAGCAATCACAGTGCTTGCTTTTTGAGGAGTTTATATTCTAATAAGTCTATGTCCTCTAAATATGAATTTCTTCTCAAAGTAATCTGCCTGTAATATAATCCAACACTCATATCTTTAAACTTTCTTCTGAGACTGATAGAATACTTCCCCTCTGAACTCCATTTGAGTTAGAGATAACATTTTTTGTTTCTTGGTGATCATTTGCAACTACTTCTATTTATCTTTAAGATCTAGTGTACCAGGCTGCTTTCTTGTTCTTGGGACCCCATACCCTTGATAAGGCTTTCAAAGATAGAATTCAAGATGACTACATATTAACTTTCTTCTATGTGGCCTTCTTCATCCAGAAAAAAATCCATGCATCTTTTGTCCCTATATTCTAGGAGCCCAGGGTAATCTTAGTGCAGACAATACTTTCCTGCTTCTATGGTGACTGTAGCTTTCTCAAGTCTTCTGTGTCTAAAAAAGCAAGTATATTTCAAGTTTCTGAGTTAATCCTGGAAACCCCATCACTCAGCTTGAGGTGAAGGAAGTAGAAAGATCAAAAATCACTCTTTCAAAATGCCAGGAACGTGACCTTCTATCCCCTCAAGCAACAACAGTGAAGCAATGACGCTCCCTAAATATCTTTGGAGAAGATTTTTCCTGTTCCAGCACTCTGTCTCCTCTAGACACCTTGTTCTAGCCAAGGGATACAAGAGTCACAGAGCTGGTTCTTAATCATTTGCATTATAAATTATTCCCATGGTTAAGTCTGTATATACTATTTTTATTATCTAATATCTATTGCACTGATGGCTTATTCAAAACCAAAGAGACAGAAGTTTCATTTCAACATCATCTAAAATAGACACGGGATTCAGGATACTCGTCTTAAAGTATTTTTCTTAGATACAGTGGTTGTCAACAACAAAAGCAGAAAAGGAGCCAGAAGGAGGCCCAGTGGTGATGCAACTGGACCCAAATGGGAAAGGCCTTGAATGTGAGTCCTGGGACCTCCCCCAGCCTTCTGGGCCTGTGTATGCTTGCCCAGGATCTGGCCAACTAAGGCTAGGAGTGAATTGTGGTGTTGGAGGTGCCTCTCTGTCTATGTGTCTGTCTTCTATCTCTCTCATGGAATAAATAAATGAGATTTAAAAAAAAAAAAAAGGCACCAACAGTAGAGAGGAAACTACTTGAGTGATTCAGAATCTATAAAAAAAGTGGAAGGACTTGGAAGGCAAGATAACCGAGGAACACGACTATGTAGTGATTCAATAATTGCCTTGAAAATTGTCACCCCACACTCATCAGTAAGGCTGTAGAGGAGCAAAAGGTACACAAGATGTGCGATGTGTGACTAAAAACAGGAGTAATCTCTAACACGAAAAGCAATTTTGGGCCTCGCTCTTTCACAAGTCGGTTTTATTCCTATTTGCGTAGCTATAAAAATCAGAGGGAAACATTCAGTCTTTGGTTCCAGCGATGACTTTATACTAGAGTCCATCAGGGATCTTCCTGGATGAGAGATCTTGAAGTTACTCCTCCGTGGGCTTTATAAGGGAGAGTGGGTGGAGGCTGAGGTTAAAGCAATAAAGTCTCTTTTAGTTTGTGATGTTACTTAGCTCAGATGTAAGTTGAGATGAAGATGAAAAAAGATATTTTATCAAGTGGCGTGGTGGCTAAGGCGCTAGACACTCCCACATGCCTGACCACGGTTAGAGTCCCAAACTTGGTGGCTTTCTTTCTCTCTCTCTCTGTCTGGTCAAGTTAAAATAAGTGAATGAATAAATAAAGTTAAGTAAATAATTCTTTTATAAAAAGATATTTTATCTCATTGGCTCTAAAAGGAGTAATCTGTAGTCATATTTAGAAAGCAATGTGGACACTTTTTAGATGTTTAGGGGGCTTTCTCCTGTTTAGAGAGAATAAGTGTCCAAGATTATCTAAAAACAGAATGAAAAGTAAAACATGACCTAAGCCATCTTTAACACCTTGACAGGATTAAATAACTGATGGATTTATAAACTAAATGCTATTGTATTCCAAAATTTTCTATTTCATTTGTGTCAGGCTGTGGCCATGATCCCCCTGAGTTTAATATAAGAGATTCCTGGGACCAGCAGATGTTGTAATGGTTATTTCGTTGAACTCCCATGTAGTCAACCAGACCTAGCAGCTTAAAAACTCACACTGAGTATGTATGAGCCCGTGGCCCAAATCCCAAGAGGAAAATGGAGAAGGGATTTTGGCATGACCATCCTCCTTGAGAAATGATTTCTCACTTTCTGTCTTTCTGTCCCTGTCTCTCCAGCGAGAGCATGTGTTCCATAGGGGGAAAAAAAAAATCCCTCTCTAAAAACATAAACATATGGAAGATTCCTAAAGGCACCACCATATTATGTGACCACTGGTGGTAAAGACACATGCACTGTGTCACAGATAACCCCAGGATCCAAAAGCAAAGTGAATCTCATGTTATGGATACATTGCACGAGACCCATAGACTATGGAGGTTGGGACAGCTGTGTCTGGAATGAGAGACCAAAGGGAAATGCAGAGCACTCCACCTAAAGCTCTCACTGGTGCAACAGCTTCGCACCATGGCTCATAGGTTTCTTGTGAGGATCAGATGCCATGATATACACCAAGCAACTAATCAGTGTGTGTTCCTCATAGTGTAAGTGCTCAGTAATTGTTAGCTGTGATGATAATGAGGATGAGGATGAAAATAATTGCCCAAGACTTTAAATTGACTACCCTAACTTCCGAGCATATTCCTACAAATGAAAGGAAATTTTTGTACTCCACTTTCAGTTCCTGTCCTCAAAACTTTATCCTTACCTAACCAAATCCATGCATGCCCCTTGAAAGAGAAGGAATGAAGTAAGCTCCTTCTGGATACAGAGAGCCACTATGTTTGATTTCTACACGGGTGCATTTTCACTTACGGTAACTGAGGCTAAAACACTAACAGAGATTCAGAAGAACAAAAGGTGGTGTTCTGTGAAATTCAACATGTCTTCAACTGGGTTGAGCTACATTCCCCTGGAAGAAAACTAACTCCATGACCACAAGAGACCAAAGCAGGCCAGTATTCCTTGTGTGATCCACTTGTAATGAGGTCCCCTGACTCATTTCTGGATTCTGACTCCATGCACACCCATGGGACTCATATAAAGTTTCTTGGCAAATTAACCCAGGAGACAAGAACTAGAAGCAAAACTTCTCCCCTGAGAGACCCTTCCTAATTAGAGAGTTTTAAGGAGCAACTCTTCGAAAGGCAGAGACAGAGTCAGAGGAGCTCAGTGCGAATATCACCTTGTATTGCAGCCAGAGTCCAGTGAAATGTAAGTGACTAATATCTCATAAGGCTGAGCTCTGAAAGATTCCAAGATGTTGTGATTTCTTTTAGCACAAAAAAAAAAAAAAAAGACAATCAGATTTCCTGGCATTGCAAGAATCTTTTGTAAATAAGGCACGATTGCTTGGTACATTCTAAAACCAGAAAACAGCACAGATTTTAGACTCAATAAGGAAGGGGGAACTCTTTGGATCTGAGGAGGCTTCTGTCCCAAAGAAAAGTCATCCTTTCCTTATGTATTCAAAGAGTTCCTCTAATCGTCAGTTTTTTAAGAACTCAACTCCTCCGTATCTAGATCTTTAGGTCTATTTTGTTTAAAAAGGGAAGGAAATGGAAACAAACTCTGCAATAAGACACCATCGTTGTTTTTTTTTTAACCACACAATTCCGGGGCACACAAAATAAATTTACAGAGGCTTAGCATACCTTGCATATTTAATTAAAAGAAAAAAACAGGTTCTCTTTCCAGGCATACATTTTTTCTTATCAAGACTGTAATATTGAGGGTTATCTGAGGTTTTTGTAATAATTTCTTCCCTTTACAAATGGTGTTTCCTTTATACCTTCAAATTGAGTTTTCCCCTCCACTTTATTTTTCTTTTTCCTCTGGTAGGAATATTGGCTTCATGACTAAGATTTTGATGCATGAGCACATTTCAGTATTTTTACTCTCCCCCAGGGTTTTTATCCTTCTGGAATGTATAAATCATTTTGAAAGCTCTTTTCTGTTGTACAGCGGGCTTTTGAGATTATCTACTGGTGTGTCCCCTACACAGAAATACCCAAAGGGTTCAGGAAAAGAAAGAGCCCGGATTTGGGTGTAGAAGGGCTGCTGCTACCGCGCAGCCGCACTTCTGACTGCGCGGTGACTCATCCATGGGCCAGCACGTGGCACCGTGATTAAGGTGACTGGATCCCACATGGGTGACTGCACGGCTTGAGTCCCAGACCCAGCAGCTGGAAAAACATGCCAGGCATATGTGTATACCCAAACTCCCAAAAGGAGAGAGAAATAAAGAAGGGATTGAAGTGAGATCATTCCCCATGGGGGTGGGGAGGTACTTTCTCACTCCCGTCAATCCTGTCTCTGGTGGGCACATCTGCCCCCATCGAAATTCTTTTAAAGGTAGCCAGTACTAAAAAACTGTGATGACCATCTGGTGCTACAATGCCTGAAATAGCCACTGATGGAACCAATCTGCCCATTCTACACACTTGGGGGTAACTTTCTGTTACTGTGGGGCAACTTCCTGTCCTTTAAGCCCTTCCTAAGGGATTAGTGTTCAGTGCTACCTGATTTTGCCTATATACATCTCTTTGTAAAGTCCAAGGAGCACTAACAATATGGTTTACTCCTGGATCCCTCTCCCCAGTCTCTCTCACTGGGGCCTGCCTCATCTCCACAGATAGTCCTGTATTTGCCATTTGAGCCGTAAGTCCTTCTACAGTAACAATTTTAGATAGTTTGTGCACTTCAAAAAGAGGCTAAAATGTGAGACAACCAGGCAATTAACGTTAACCTTTAAGGGACTCCAAAATATCCCTGGAGATGTACCGAGATGGACTATAAAACAGAACAGAATTCCTTTTGGGGAGAGCATCATGGTTGGGAAGGATACTTGGAGAAATCAGTGACGTATGGAGGACCCTGAGACGGTGATGGTCACTGAAGTGTGCCCAACAGAGGGTGAGTCCTAGGGCTCAGGGCTCTTTCATTGTTGATCTGTTTGTTTGACGGAATGTGACGCTGAGCTTTCCCCCACAGCCGAGCTCCTCAAGTAGGAGAAGTGAGAGCTTCCTCACTTACCACCTACCTGCCTCCAAATAAATACGAAGCAAGATGGAAAGAACGTTGGTTTGAAGGGGCAGTTCTGGCTCCCACATGTCTTGACCTGACTTCTCTTTTAGCATTTGTTCACCCAAGTTTTAGGAACATCATGCTTGAAGATGTTCTTTCATCTTCCATTCAGTCCGGTTCAAATGTGTACCACAGGCAACAAACATACTTCTTTTCCCCAGGGCTTGTGTATCTTACCCAGGCTTCCTGTATCTAATAATCCATTAGCTATCTGGACTATCATTTTATAACTAATTTGAAGTAAATTCATATTCACATGCAACCTATTTACAATACATCAGTGGATGATGAAAAGTAGCACTGTTTGGCCCCTAATTAAAAACACTAGGAATAGCTTCCCTTCTCTAGTCTCAATTCGGTTTTGTATTTTCTTCCTCTTTTCCTATCCCAAATATGTCAACAGTCTTCCTGCCTCTATAACTCCTTAAGCATCTTTTGTTACTCATCACAATAGTCTCGTCAGGAGAGAGAAAAGGCATGTGAGGTCTGTTCTTCTTGTCTGCCATATTAACAAAATCCTTTGATTACTCCATGTAATCAGGCTTTCCAGCCCGAAGCTCTACTAAAACTATGGCTGACAAGAGTGACCCACTTCTTGTCAAGTCTAATATCTGTTCTCAGCTGGCATGCTCCTTAACCTCTCCAAACTATTTACAAGCCATACTTTTGTGCTTAAAATTAGAATATTTAAAAATAAGGGTCATAATTCTTATTATAACAATGGCAGTGTGCAAAATCAAACTCCCCTATAATTTCACCCCACCACAACATAACAACTAGCCCATGATAATACCAGGTGCATATCTTTTCTGACTTTTCCCCTACATACACAAATATGTATGAGCATTGACACACACACACACATGAATATTCTTAACTATATGGAAGCACACCATATTATTATTACTTACTGGGTTCTTTTTTAACTTTTCTTTTTTTTTTTTTTTTTTTAGGTTTTTGCCATAGGGCACATGTGCTTGCCAAAGAGAGAAAGTGAGAAATCACTCATCAGAGGAATGATCATACTACAGTATCTTCTCCTCCATTCTCCACTTGGGATATTGGGCATGTATGCACACATGCCTGGCATGATTTTCAAGCCAGCTGCCAAGTCTGGGACTCGAACCACAGTTGACCATATGGAAGTCCAGCACCTTTACCACTCTGCCATATACTGACTCCAAGTGTTTTGTTATTATTAAATGTGTTCCACATGTCTGCCATGGTCAGCCTCTGTAGCAGCAAATTCAACAGAATGCTCACCACTGAAAGAAATGTTTAACATGTGTGCTGTCCAATATGGTAGCGACTTGTCACATGCTTCAGCATTTGAAATGTAGCTAGTGTAACTGACCTAATTTTTAATTTTCTTTCATTTGAATTTGTTTACATTTGCATAGCCACAGCTCTATTGCCCTATCTCTTTCTTTCTCAAAAGCTGCTTAGAGTTGCACTGTCACTCTCTGTAATCTTTGCCTACCTAATTAATTGCAACCCAGTTGTTTTTTAATATAAAATTACGTATTAGTGACACACTCATTTCTACCTGCAATGTTTGCTTCCTTATTTATCAGGATGAGGAATTTTCCAGAACACCCACAATGTTTCCTAAATTATGTTTCTTGGATTCCTAGGGACCTAGAATATTTCCTAGATTATTGCTGGCGATTTCCTAAATGCAACCAAATTCTCTGACCTAGTGATGCTACCTTTTGTTTTGTTTTGTTTTGTTTTGTTTCCTCCATTTATTTATTTATTTTTACATTTTTCTACAAACATTTACTTTACATATCAAAAAATTTTTGCTCATACTCCATAGTTCTGTACAGTTAATAACTTTCAAGATTTCAGAATACTGAATTTTAAAGATAATGTTCAAAATCTTTCTTATTATTTTGTATAATTTTGTTTGTGACTCTATAACAACAGAGACAATATGGTTTTAAATATTTTTGAGAAAGTTTTTACTTGTCAACTACTCAAATTGTTGAAAAGCAAATGCCCGGCACACAAGTCACATATAAACCTTCTCAATTCAACCCTGCCTACCAAATATTCTGTGATATACCATCTGCTAGCAAAGATCACTCCTTTTCTTCCTTCAACGTCTTTCTCAAGATAATCCTCTGGTGTGGTTGCTCTTTTGCAATTTCCACTGATTACAATGCTAGGCTGGAAAAGTCTAGGTTATTTTATGTTATAAATTCTTCCATATGTCTTCTCTAATCCTCTCTGCCAGGCAGAACTATTTATGGTGCCACACCATCTTTCTAAGAGCTTCTGTTGGCTTACTTGAGATCCACCTTAGTTTCATAGTTTTCTGATTAATCTTCAGGTATGACATTCCAGTCAAAGCCCTGTCCAATAATGAGTATTTCCAATTTCTGATTCAATGCAACAAGCATTATTGAACTTATGCAAATAACCCTTCTGCCACAAAATAAGAATACTCCCTAATATTTCCAATTCAGGAGGGGTCAGGAAGGAAGAAAAGTTTATGTTTCCACTTAAAGAAACAAACAAGGGGGAACAGCAGTTAGCGTAATGGTTAAGTCGCTGGACTCCCACATAGTCAACCGCAGTTCGTGTCCTAAACCCGGTGGCTTAAACTCATGCTGGGTGCGTGTGCACATGTGCCCAAGATCCCAAGAGTAGAATGGAGGAGAAGGGATTGCGGAGTAGCCATCCCCCCCTGGGGGGTGATTTCTCACTTCGCTTTCTATCTCTCTGTCTCTCTCTCTCTGTCTGGCGAGCGTACGCACCCTATAGCAAAAACATCTAAAAAAAAAAGAAAAAGAGAAGAAAAAGAAACAAACAAGAAAAATATTTTAACAAATTGCTAAGCCTATCAACAACTCAAAAGACAGTAAAATATTTAAATTGGGAAAACAAAGCATAGTAAAAAAATCAGTAATGTTTTACTCAAAAGTCATAAAGTTCTATTTCACGATTTCAGTCTTATTCAAACTCTCTTCTGTTGAATATGCAGTGTAACTGTGGTCCAAACTTTTCATTTAAATCCTGGAAGTTAACATTCAATGTTTTAGTGATATTTTTTTATCCCTAGCATTAAATTGGTCATTTTCATGATTGCCTTTTGTTCTCTTATTTCTGTATGTGTCTTTAGTTTTCCTGATAGGACACTCCTTCCAGAACTTCTTGAAGAGTGAGTGGGTCTGCTATTGGCAAATTCTTTCAGGTCTTGTTTTTCTGAGAACGTTTTTATCCTTTCTTTCCATATAAAAGATAATCTTGCTGGGTATAGTATTCTTGGTCTTGGTTGAAACTGTTTTTCACTTAACACTTTGAATATATTTTCCCATTCTTTTCCTTGCTCACGTTGTTTCTAATGAGAGGTCTGAGGTTAACCTGATTGGATAACCTTTATAAGTAACCTGATGTTTCTCTCTTGCCGATTTTAGTATCTTGTCTTTGTCTGTAGATTTGGCCAGTCTGGCTATGATATGCCTTGAAGAAGATCTTCTTGGGTTGATTCTATTAGGAGTCCTTTGTATTTCTTGTGTCTGGATATTTGAATATGTCTCTAGATTTGGAAAGTTTTCTTCCAAGATTTCATGGAATAGATTATCAATGCCCTTATTAGTTTCCTCACCTTCTGGGATGCCGATTATCTGGATGTTTGGGCACTTAATGCTGTCTAGTATTTCTTGTACAGTATTATCATTTTGGAGGGGGTGTTTCTCAGTTTTTTTTGGTTGTTTTTTCTAGACCAGAGGTTTTGCCTTCAACATCCGAGATTCAATTTTCTGCACGAACTAATCTGCTTTTAATATTTTCGAGGGCGGTTTTGATTTCCTGAATGGCAGCCTTCATCTCTAACAGTTCCATTTGATTCTTTTTTTATGGTGTGTATTTCTTCTTTCAGATCATGCAAGAACTTCAACACCTTCTGGAACTCATTGTCTCTTTTCTTCTGCATCTTCTGGATTTCATTATCTCTCAGCTCTTGCATCTCATTTAGTTCTGTCACTATAAATATTCTGAAGTCTCCATCAGACATTTCCATGAGTTCTACTGTACTGTCTGTGGATGATGAGGGATTGTTCTTTTCCCTTAGGGGAGAGATATTTTCTTGATTTCTCATGTTTCTTATGCCTCTGCAGTTGTTTCTGGTCATTCTGTGACAAAAACTATCCACTGTGCTTGGCAATGTGGTATCCACAGAAAGATTAGGAGTCCAGATTTATAAAAAGAAATTTCTTCATTAGAGCAGGAGGTTCAATAACTGGTGAGGATTTCAATGACTCAAAGTATTCAGATGCTTGGCTACTGTGCACCTACGCCTATCTAAACATTCAGTTTGTGGAGAGTAAAGCTTAGAGTAGAAAAGTAAAGTTTAAAAAAATGAGCAAAAAGGAAATAAAACTAGAAAATTACCACCAAAAAAAAGGGGGACAGGACCAGCAGTTAGTGTAATGGCTATGTCGCTGGACTCCCACGTAGTCGACCGCGGTTCACGTCCCAGACCCAGTAGCTTAAACTCACGCCGGGGGCGTGTGCATGCGTGCATGCCCAAGATCCCGAGAAGAGAATGGAGGAGAAGGGATTGCAGCGTGGCCATCCCCCCTGGGGGGTGATTTCTCACTTTCTGTCTCTCTGTCTCTCTCTGTCTGTCTGGTGAGCACACGCACCCTATAGCAAAACCTCTCCCAAAAAAAGGGGGGGAGGGGATTTCTTTTTTACACATAAAAAATGAAAACCACACAGCGCACTAGTGCCACACGAACATGCCAACACATACCTCAGCTTTAAAATGGCTTCTTGTTTGACTATTTTGAGAGTCTATGAGATGAAGTTTAGAGAATGGCTTCCCTGAACACTCCAGGACACAACTCAGCTTTAAAATGGCTTCTTGTGTGACTATTTCAGGAGTCTAGGAAATGGAGTTTAGAGCATAGCTTCCCTGAACATGCCAGAACACACCTCAGCTTTAAAATGGCTTCTTGTCTGAATATTTCAGGAGTCTCGCTACCTTGTTTTTGTAAGCAAAGTAGTTCAAACCACTATTTACTATATAGCAGAAATCCCAGGATCCCTCACCGAATTTCTAGGAAAAATTACTTGCACGGGGGAAGGCAAGGCCGGAGAAGACCCTGAGTTTTGTTCAGTCATTACCAACATAAACTTTTGCCCCTCACTCTGGGTTTTATCCCTACGTATGGTGCCCTTCTCTCCACTGTGCTGTTACCCAATTCACAAATCTCAGTGACTGAAGATTATACATACAGCAGCTTTACATGAAGCTTCATGGCTCTTGAGGGAGTCTATATTACAATATAGTTTAGCAAACAACCTTAAATCAGATATTATACCTCTTCACCCTTAAAATTTCCTCTGCCAAAGAGAAATCAATCATTTATTTTAAGGTCTAATTCTGTTGTGTTACTGATCCTTCTCTTTCTCTCTCTATTTTATTTTATTTTATTTTATTTTATTTTATTTTATTTTATTTTTATTGCTAGACGGTGCATGTGCTTACCAGAGAGAGACAGAGAAGAAGAGAAAGCACCATTCATAAAGAATGGCCACACCACAATCTCTCCTCTTTGCCTCCTTTCAGG
>NW_006206042.1:1736685-1746826 GCF_000334495.1 Tupaia belangeri chinensis | reverse complement strand
TTTCCCTCCTTTCAGGATTCTGGGCCGTAATACCTGGCATGTTGCTCAAGCCACTGGGTCCAGGACTCAAACCATGTAGTTGACCATATGGGATCCAACCACTCAACCACCAGACCATGGAGCTGGCCCCTTCTCTCTTTTCCAACTATCCCTCTCTTCCTAGTTACTTGCCCCTACATTCTGTTAATATTTTTACAACAAAGCAATTTTGCCAAAGATTTATCCTCATCAAGAACATCTAGGCTGGTCCCAGAGTACTTCTACTTCACCCTTTTTAAAGTGTTCCTGAAGGTCAGCTCTCCCTGAAATTAATTCCACTCCCTTCATGCTTCTACCAGAAGTTTCTATTCAGAGAGAGCCATCCACTAATGATTCTGACCTAGTCAGTCTAGCTCTTGCACCACCACCTGTATTTTTCTTAGAAAAGAAACAGGAAAAAAGATGGGATGATGTGAGGCAGGATCCCTGCAGCTTGCACATCATAAAAACTTTTTAAAAAGCCTTCCATCGGGACCAGCAGTTAGCGTAATGGCTGTGTCACTGAACTCCCATGTAGCTGACTGCAGTTTGAGTCCCAGACCCGGTGGCTTAAACTCACACCGGGGCATGTGCATGTGTGGCCAAGATCCTGAGAGGAGAATAGAGGAGAAGGGATTACAGCATGGCCATCCCTCCTGGGGGGTGATTTCTCGCTTTTTATATCTCTGTCTTTCTGGAGAACACCCTATAGCAAAAACCTTGCAAAAAAAGTCTTCCATCAATGTT
This sequence comes from Tupaia belangeri chinensis, assembly GCF_000334495.1. Lineage (NCBI taxonomy): Eukaryota > Metazoa > Chordata > Mammalia > Scandentia > Tupaiidae > Tupaia > Tupaia belangeri. The sequence goes on along the minus strand of NW_006206042.1, from coordinate 1,746,061 downwards.
CTACAAGCAACATTCTTACTCTGAAAAGATATGTGCTATGGTCTCACATGCTGGTGACTACTTGGCCAAAGGCTTAAGGGAAGATTAAAAAGAAAGTAGAGAATTTGAAATCCTTGATGATACCAGAGCTGGAGATATTATTGTGAAACTCACAGGCAGGTTAACCAAGTGTGGAATGAACAACCGCAGATTTGATGTGCAACTCAAAGATCTAGAAAAATGGAATACTCTGCTCCCATTCCATCAGTTGGTTTCAGTACACTGATAACCTCAGCTGGCATCATAGACAATAAAGGAGCAAGACAAAAACACACAGGAGGGGAAAATCCTGGGGTTTTCTTCTTAGACACATAATATAAATACACAAATAACATGCCTCAATGGACCAAAAAAAAAAAGCAAAAACAGAAAAAGGAGAGAGAGCAAGGTAGCCATATGACATAAGTTAGCATGTTCTTGATTATTGAGCAAATAAATTGTTTTTGGTTTTTTGGTGTTTTCTACGCTCATTTCTCTATTCCTGTTCTAGAATCCATGTCATGATGGGAATTTCTCCCTGTTGACTTCCTGCCTTGCTCTCAGACACTGCAATTGAAGAATGCAGAGAAAGAACTTCACAGAGGTAACAGAGTTTATTTTCTTGGGGTTTTCCAGATTCCATGACCACCGCATCACTCTCTTTGTGGTTTTTCTCATCCTGTACACATTAACCCTGACTGGCAATGCCATCATCGTGACCATCATTCGCATTGACCGCCACCTCCACACCCCCATGTACTTCTTCTTGAGCATGTTGGCTACTTCGGAGACGGTGTACACACTGGTCATCATTCCACGGATGCTCGCCAGTCTCATAACTCCAAACCAGCCAATCTCCCTACCAGGTTGCACCACCCAAATGTTCTTCTTTGTTACCTTGGCCATCAACAACTGCTTCTTGCTGACAGTGATGGGGTATGACCGCTACGTGGCCATCTGCAACCCCCTGAGGTACACCGTCATCATGAGCAAGAGGGCATGTATCCAGCTGATGTGTGCAGCCTTTGGCATAGGCCTGGCCATGGCAGCCATCCAGGTGACATCCATATTTACCTTACCCTTTTGCCACAGGGTTGTTGGCCATTTCTTTTGTGACATCCTCCCTGTCATGAAACTCTCCTGTATCGATACCACTGTCAATGAGATAATCAATTTTGTTGTCAGTTTATTTGTCATCCTGGTCCCCATGGGCTTGGTTTTTATCTCATATGTCCTCATCATCTCCACTATTCTCAAGATTGCTTCAGCAGAGGGCAGGAAAAAGACCTTTGCCACCTGTGCCTCCCACCTCACGGTGGTCATCATCCACTATGGCTGCGCCTCCATTGCCTACCTCAAGCCCAAGTCAGATAACTCTGTAGAGCAAGACCTCCTCCTCTCTGTGACCTACACCATCATCACTCCTCTGCTAAACCCTGTTGTTTACAGCCTGAGGAACAAGGAGGTCAAGGATGCACTGCACAGAGCTGTGGGCAGAAACATTTCTTAACACTTCTATCCTCTTTTTGAAAAGACATTTATCCCTAATCAATGTGTGTCTTCACTGTATTAAAAAGCTTCACAGCTCTGTCCTGTATGGTCTATTCTGCAAAGGGATGTGCACATCTTCCTTCAACATCTATTACAAAATATTTTTTTAAAAAAGGAATTGTTTTATTCAACTATTTATTTATTTATTTATTTATTTATTTATTTATTTATTTTTATTTACATTTTTAATACATTCAATCACATTATTTAGCTTACAAGGTGATCATTTTAATATGTGAACATTTCTCCCCAGTCGAGTTGATCAAAATACAATAACACTACCTCCCTCTCTCAACAATGCTGTTTTCGTATGCCTCCTTCAAATGTTTTTCCCCAGTCCCCACTCCTCCACACACACCACATCTGGCATTCACATCCACCTCTTGTGTTTGTACATCCTTTATCCCATCCATTTCAGTTATAGAGTGCAGACATTCAGAATATATTAAGTGGGGAAATACAGTGACTCTCCTTCATAGCCTGGCTTGCTTCACTCAGCAGTAAATCTTCCATATTCTTCCACTTTCTGTCAAAAGCCAGGGTTGGTTCCATGTCTTAGCAATTGTGAAAAGTGCCACAATAAACATCGATGTGCAAGCACTTTTCCAATGAGAAATTCTTCTGTCCTTTGGGTAGATGCCAAGAAATGGGATTACTGGATCATATGGCAGTTCTATTTGTAGATTTTTGAGGAATCTCCAAATGGTTCTCCACAGTGGTTGAACTAATTTACATTCCCACCATCAGTGTAAGAGAGTTCCCCTTTCACCACACCCCCACCAACACTTATCATTGTTTGGTTTTTTAATCTTAGCCATTCTGACTGGGGTTAGGTGGTATCTCATTGTTGTTTTGATCTGCATTTCCCTTACAATGAGGGATGTTGAGCATTTTTTCATATGCCTTCTGGCTATTCTTATGTCATCTTTAGTGAGTGTTCTTTTCAACTCCTTCTCCCATCTTTTAATAGGGTTCATCATCTTTTTTCCAAACAGCTTCTTTAGTTCCTTATGTATTCTGGTTATCAATCCCTTATCTGATGCATAGTTTACAAAAATATTTCAATTTGGAGAGAGGAACAGTGTGAGAGAGAGGGAAAGTGAGAGAGCAAGCCGCCAAGTCCAGGACTCAAACTGCAGTTGGCCATGTGGGAGTCTAGCACTCCTAACCACCAGGCCACTTGCCGACGCCTGTTACTAAATCTTAACCTTTGTTTCAAAATTGTGCTCAGGCATTTTCAAAGGAGTATATGAAGGGTTGAGGAAGAGGGGCATGATTTTAAGAAAGCATATTCAAATTTCTGGGATGGAGCAAGACTTCTTATGGACTTCTTAAAAGCATGTTAAATTTGACTAAAAGCAATCCTTATTATATTAATAATATAACCTACAAAAAATAAAACAGGACAAAAATCTTCCCAGTAGTGGTTATTAGTATGAAGTTTTCTCTGAAAAGAATATTTTTTTGATCCCAATCTTGAAGAAGATGTGAGGTGTGTTAGAAAGCAAACAAACAAATGAAACCAGATTAAGAAGGCTGGAAAGCAGGCTTAGTCATTGAAAGTTTTGTCTTATTATTTCCTTTATACCAAAGTCTTTGTTTCCATTCCCAGTGGTCTTCACCCATGGCCAGAGACGTGTGTAGCTCTCACCTCTCCTGTCTGAGTGTGCTCATCTGACTCCCTCTGATTTCTGCTTCTCTCCATGGGAATCAGCCTCTTTCTAAACACTGTTACCAAAAAATGGAGTTAGTGAAAAAGATCTGTGCCCTCCTTGAAAGGAGAACCCTAAAAGTATTTATTCAAGCACATCCCATGGCACCTCCTGCATATTATAAAGACAAAAGAAAAAAAAAAAAAAAAAAAAACAGCACCAGCAGTCAGGAGTAGTTCAGAGGTATAATTGTTTAATCCTTCTTCCAAGATCACCTTCTCCCAAAAAAAAAGTTTAAAAAAAAATCCCTTCTCCCACTAGATGCCCTTTGACAAGAACAGTCTTTTCCTTGGAGTTTCTAGAGAGCTTTGCTGGTTTCATGTCTGTACATACCTTCTATATTGATATCCTGGTGGATGAGAGAGAGAGTTTCAGACGTTTTTGTTGTGTGCCTGTTTCTACTAAAATATTTGCTATTAAAATGCTTCTCTGTTTTCCCCCACTGGAAAGGGATAGGTAACTCCTGCAAAAACATGTTGAGAGCAAAGACTATCTTTAAAGACCCCTGAGGTTTTATTAATAGGTCAGGAAGACCAGAACTCTTTCAAGGCCTGGCTTTCTCTTTATAATCCTGGGTTTATGACATTTATTTTATTTATTGATTTTTATTTCTCCTATGGAAGAGGTGGCAGAAGCACTTCCAATGGGGTCTACATGCCACAACTCACCCACAGCTTCAGATAGCCCAGATCACGGTCATGATCAGCACGTACAGGGAGGCTTTGGTATGTGAACCTGGATTGTTCCCATGTGGGTTAAGCATCCCAGAATGTTGTGATACCACTGGCCATTGGCTGACTCTGTCTGAAGTTTCTACATCATAAGAGAAAGGTTTTGCACAAGAGCTTTTGAGAGGTTGAGTGTTGGTTGTAAAATCCATATGGACCGACAACGTGACAGACATGGACATGCTGTGTGGTCTCCCATGGCAGCACTTTCAGGGTCAGCCTACCAGGGATCCACAGCCTCAGACCTAATGATGGCATTGTCTGATGAGCAGGGGTATGGCTTCCTCTGGCATGACAGTGTCTCTCCTAATAGTATGAAAGAACCGCCTCACGCTGCCATCAAGACCACCTGTACCATGGTCCTCCTCCACTCCCTCTGGACTAGTAACTTCTTGCATGTCCTTAGACCTGTTCTTTTGTGTGCAGAAAGGAGGTTGTGGGGCAGGAAATGCTCCCTGAGCAGGAAAGTAGAGCAATGGAGGGAGTTAGGTGGTGGTCAAGCCTGCGCTAATCCACTCCAGGGGCAGAAGCTGCCTCCATCTCTCCTTACTCCTCTTTCTCCTTCTCCACTCAGCCATCCATTCCTTCATCCAGGGATCATAGACAAAAGATTTCTCCAGTATTCTTTCTTGATCTAAATGCACTCAAGAGCAGACACCACACAAGCTGCTATGCAGGCAGAAGTTAAATTTCAGAGCTGGCTTGAAGAAGAGCCCACAGAAAAGATCAGTCATAAACCTTGAAGGAGAAATACCTCCATGTACAGTTCTGTTTCCTTCAGTGCTCCAATGACAGGTCTATATTTTTCAAATGAAAATATGTACTTCGGGACCAGCAGTTAGCGTAATGGCTATGTCGCTGACCTCCCATGTAGTTGACCACGGTTCAAGTCCCAGACCCAGTGGCTTAAACTCACGCCAGGCGCATGTGTTTGCGTGCCCAAGATCCCGAGAGGAGAATGAAGGAGAAGGGATTGTGGTGTGGCCATCCCCCCTGGGGGGTGATTTCTCGCTTTCTGTCTCTCTGTCTCTCTGGCAAGCACATGCGTCCTATAACAAAAATCTCTCCAAAAACAAAAATATACATATATACTTCTACTTTCTTAGATAATAAGATTCTGTATTATGTGATAGAAAGGGTAGAGGATAAATAGTCAAAAGACCTGGGTTCAAGTCCTTACTTCATACCTGTCAGCATGAATATATTTTTTAATTTGCTACTGCGTACACACTCACCAGAGAGAGAGAGAGAGAGAGAGAGAAAGTGAGAAAGCACCCCTCAGGTGGGATAGCCACACCACAATCCCTTCTCCATTCTCATCTTGTGAATTGGGGCACACATGCATATGAACCCTGTGTTTCTCAAGCTGCCAAATATGAGACTCAATCCTTCCGTGGGATCCAGCCATCTTAACCACCACACCACTGGCTGACCTGAATGTAATATTATTAAATTCTGCCTCACTGTCCATTAAAATTCGTGTTTAATTCTCCTTGCTTATCTAGTTTGTGCTGACTGCTATCTAGCAATAAGTGCTACCTTACATTGTTTTCAGCAGCATTTACCTCACTCCCTCCCAAGCAGCTAGTTTTACTTTCTTATGTGTCTCTGGAGTTCTTCGTGGAAAATTATATTAGTATAATATTTTTTCATTGTGCTTTCATTTCTTATTTCTATCACTAGTTCACAAGCATGCAAAAGAATTTGAAAAGGGAAAATAGAATTACAAGTTTATTTTGGTGCAAAAAAAAATTCAATCACAGGCATATTGGGAGCAGGAATTATTTTTCTCGTTAATATGCCTCTTGCTAGGACAGTGCTTGGTAGAGTGGGTGTTCCATAGGTTATTCACTTGGAGTCTGAGTCCCAGCCATGGACAAAGCTCTTTGCTTGGAATTCCTGGTGTGTGAGTCAGCTAGACATACCATTCTCTAAGTCAGTTTCGCAGCTGTTACAAAATGTCTGAGACTGGGTAATTTATAAATGATGGAAATTGATTCGTCCCAGTCCTGGAGTCTGTAAAGCCCAAAGTCACGGCACTGGCGGGTTCAGTGTGTGGTGAGGGCCTAGTCTCTCCTTCCAAGATGGAGCCTTGTTTCTGCACCCTCTGGAGGAAAAGGACGGTGGGTCCTCACATGCCAAAGGAGACCAAAGGAAAAAGGGGGGCCCAACTAGTTTCCTCCAGTCCTTTTATAAGGTCTCTAATCCCATTTATGAGGGCTCTGCTCTCATGACTTAGTCACCTTTTAAAGGTCCCACATCTAAATGCTATCACATTAGGGTTTAAGTTTCAACATAAGTTTTGGAGGAGACACACTTACTCAAACCATAGCTTCTGCTGTGTTTTTTCTGTGTCCTTCGCGATTGGCTCGCCCCTAAAGACAGAGTTGGAAGCAAGTCCATAGTTCTAAAATCACTTAGATCTGTTTTTCTTTCTCCCCTGGTTTTTTCTGCAAGACAACTTTTCAGTGTTTTAAGACCTCTCTCAGCCTCTGTGTTAATATAGCCATTTGCACTGATTAATTCCTTAGCAACACAAAATCAGAAGCAGTTGAGTTTTTCACAAAAGGGCATAAAGTTACCAAGAAAATCATTCTTACCCATACTGTGATGTAACCTTTGAAATTATTTAAGTTAAAAGAATGAGTGTTTAAATAGAGAGTGACGTACCATATACAGCAAAGGATCAGGACATCTCCTAACTACACTTCTGGCAAAATGACAAGTGAGTCCATTATGAAACCAGAAAATCCTCCCTCAATTTTATGTTTTGAATCATGCTAGAGCAAAAAACTAAGCCTCCTTTGTTTCTGGATCCCAAATCCTCGAATTTCTGACCACTTAATTCCCTCACCCCTGTTTCTCTTACAATGAAGATAGTGACTAAATGAGAAAACACAGAAATACCAACCACCAGGGAACCAGCAGTTAGCGTAATGGCTATGTCGCTGGACTCCCACATAGTCGACCGCGGTTCGTGTCCCGGACCCGGTGGCTTAAAACTCACGCCGGGCGCGTGTGCGTGCGTGCCCAAGATCCCGAGAGGAGAAAGGAGGAGAAGGGATTGCGGCGTGACCATCCCCCCTGGGGGGTGATTTCTCGCTTTCTATCTCTATGTCTCTGTCTGTCTGGCGAGCGCACGCGCCCTACAGTGAAAATCTCTCCAAAAAAAAAAAAAAAGAAATACCAACCACCAGTAATAAAAAGTTTGGTGGAGACCAAACAAACTGAGGGAGGAGACAAAAAGGCAGGAGATCACTCTGAGGGACAGATAAATTGTAGATGCCAGGTAAATCTAGCTTTTCAGAGACTCATCTTTGAAGGGAACAAAAATTTCAAAACAGGGAAGCAACGTGGCTACCATCTTATGAGGGTTTCCTATAGGGCAGGTACCATGCTAAGTGGTAATTGTGTGCATTACTTCACTTGATGCTTCTACTATTTAGTAGTTCACACTTCATGACAATCTTTAAATAAAGTGTCCTATTTTTCCCTCATCATAACCTGATAAGGCATGCATTTTTATCCCCACTTTTTAGGTTAATTGTAGAAAGATTAGTCGACTCACTTCAAGTCACGGAGTTAATAATTGATAAAATTCAAATTAATACCATGATTCACTGGCTCACTTCAAAACGTATGTATCTTCTACTGGATCAGCTCTATTAGTTACTAACTCTAACCCTTAAGCTTTTTTTTTTTTTTTTTTTTTTTTTTTTTGTGTGTTTTTAAATTAATTATTAATATTTTGAAAAATTTTATGCTATAAGGCACGTACGCTCGCCAGAAAGACAGAGACAGAAAGCGAGAAATCACCTCCCGGGGGGATGGCCCCGTCACAATTTCTTCTCCATTCTCCTCTTGGGATCTTGGGCATGCACGCACACACGCCCGGCTTAAGTTTAAGCCGCTGTGTCCAGGACTCAAACCATAGTCACCTACATGTAAGTCCAGCAACATAGCCATTACGCTAACTGCTGGTTCCTGATCCTTAAGCTTTCTCAATGACGTTATAAATTCCCCAACTTTGGGAACCAGCAGTTAGCGTAATGGCTATGTCACTGGATTCCCACTTAGTCAACTGCAGTTCGCGTCCCGGACCCGGTGGCTTAAAACTCATGCCGGGAGCATGTGCGTGCGTGCCCAAGATCCCGAGAGGAGAATGGAGGAGAAGGGATTGCGGCATGACCATCCCCTCTGGGGGGTGATTTCTCGCTTTCTGTCTCTATGTCTTTCTCTGTCTGTCTGGCGAGCGCATGCACGCTATAGCGAAAAAAAAAAAACTCTCCAATAAACGCCCCAACTTTATGTCACTCTTGTCTCACTCTAGCCTCATTTCCCAGAGGAGATCTTCCCTATATAACTTAGTGGCTCCTCCACATGAGCTCCAGACCTTTCTAAGTTCATCTCTGCTTTGGCATTATGCTAGAAGTTTCATACCCTAGTCTGCCTCCCTCCCCACATGGCCAACCCCTGACAGGACTGCACTGTACCCCCAGGGCCTGGCACCCGTTGGGCATAAGACACATCACAATAACTTTCTTACTAACTATAAAATTGAAATGCAGAATGAGCATGTGTGTAACTACTACTTGATGGTTCAGTGTGCTGACCCTGAGTTCCCATAGCTTTCCTGTACTGTGAAGCACCCAGCCTCTCAGGACGAGAAGTGGGTGCTTGGGTGTTTACTGTTTTAAAGAACTCAAAGATACTTCAAAGTATTTGTAGCAGTTTCTTCTGCTTCAGAAACTTTGTACTTTTCTGTTGTGATTTTATTTATTTTTTTGGTCTCCTTTCTTATTTTCTATATAGTTGCTATCGCATCTCTAAGCTGTCAGTATGCTCAACTGTAACAATAATCCTTCTTTTTTATATACTGTCTCCAAACTGTGGTAGAGAAGCAAAGTGGATAAACAGTACACAGAACTACCTGCACAGGAGCACCCTGGAGAGGGCATTGCACAGAGGTGAAGAGAAAGGGTCCACAGTCAGATTGCTTGGCTTCTAAATTTGCGTCTGCTGCTCATGAGCTGTCCTAACCTCTCTGTGCATCTATTTCTAGATTTGTGAAATAAGTAGTGATAGTACTAGGGAAGTATATATCATTATTCCCATTGTTATAGCTGGAGTTTAGAAAGATTAAGTAAACTGCTATATATTGGGTTGTCTGGATATTTTTCTCTTTTGGTTTTTTTGGTTTTTTGTTTGTTTGTTTGTTTGTTTGTTTTGAGAGGTTTTTGCTGTAGGGCGCATGCACTCACCAGAAAGACAGAGAGAGACAGAGAGACAGAAATCACCCCCCCAGGGGGGATAGTCACCCCACAATCCCCTCTCCTCCATTCTCCTCTTGGGATCTTGGGCATGCAC
>NW_006206042.1:1722068-1736639 GCF_000334495.1 Tupaia belangeri chinensis | reverse complement strand
CACCTGGCGTGAGTTTAAGCCACTGGGTCCAGAACTCGAACCACGGTCGACTACATGGGAGTCCAGCAACATAGCCATTAACACTAACTGCTGGTCCATCTGTATATTTTTCTATGCAAAAGTACATCATGACTTTTCTGACAACATGATAGTAATGAATAGAGCTGTTTAACTCTACTCAAATCCAACACTATTTCTACCCTGTTCCACTACTCTTAGGACCTGAGAAAGAAATAGGAAGATAGTAACATAGATAATATTTATCTCCACATGAATACAGATATGTGTATACATGAATGTATATTCCTATGATAGGAGTCTTCAAAAAGTGTGTGGATGGGACCAGCAGTTAGTATAATTGGCTATGTTGCTGGACTCCCATGTAGTCAACTGAGGTTCAAATCCCAGACGTGGTGGCTTAAACTCATGCCAGGTGCATGTGCGTGCGTGCCCAAGATCCCGAGAGAAGAATGGAGGAGAAGGGATTGCAGCATGGCCATGTCCCCTGGGGGGTGATTTCTAGCTTTCTGTCTCTCTGTCTTTCTGTCTTTCTGGTGAATGCACACATCCTATAGCAAAAACCTCTAAAAAAAAAAAAGTGTGTGGAAATATGTATTATAAAAATGATGCATGGATTTTGACTCCTTTGCACTAAAATAAACTCATATTTTAATTTCATTTTTTATACAAAAATTGTGAAGTATCCTTGTGTATATGTGGGTCTCCACAAACACCTACGTATTTTCATACACCCGTTTATTGAAGGCACGTTGCACATAGACACTATCCTAGACACTGGGGCTAGAGTCATGATTAAGGTATCACAGTCCATATCTTCATGGTGTAAACAGACAAGCAAGCAAGTTTAAAAATTAAGCAAAGAGTTAAAATAAAGTGTGATACATCTCATGATTGGAGAAATAGAAGAACATATTTTCGTGAGTTCTAACCAAATAAAATGGTTAGGGGAGAGCTATCAGAGGAAGTCGAGTTTAGGCTGAAAATCTGAAAGCTCTGTGGGAGTCCAGTGGATGAAAGCTTGGCAGAGCCTGGGAAAGGAAGATTAAAAGAATATTCCAGGCAGAGGAAGCAGCAACTGCAAAGGTATGGAGGGAAAAAAAATTAATTACGAGAAGTGTCATAGAGCTGGGGTGTAAGATTTATGGTGTGTTGACAGGACAGCCGAATGGAGGGATGGTAGTAATGACCGTGATGAAGGACTTTATAACCATATTGAAGAGTATACATTCTAAAGATAATGAAGAGCATTTATATGTCTTTATGTAAAGCAATGACATAAATAGATTTGTAATTCAAGAAACTCACCCTGCTGGCAGAGCGGGAGGAATGAAGTATGAAGGGGTAAGACACTGGTAGGCAGAATGGCTGGGAAGATACTGTGAGACTACAACAGACGGGGAAGGGTAGGTAGGAAGGGCTGGGGTGAAAGCCAGATTGATGGAGAGCAATCGACAGATTTGAGAAATCTGTGGGAGGTAAGATTGACACTTCCGGGTGGTAAATTAAATGTGAGAGGTGATGGAGTCAAAAATTGCTATGATTCAAATGAGGTCCCCTGAAAGCCAGGTGTTGAAACTCGAGGAGCAAGACCGGCCCTGTAGTACATGGTTGAGCACAGCCAGGAGCCACATCCCATGTGGCTGACTGCAGTTTGAATCCCAGCCCTGGTGGCTTAAGAGACACGCCAATACAAGGAACTCTGGAAGAGAAGCAGATTAGATGTGAACAAGGAGACGATGAGTTCAATTTTGGACTTTAAGGTTGAGGTGTCTGTGAAGCGTTCAAGTGGAGATACCCAGAAGGCAGCTGGATTCATGGATCTGACTTTGTAGAGAGTTCGAAATGCAGTCAGAGGAATCAGAAGTATACAGAGGATAACTAAAAATGGCAATAGACGGGTGCACCTCAGAGAGAATGCAGTAGAGAGAGAAGTCCATGTGGGGGGAGGCTGAGGCGCAGCTGAGATGTGATGCAGTGAAGGAACATGAGGGCAGGACTGGCAATTGAGTGGACTCAGGAGAGCATGATATGACAAGGGGGAAATTCTCTGTACCAGGTTCTGCAGCCTCCAATAACTGGTAAGTTCTAATGTCTCCTGGTACGGAGGTGAGAGCAGAAGACGATTGAGACTCTCCAACTTAACCGAGGTTAGACCTGGGATCTGGCGGCTGTCGTGCAGGAGAGAAGCATGATACATTCTTCCTCTGACCCTCTTTCTTCTTCTCTTTTCTGCATGTGGCCACACAGAGGTCAGGTCAGGATGCTGAAGGCCTCTGTTCATCACACGAAGCTGCTGTCCAGGAGCATAAGTGACATCCTTGCACCCATCTAGCCCTCTTTCCCACCTTCTCCCTCCTCACAATGCTCGTGCTCTCTGAAGTGGAGAATGGGAATGAAAGGGAGAAGAACAGTAGGACGTTCTGGGTGAGCTGCAGCCAGACAGAAAGCCTCATGTTAACATGCATGTGGATGAGGTGTGGGGGGACAGCAGATCCCATTCTTCCAATGCTGCTGCAGCCAGGAAGTGAAAATACCATGCTGGTACCTCTGCACCAGTATCCTAGATGTCTCATAAAGTTAAACTGGAATCTTTCTAATCTTCTATACCCTTTGTTACTGAGAGGAAGGAAATGTGGTTAAGAGGGTGCAAAAGAAGGGTTAACACCTTAAATCCCAAGATGAGATGGGGAAGCCTGGAGGCCCCTCAGCACTAGTAACCTCTCACCTCCTGGGCCTATTTGCCTTTGGAGGTACCTTTCCAGAGAAAACCATACTTTAAGGAGCATGTGTGACAAACTGGTCAGTGAGATTCTTTTGTTTGTTTCTGTCTTTCTTCCATAAAATTGAGGAGAGGGAAACGGGTGTCCCCAACAAGGCCTTCGCACTACGTGCCACCCTCAATCCCAGCTGGCTAGGATCATGAGTAGATAGAGGTACACAAGTCTGATATGCTCAGAGAGGTCCCGTTTGCGATCCAGAACCTTCTCACATGGGTCCAGTTGTGTTACTACTGCACCACCACTTGGTCCACTAGGATTCTTCTTGATATTCCAGACTCAAGGCCCTGTCTGAAAAGACACAGGTAGACAGTCGCTAACATTTGGGCCATGATACCTGCCTCAGACTTTGCTTAGGGACCTGAGAACCAACCTTGCTACTGCCAATCAAAACCATAGTCTTGTCTTTCTCCTACTTCCTCCCTCCATTCTAGGAAGGAGCCAGTTCAGGAGCTAACAGAAACACGATTGGAGTACAGTGCTACAGTGATGGAAGATTCTCTCCCACCTCCACCCTTCCATTTTCCTGAAGCCAAAAAATTACTCACAGATGCAGGGCAATGCTATGAAAGGGACTTACTAGAATCGCATTTCCTTGTTGAATGCCTTTGGGGACAGAAGACATAATGATCTCACTCTGGACCTAGAAGGCAAGTAGAAAGAGAATCCGAGAGAAGTGCCAGGGTGTGTTATACAACCTGAAACGCCAAGCACTGCCTTGACAACTTTGAGCCTCACAGGGCCCCAAAGACACACCTATGAGTTCCCCTGCCTCTCCCAGATATGCCTTACACCCACTAAGTCCCCATCCAGCTTGTTCCTCTTTTAGCTAGATCGGCTGCACACCTCCTGATCTCCACCTAAAGGGTGTCATATCTCTGCCAGCTTTCAAAATTATTCAAATAAGGCAGTCATACCTTTCCATGGAAACCAGAGATTCTCCTCCTCTGATTACTACAAAGCTTTCTTCTACAGGTCTTTACTGTTTTCCAATTGCAAGAGGGTGTGTGTACTCACCACAGGGAGCTGAGAAAGAGAGACAGAGAAGGTGCCCCCTCCAGCGAGGTGTGGTCACACTGCAACACTATTTCTTCCATTTATCCATCCAGTCATAGTTTGGGGAACACACACACATATATGTCGGGCATGTTTGTAAAGTTTCTGAGGCCAGGACTCAAACTGCCATCAGCCATGTGGAATCTGGCTCCCTATGCACAGAGCTTAACCACTGTACTATGGGGCCAGTCCTCTCCTGCAGCTCTTTGCAGTTCACTCAGTTTTGAATGCAAACCCCACTGGTCCTACGTGATGTCCTCCTCCTCCCCCTGCATGAGGACACGTCATGAATAAACTGATCTCATCTGTCCAGTGTCAGATGTGTGTGTGTCGCCATGTTATACCGTTAGGGACAGCAACCTCTCCATCAGGGTGAAGAGGTGGTGAGCGGAAACATAGGTAGATGGCATGACAAAAGCATGTTCTTATAATGGAATAGAATCCAACTGAATGTGCTGACTTGAGACAATTTGTGGGTTTTCTACCTAAGGACAGACTGCTGAGCAAGGAGGCAGGGTGCCCAGCAGCAAGAGTTCGTGTGCATGGATTCTTCATAAGGTTTGTGGAAAAACAGGATTAAGGTACAAGCTAATTTTGGTGCAAAAAAAAAAAAGAAATCGATAATGTAGTTTTCTTATTACGCACATGTTCCATGAATTTTTTGAAGGCCCCTCTCATGTCTTCTTGAGGCAGACTCTGAGAAAGAGGGAACCTTGCATTCCCAAGTCAAGGAACTGTTCAGGAGATTTTGCAGGGCCTTGTGCAGAATGCATGTGTGTCCCAGGACTGGCATTTAGATGCCTACCCCACACAAAGATCTGTCAGCGAGAGCCAGAGAAGCATTTCTTGGTGACTATAAACAAGGTTGGCAATTAAATTGCACTTTTTCTTTCTTTCTTTTCTTTTTTCTTTCTTTTTTTTTTTTTTTTTTTTTTTTTTTTTTTAAAAATTTTTCTTCACGGCCACACCTTGCCAGAAAGAGAGATAGAAAGTAAGAAATCACCCCCCCCCACAGGGGGGATGGCCACATCACAATCCCTTCTCCATTCTCCTCTCAGGATCTTGGGCACGCACGCACACCCGCCCAGTGTGAGTTTAAGCCACCGGGTCTGGGACTTGAACTGCGGTCGACTACATTCCAGTGACATAGCCATTACACCATCTGCTAGTCTCTTTTTTTTTCTTTTTTGTCTTTTTCCTTTTCGTCTTCTTTCTTTCTCTTTTTCCTTTTTGCCTTCTTTCTTTCTTTCCTCCTTTCTCTCTTTCTTTCTCTGTTTCTCTCTCTCTCTCTCTTTTATTTATTTTTTTTTTTTTTGTTTTACTTGTTCCTTTCTCACATATACAAAAAAGACAGGAAAAGAGTGAAAGAGAGAGAACCTGTGACCCCCAATAGTTTCTTGATGCCGAGATCTAATCTCAGCCCCAGCCAGCCCAGGATCACAGACATGCTTGCCTCTCATGTCCAGGGAGGTCTCCAGATACAAACCTAAAATCCTCACACTAGCCCAACCTCACAGAGTGTTTGCCTCATTACTACACCACTGCCTGGCCCCAACAGACACTGTTGTCTGTCCTTCTTCTTAGTCATCTCAACACTACAAGGAGCTAAGTCATGTAGCAGTGAAGAGAGCTCAAAGCCAAACCAGCTCTTCCCCCCAACCAGTTTCCAAAGTGGCTGAAGCAGGAGAGGAAAATAATGAAATAGCAGACCCACCTCTCTCATCCTCACCCCCAGCACACAGAGAGCAGGAGAAAAATCAAAAGAACAGACCACTGTCACCACTGATCTCTGTATCCTGCAAGGCACAAGTCTAGCCATTGACAAAGTCAGCAGAGTTAGGAGAGGGATGTCAACTTTTAATCATTGAAAGAGAAAGAAACATTACAGAATCTGCCCAAAATATCTGTAACAGAGGCAGGAAATAGAAATTCTGCAGCGCCTGGCTAGAAACAGAAGTTGGAGGGGAAAATCAAACTGTTTATACCCACCCAACTGTGCTAAAAGTGATCAATAAATAGATTACATACAAATAGGATTTTGTAAAATTGTTTACCTCTTCATGGAGTCCACCCAGCAACATTTAAGGATTTTGTTCAACCTTCAAAAGTGAGAGCTTTGTTCACATGTTCAAAATTGTTTTAAGCGTGCTTGCAGGGGACTGTACCTGCCATTTTTAGGAGCTCAGCAAGCATTTGTGCCATGAGGATGACTCGTAGAGGAGGACAGGCCTCGTTTACAAAGAAAGGGGCTAGCTAGGAATGAGGCCAGAGTCTCAACTGGACGAAAACAAATTTTTTTCTATGTACACAAAAATTATTTGCTCTTATTTAGGCAAGAAAAGGCTTCCCCAGCCAGGTCTATAAGACAGAGAAGAGCAAGGAAGAAATACTACATTTGTCTGATGATTTAGACCTGTGCCTTCTTAGACACCTGGAATGTCAGAAGAACAATAAATCTGGTTTCATCTCTGATATACCCTTCCTATTTTTTTTATTATGCCTCTTCCGTACACCCAACCTCATACGATGTCCCCTGTGAAGCACCCAGAGACATCTGGGAATGGACTCCAACCCCTGTACCTCTGAGGAACTTGTGAGAAACCAATGACGAACGTCAGCGGGTAAGGGACGAAGTACTTCCTAAGGCTCTGGGCATTAACCTTGTCACACCAAGAGCAAAATGCAGCTTCCCCCAGGCCTCATTCAAGGCCCACATCTTCCCAGCTCCCAGTTCAGAGACAGTCTCCACGGGACTCTTTAAGTCTGGGTGAGGGAGTAGTGTGAGAGCTTCCAAAATGGTTTAATTAACAATCACGGTATGAAGCGGGCGTGGAATTCCA
The DNA here is from genome assembly GCF_000334495.1 of Tupaia belangeri chinensis. Taxonomy (NCBI): domain Eukaryota; kingdom Metazoa; phylum Chordata; class Mammalia; order Scandentia; family Tupaiidae; genus Tupaia; species Tupaia belangeri. The sequence continues at coordinate 1,729,945 of NW_006206042.1, read as the reverse complement.
AACGTAATCTGTAGTCATCATAAGACAGCCCATAAGTAGCTGAAATAGTGAGATCCCAACAGGAGACCTCAGACCCAGGGAAGGAACTGACTTGCTGTTCATATGAAAGTATGATGCGACCCTCTTCATTTGAAGACCTGTGTTATCACTGGCTTATCTTCATTGAGCTTGGGTCTGTGATCATTGCTAGCCACACCTTCATTCCCTAGGGGAAGAGAAGAAGTATGAAGAACTATGGAGAAGGAAAGAACATAAAGATACATAAAATATGATGGCTATAATTATTTAGCTATATATGCAGATGCAGATACTTCGAATTTTCACAGAAAAATTGCATTAAAGTATGAGTTTATTTTGAAATATTTGAAATGCGTGCATAGTTTTTCATAATATGCATTTTCTATCAACTTTTTGGAAACTCCTCCCATAATCATTTCACTATAAATGCATATATTTAGCCTTTGGGGAAGGGCCAGCCTGTATTCTTTCTATCATTAATAACTTCAGATCTGTTTTTATAGGCTATTGGGGTTCTCCTCAATGAGATAAAAGAAGCTAGAAAGAGGAGAGGTAGGAAATTCTTCTCAATGAAATCAAAGAAGCTGTACATGGAAAAGGTAGGAAAAGAGTAAGGAAGGGTGGGAGGCTTGAAAAACTGGGACCCAGAGAGAAAAAATGACCAATCAAGCACTTAGGAAGTGATGACCAAGAATCACAGAGAGGGAAGGGCATTGTTTGACACCTCAGTGTACTCAGGTGCCCCGAGCCAACCACCCACCCTCCACGAGAATGAAAAATGCACAAGGACCACACAGAGGGTTTATGACAAATGACCTTCCAGTCTTCACCCAGGTAGAAACTGAGTTATCTGCACACGTTCTGCACCTGCTGACCAGGGACAAGGCCCAGTCCGTGCTTTCTAACCGTGGCAGAGTATTCTACCAAACGCAATTAATGCCCCCTCTATTAATAGACATTTAGTGTGGTGTCAGTCTTTTTCTGTTGTCAACAATGCCGAAGTGACTAAACTTCTTCAAATGCTTTGTGAAAGGATGAAGCAACATGGATGAGTCCTACGCACAGTGCTCAGGGAAAAAAGTAAGACAATTAAATATAAAATACAATAACTTCATAAACTGAAAATGTGTGCTTATGAAATCAACAAATTTCAAGAATACATGCAACATAGATACAAAACAGATACTATAATAGAATGATTGTGCAAAACTGTAAGAGAGTTAAATCATCTCTATTGTAACAGGAAGTTAATTGATTACTTAAATTTGATAAATTAAGAAGAAAAGTAGCATAGAAATAGAGATGTAAATACCAGAAAGAGAAAGCTAAATGAATTGTTTCTAGGAAGTAGTACTTAGGAGTGAGAAGGGATAAAGCAGAAAACAGTTGTTTTTCTTCGTAAGCTTTTGATATTGTTTGATTTTAAACTATGGGCATGCATTACCTTCATAAGAATAAAATTTTAAAATAAAAGTAATAAAAGTCAAAGCTAAATAAATACCCCTAAGGGCAAAGCAATGGAAAATAATGTTAGTCAAAATTTTGTTTTAATGCCAGCGCATGTACACGCACGAAAGGGAGAGAAGGAGAGAGACAATAAGCACTCCTAGACAGCCTGGTCACCCCACAATCCTTTTCCTCTATTTCTCCATGCAGTCAGGATCCTGGGCATTTGTTCACATGCCCTGAGTGATCAGGTGTGACCTGGTTCCCTCCATGCAGTGTTTAACTGCTGCATTGTGGGACTGACCCAGAAATCATGTATTAAGATGTTTCATTTCAGGGGCCAGGAAATGGCACAGTAGAAATGCAAGTGAACCCATATGGGAAAGGTCCTGGGTTCACATCCTGGAATCTTCCTGAACATGCTATGTGTGCATACGCCCATGATCTGGGCCAGCTGACACTGGGGTGAATTGTGGTGTGAAGACTGTTGGAGGTACCTGTCTCTCTGTCTCTCTCTTTCATGGAACTAATAAATAAATGGACTTTAACCGAAAAAAATATTTTTTTAATTATTTCTCATTTTAAGAGCCAACACATGGAGCAATAGTTAGATGCCGGACTCCCACATGGCTGACCATGGTTTGAGTCCCAGTCCCAGAGACTTGAAAATCACACTGGACATGTGTGCATGCATGCCCAAATCCCAAGAGAAGAATAGAAGAAGGAACTGCAGCACGCATGGCCATCCCCCCGAGGGACGATTTCTCACTTTGCCTCTCACTGTGTCTCTTCAATTAGTGCATGTGCCTGTCCTATGGCAACTTAAAAAAAAGTTATTTCTAATTTTAAATCTAAGGGAACTTTTCAAGAGAGTATGTAACTAAATTTCCCTCTAGGAAAATTACATTACTTCAGTAATAAGTAAAGCTGCTCTTTGCTCTTTTCCTTATATCCTCACTAACATTAGAAATTAACTTTTTTTAAAAGCCTCATTGTGGGATTAGCTTGTGCCACAGCGATACTGTGATGATGCTCAGGAGGAGCCAGATCTCACATGGAGACCAGCTTGAATTCCTAGCCCCATCAACCTGAAACACACCAGGAATGCACTTCAGTGCCCAAGATCCAACAGGCTAGAGGACCAGAGGGAAGGGATCCTGTCATGGCAGGACCCTGTGGAGGGTGCTCACCTCTCTCTCTACTCTCCTGTGTAACTGCACACACTCTACCATAAATAAAGGAAAAAGTCTTCATGGTAGACTTTTGAAAAAAGTCAGAAAATGCCTTTTTCCTCATCTGGGATATGTATGGCACTACCCACCAAGGCACACATAGCAATCCCAGCTACTAATGGGGAGGGAGGTAACGTGCAAAATGAAAATGCAGGGTTCCCTGTTCAAAAGCATGAAGAGTTTCAAGTAGCACCAGCATTGCATAAAACCAAATTCAGGATCCTTCTAAACACAGGTCCCTGTGCAACTCCTGGTCACGTGCCCACACAGCTGGCTCTGAATACACTTAGATAACCTGTTATTGAGTTTATGGAGGTGAAAACCCTGAGAATTTTCCTCCTTTTTTTTTTTCTTTTCTTATTTTTTTTTTTTTAGAGTTTTTTTGCTATAGGGTGCATGAGCTCGCCAGAGAGACAGAAAGCAAGAAATCACCCCCCAGGAGGATGACCATGCCACAATCCCTTCTCCTACATTCTCCTCTCAGGATTTTGGGCACGCACACACATGCACCCAGCATGAATTTCAAGCCTCCAGCTCTGGGACTCAAACCGTGATCAGCCAGGAATCCAGCAATGTAACCATTATGCCATCTACTGGTCCTGAATTTTTACTTTCAACAAGAACAATAGGTCTCTTTAATAAGAGTTCTCAAAACTATACTTTAGGAAATCCTATACTATACTCTAGATTCACTCATAAAGCAAGAGGACTGAGGGGCACCTGTTGGTAACAAACACAACATTTAGCTGCCTAGAAAAAGTGCAATTAACAGTAGAGCACTTTTTTTTTTTTTTAGAGGCTTTTCCTATAGTGCGCATGCACTGGCCAGAGAGAGACAGAGAGACAGAAAGCGAGAAATCACCCCCCGGGGAGATGGCCATGCCACAATCCCTTCTCCTCCACTCTCTTCTCGGGATCTAGGGCACGCACGCACACATGCCCAGCATGAGTTTTAAGCCACCGGATCCGGGACGCCTACCACAGTCGACTGCATGGGAGTCCAGCGACATAGCCATTACGCTAACTGCTGGTCCCAACAGTAGAGCACGTTTAAGCCTTAATTTACTGGTGACGTGATGAAAGCGTCAGATCATTTTCCAAAAGACAAGGGCATCACAGTTCCACAGGTGGAAGGAAGGTCCTGGATGAAGGTTTGGTACATCAGGCTTGGTTACAAAAGAGGGACACTGTCTGGCAAGGTTGAAACAAAATTTTAGTTCTTATGCCTGGAATAGACCAAATGGATCACAGGAATGGAAAACCAAGCCAGGGAAATGCCTTAGTTAATGTATGAATAATCCAATCACTATTTCCTGAGCCTTTCTCCAATGAGGTCACAATGCAGTGAGCAACCTAATTAAGTTGATATCGGTAAATTTATAGTAGACTTATGTCAATGATACCACAGGACAAGAGTGGAAGCATAGCAAAGAAAAATAGGGTGGGGAAAGAGGAAAGGAGAGGTCTCTCAAAGGAAGAGTAGAAGTTAGAAAAGAAAAGGAGAACAATTGCACTAACAAAAAAGTCAAAGAACAAAGGGAAAGGACATGTTGGATTAGGAGAACAAGGAGAAACAATACTCTATAGTGTTTAAAGTGTAACATCAAAGACAAAAGACCCTTAGCAGAGCAGGGGCACCATGAAAAGGGGTTATCAAATTAGGGTTGCCCTACCAACCCTATGGGGCCTGAATGTGGGAAGACAGACAAGAAATGCTGCTGCTTAGCAAGATTAATCCTGCTTGCTTCAAGCCTAGAGAGGCCTGGGAATCCATCCTGGAGTCAAGATTCTGGGTATAGAAGTAGACAGTCCACCTGCAAAGAACCAAAGTGAGACTTCAACAGAGTGAGGAGGGAAGTGAGACTTCAACAGAGTGAGGAGGGAAGGCTGAGAGCCCTTCCTTTCTAAATTGTCCTTTTCCCTCAGATGTGTTAAAAGAAACACTTTAAAGAAAATGAATGTATTTTATTACTATTCATTTTATTTTATTTATTTCATACATTCTATCACTGTATGTCCTTACAACCTGTAAAATGAATTTTCCAAGCATAAATACACTGTATATTAGTCCAGGTAAAGGTATTATCATATATGTTTTCATCAACAGATAATGCATTCAACAGATCTTATGTAAACAAAGGACAACTCATGAATCAAGCAGCACTGCAAACCAGAAGAGGTTCAGAGAGCTCCTTCCCGCAGTGTGAGCAGCAGCTATTACAGGCTGGGTGCAAACACAAGGCAAAGCAATCACTTGATTGGCTACAGCTAGACATTTGCCTTATTTGGGTATGAATTGATGGTGGCTCCCTAGTTATATAACTAATTAGCTAGTTGCTGCAGTGATCACTAAAGCTTCATTCAAAATGAATCAGTTACACGAAATGATGCTAAGGTTAAGTTCTGTTTGTTTGCATAGAGGTTGCAGGTATGGAAACAACCCCAGGAGAACAACTTCTTGCTTATGTTGCTTTAACACATGGTATGAGCATGAACTCATAGACTGACATCCATGTGAGCATGTCATTCAAGCCAAGGTGGGATGGACCTGGAACAACCCAGCCCGCATCCACCAGAGCTCCAGCTCTGGTGTATCAGCACTGGGCTATCTCACTGGATTAAAAACAAAGCACCGACTTCCACTCTTTCTCTGAAAATAATGCCTATCTGTAGACAAATTGTTTTTTTAGTGTGATTTTCTTTTGTGTTTATCCAGTTGTGTAATTTTTTGTGTTCAATTATCATAAATTACTTAGAAGATGATTTAATCTAGGCCTGGCACCTTCGAACGTATTTGTTTTTGAAGACCCCAAGAGAAGTGGCCATGGGTTATTTTTGCTGCGGAGTCATTTACACATTTATCATGTTGATATTTACAGAGGATTATCCTCTATCACCTATTTGAATGTGTGTTTACAGAACAAGACTTCCTTCAGGCCCAGAGTTTATGTATAAATATCTTGTTCCATCATAGCCCAAGATTATCCCATTTATTTTCCCATTTTTTTCTCTAAGTGCACCACCTTCATGTACACATTTGCTGTCTTAAATCTTTGACAAATAGGAATATCTCCATCCTGCTTATTGCTACTGAGTTTCCTTTTCTGCGGTATTTTCATTTGTACATCACACTGTTTTGCTATGCTTTGAGACTTTTTTAAAGATATATTTTGTTATGGGATGAATATGCTTGCCAGAGAGACAGGAAGTGAGAAATTACCCTTACCCCAGAGAGATAGCCAGGCACAATCGCTTCTCCTCCAGTATCCTTTTAGAATTTGGGGCACACAAGCCCCACCAGGACCAGGATTCAAACCATAGTTGACTATGTGGGAGTCCAGCAACATAACCGTTATGCCATCTGCTGGTCCTAAGTGTCTTCCTTAATGTGGTATTTGGAAAGTTCCCTAGTGACGTCTCCCTTATACAGAACTACCTCTAGACCACACAGAAGGAGTTTCTAACATTTGGAGGTGGATGACTATAGTCACTCAGAGTGGGACAAAGGACATGATTTGGCTAACTAAGGCCATAGTAAATTGGGAGTTATCTGAGCACACAAAGTCACTTCTCAGCCCACCCGCACCCAGACCTCACAACTGTCACTACAGCCAAGATTGCAAGAGTAGCTTTTTCACTCTTCCAGATACTTTAAATTTTGATACAATGTATTATTTTTTGGAAGACTGACCTTAACATTGACGGTGATGCAACTTCACTTGAATAAAAACATACCCACATGACTAATAAAACAAAGGAGCACCTGGAAGGTAAGGCAGTACTGACAGAAGTGTAGTTCTGAGTGTTCTGAGGAGAGACACATCTCATCCTCACAACCACCCTCTTATTCAGAAAGCCTTACAAAGACTCAGCATGAGATAATAAGCTTATTATGTTCACAGACCTGAAAAGAGACTTGCCTGATGGGGAAAGAGGAACCAGGATAATGGGACATTGGTCTCACTGGTAAAGCAAGGCTGTTGAAGAGCAATATGATGAAGCAAATAGACAGCAACAGGAACAGGGGTGTCATGTGATCAGAATAGTCCCACCTCGAATGATCAGTTATAACTGTACCTTCATGTTATTCTATATATAAGGAACATCAAAAAATTTGCAGAAAAAAAATGGAATTCGAGTATGAGTTTTAGTGCCAAAATATTGAGATTTCTGAATAGTTTATTTTTTTCATAATATGCATTTTCTATGAACTTTTTGAAGATCCCGCTCATGTAAGGAACTTAAGACCCAAACAGTGAAGTGACTTGGCTAAGGTCAGAAAGCATGTCTTAGTAGCAGTCAACACCCAGTGTGGTCACTACTGCCCACTCCACTCTTGAGGTCTTCCTGAGCCCTTATGAATAAAAGATTGGAGTACAGAAAGCCTAAAGCCAGAGAAAGACACCAACTGAAAGGACCCTATGTGGGATGGAAAGGCTTTGGGAAAAACAATGTGTCAAAATTCAGAAAGTCCATGGGACCAGCAGTTAGCATAATGGCTATGTTGCTGAACTCCTATGTAGCTGACCACAGTTGGAGCCCCATACCTGGTGGCTTAAACTCACACCAGGCACGTGTACGTGCATGCCCAAGATCCCGAGAGAATGGAGGAGAAGGGATTGGGGTGTGGCCTCCGCCCCCTGCCCGGGGTGATTTCTCGCTTTCTGTCTCTCTGTCTTTTTCTGTCTTTCTGGCGAGCACACATGCCCTATAGCAAAAACCTCTCCAAAAAAAAAAAAATTCAGAAAGTCCAAAACTGAGGATAACGAAGGATAGAAACTGACTAATGGAAACAAAGTCCTATATCAGTCATTTTAACACTGTATGAATTTCTGGGTCAAGAAGTTGAGCAGAAAACAATCAACCCAACTTCTCAGAGCTTCTTTTTCACATAGAAGCTACAAATAAGCACACTGCTAAGTTTTAATATGTCCCCTCAAATTTCACATGACCACACCCATTTTAATAGGATTAAGACAGTGGAACCCTGATCCAATTTTGATGTCAAAAGGTAGGATTTTGGAAAAGAGATTAGGATTAAGGTCACCACAGTGGGGTCCCCATGACAGATTCCTGGTGGGTTTATTTTTTATTATTATTATTCATCCATTTATTTTTTTTTATTTGACCAGAAAGAAACAGAGAGAGAGAGGGAAAGGGAAAGTAAGCCATCCGGTCCAG
>NW_006206042.1:1718110-1721882 GCF_000334495.1 Tupaia belangeri chinensis | reverse complement strand
AACCACGATGCCTGGCCCACAGTAGCCAGACGACACAGACGACCGAGATGACGACACAGACAACCGAGACGATGACAATGACCAGGAAGACGACAACTGAAGAGCCTGAAGAGCTGAAACACCGCGCAGTCTCCAGACGACCCTGAAGATCCTGAAGAGCTGACACTGCATCGTCTCCAGACGACTTGGGCGACCCTGAAGAGTTGTAACACTACATCGTCTCTGGACAACCCTGAAGAGCTATGACACCGTGTCGTCTCCATGCTGCTCACAGTAGATGACGCAACACTGCATCGTCTCTGTGCTGTACCGTGCTGCCCACAATAAACGGATGACACTGTCGTCTCCGTGCTGTAACACTACGCCGCTTGTCCCGGCTCTCACTCCTTCATTCAGGAAACCTGTTCGGCTGTCCCCCCGGGTTGGGACAGAAGTGTCCAGTACCTTAATCACCAGGCCTTTCAAACCCTCTCCTAATGTTTTTGCAGTCTGTCTGTGTTGCCACAGCTCTACTTTGTTCCTTCAGCTGGAAGCTTTTCCATATGTGGGAGGCATAGCAGTGTGTGACCGTTTGTGCCCCGCCTCTCTCTCCCTGGAGTACTTGAAGAACCCAGAGAAGGAGAGCTGATGCTAGGAACACGGACAGTCCTCACTCCCAGGCTTCAGGAGCACACCTGAGGCTCCAGGCTGGGAGAGAGACAGTGTATGTTCTGATCCTGGCTACAGCCAAAATGTACTATTTTGTGGCCAGCAGAGTGGCCTATGGAGGCCTTGACTTTGGGTGCCCAGCAGCACCCAGGCAGCCAGCAGCATACCCTGAGCTGGAATGAGGGTGTCTAGTGATTGTATAAACTAGGGGAGCTGGACGGGCATCATTCGGAGGTCTGAGTGCTGAGTCCTTGTCCCTCTGGGAAGTGCTGGTTTTGATGCTGCCCCTGGGAGCTGTTTCTGGGAATCTGGGTGTTACTGGATGCCTGGGTGTTGTTGGACTTTGGGGTACTGGGGGTGAGCTTCAGCTTTCCCCTCCTCAGCTTTGCTCAGTGGTTCTTGAACCAAACCTGTGATACTATTGGACATAAATCCATTTTTGAGGCCATTTCTTTCTGAAGGCTGGGGTTTGGGTATGGGTTCTTACTGAAGTCCAAGTCTTCTACTAGTTGCTTTTCTGTGAATATAGTTTGTCCCCTTTGTGGATTCTGGTGATTGCATGGGAAGGTCCTCTGAGCTTAAATCTTTTTTTTTTTTTTTTTTTTGGAGAGGTTTTCACTATAGGGCATGTGCACTCACCAGAAAGACAGAGAGAGACAGAGAGACAGAAAGCGAGAAATCACCACCTAGGGTGGATGGCCATGCCACAATCCCTTCTCCTCCATTCTCTTCTCATGATCTTGGGCACACACACACACATGCCCAGCATGAGTTTTAAGCCACCGGATCAGGGACTCAAACCGTGGTCGACTACATGGGAGTCCAGCGACATAGCTATTACGCTAACTGCTGGTCCCATGAGCTTGACATCATCTCATCTAGACATTCTTGAAGGTTCAGGCCTAATGATAGGCAACTCCTGGTGGGTTATAAAGAGGGTTGAAAGTGAGAGAAATACACAGAATACAGACCTCTTTCTCCTGCCCACTGCCATGGGCAGACTCGCCAGAGAGAGCCCCTGCAGCTTGGACCTCCAAATCAGAGCTGAATAAACTGCTATTCTTATAACTCACCCAGTTTCAAGTATTTCCTGCTATTAGCAATGAAACGTATGTCAGTATATGCTGTATCTCACAAAGTTAAGATATAAAATAACTGGCTTAACAAACACGTCTTGATCATTTACTATGAATTAAACAACATAACCACTAAGTGTATGCAATAAAGACACTAATTGGGATAATTATCACCAAGTTGGTAATTTAGTATTATATATGTGGAGGTGATTTCAGGAAGTTGGAAGTACCAGCGGGAGTGTGAAGAGGAGAAAAATCCAGGATAACGGTGCACCATTAAGGTCAGTGCTTTGGTAAACTGAAGCGCATTCCCACTCAGGATCATTTGAGGAGCAAGAAGAAGACTCAGATCTATTCCTCTTAAAATCTTTGTAGGAGAGGCATTTATTCATCAGCTTCCATCACTCGTTTGCAGAAAGTCACTTTCACGGGATTAATGTTCTGCCTGACTGCACATGGTCGTTGGCTTCTGCAGTTCAAGTATTCCCCGCTAAATTTATTTGCTGAGATCTGCTTGTGATGACATTAAGGTGGTGAAAGCTTGGTCTGACTATGGTGTTGAAAGGGGGGGGGGGCTTTGGAGATTAGGATTAAGATCGTTAGGGCAGGTCCCTCATGCCTGACTCCCCCTGAGTTGATAAAGAGAGAAAACAAAATCAGAACAGAGACACGGACACCGATACTTGCACTCCTCCCTTCCCCGTGTTGTCATGTAGCCAGAAGACCCTCACTAAATGCAGCCCCTGGATTCTGGACCCCCAAACTGTGAGCTGAATAAACCTTTTGGTTTTTATAAATTTTTCAGACTCAGTTCTGAATATTTTCTGTTATTAGCACCAGGACAGACTGGAGCACTTGCCAAACAGGCTCTCGGAAAGCTCCATGGTGTAGTGGAAATCCCAGAATAGAAACCCAAGATGTGCAAGTGTTACGGTGAGACCCTGTAAGCTTGAAGCAAGAGGAAACAGCCCAGAGCTGTCCTGCAGAGCTGTGCTGAAATCAAGGGTGGGCTGGAGAGAATAAGAGTTGGGGCCCTACTGGGGCCTGAGACAAGAGGCGTGCTCAGGGGACCAGAAGCTGACGTAATGGTTACATCGCTGGACTCCCACTTAGTCAGCCACGGTTTCAGTCCTGAACGTGGCAGCTCGATACTCACATGGGGTGCATGTGTGTGTGCGTACCCAAAATTCTAAGAGGAGGATGAAGGGATTGCGGTGTGGCCATCCCCCCTGGGGAGTGGTGTCTTGCTTTCTGTCTCTTTAGTAAGTGCACCTGCCCTATAGCAAAAGGAAAAATAAATAAATAAAAGAAGTGTACTCAGAACCTGGGGTTGAGTCATCCAGTAGAAGCTGGGGGTAGTGTGAGAACTGTGGAGTAGACTCAGCTAATGCTGGAGATGCTATCCAAAGTAGAAAGAGAGAGAGAAACACCCTCGCTTCTCCATTCCTTCTCTCCTCCAGTCCCCCATTGTCCAAAGCCAGCTGATGCAGGAGCCTGACAAACCCCACCAGTGTTAGTATTCTCCTCTTCGGTGACTTGCCTTTTCATTTCCCTGATAGTGGCTTTCTGTGAACATTCTTTATTTCAGTGTCATCCCAGTTATCAGTCTTTTCCTTCATGGTTAGTGCTTTGAGTGTCCTGTTTAAGAGATCTTTCCTTTCCCCCCAAGATCATAACATTCCCCTATGTGACCTTCTATAAGCTTTATACTTTCTTTTATTTATTTTTTATTTATTTATTCACTTTCATTATCATCATAATCTTCTTTACATTACAGTGGATTACATATAACTTTACAGTGTATTATATTGCTTTTTCAAAAGGAAATGCCATGCATATCAGTCAATACAGAGACATTAATCTCCCCACTTCATCATTCAATATCTTTTCTATGTTTTTCCCAATCATTGTCATTATTATTCTAATTTTTTTTTTTGCTATAGGGCGTGTGCGCTTACCAGACAGACAGAGACAGAGAGACAGAAAGCGAGAAATCTCCCCCCAGGGGGGATAGCCATGCCACAATCCCTTCTCCTCCATTCTCTCTC
>NW_006206042.1:1712804-1716111 GCF_000334495.1 Tupaia belangeri chinensis | reverse complement strand
TTCGTATGTCTTCCTTAGAGAGACTTTTGTTCAGCTCACTTTCCCATCTTTTAATCGGGTTAATCATTTTTTTTCGCATAAGGCACTTGAGTTCCCTATGTATTCTGGTTATCAATCCCTTGTCTGAGGCATATTTAACAAAAATATTTTCCCATTCTGAGGGTTGTCGGTTTACACTTGTTACTGTGTCCTTTGCTGTGCAGAAACTTCTTAGTCCCACTTGTCTATTTTAGGGATTATTGCCTGTGCTTTGGGAGCCTCATTTAAGAAGTCTTTGCCTACTCCAATGTCTCCCAGAGTTTTCCCAGCATTTTCCACCAGTAGTTTTATCGTTTGAAGTCTTAGGTTCAGATCTTTGATCCATTTTGAGTTGATTGTTGTTAATGATGAAAGATGGAGGTTCAATTTCATCTTTCTGCAGGTGGATACCCAGTTTTTCCAGCACCATTTACTAAAGAGGTTTTCCTTTTCCCAATGGATTGACTGTTATTATGACCACAGCTTTATAGTATTTCTTGGGATTGGGGAGTGACATGCCTCCTACTCCATTCTTCTTGCACAGGATTGCTTTTGCAATATGAGGTCTTTTATGACTCCAGACAAATTCTATGATTGTCTTTTCTAGAACTGTGAAGAATATTTCTGGTATTTTGATTGGAATTGTATTAAACATGTAGATTAATTTGGGTAGAATTGCCATTTTGATTATGTTAATTCTTCCAATCCAATATAAGCTTTACACTTTTAAAATATGTTTTTTATTTACTATTATTATTCAATTTGACTAGAGAGAGACAGAGAGAGACAAAGAGAGAGAGAGAGAGAGGAAGAGTGAGAAAGTAAGCTGCCAGGTCCCGGACTTGAGCCTTGGTTTACCATGTGAAATTCCAGCACCCCAACCACCACACTGCTTGCTGCCCCAAGTATTATACTTTCATCATCTATGCTTACATCTATAATCCACCTGGACTTTATTTTTAAGTGAAGTTAGAATCAGGTTTAATTTCTTTTTTCCACTTGGATATTCTGCTGATCCAGGGAATTTTGCTGGGGAAAAGCTATTTCCCCACTGTTGTTCAATGTCACAGTGTCATAAATCAAGCACCGCACATTCTGGATCTCTTTCTGCTTAATTAGTCTGTCTGTCAACGTGTCAACACCACACTATCTTAATTATTGTCACTTTAAAATAGGACTTAATCCAGCTTCAGTGGTGTACGCTGCTAAGACACTGTGTTCTACAGGCTGGGACCACATGGGAGGACACAGGTTCAATTCCTAGTCTAACCTAAAGACCAGAGAGTAACACATGGCTGTAGCCCCAACTGGGAGGCTGAGGCAGGAGGATCTCAATATGGTGAAACATTGTCTTCAAAAAAAGAAAGAAGAAAAGTTTTAGAAAAAGAAAGAAAAAAGAATTTTCATGAGCCAATAGAGTAATTGTCCGATTTCTTCTTTAAAACAGTTTTTAGCTATTCTTGGTCTTTTGAATTGCCACGTAAATATTAGAATTTATTTCTTAATTTCCACACACACACACAAACTTATTGGAATTTTTATAGGTATCTATTTAACCCATAACTTAATTTAGGAAGAGGTGACAAAATCCTTACCACATCCTTTATATGCAAAGAACTCTTAAAACTCCGTAAGAAAGTTTCTAAGAATCCAAATATATATATATATATATATACACATATATGAGACTTGAATAAATAATTCACAAAGGGGATATCCAAATAGCAAATAAACACGTGAAAATGTGATCAACCTTAGTAATAATCAGAGAAGTTCAGATTTAGAAACATAATTGGGGGCCAGCAGGGGGCATGGTGGTTAAAGGTGCTGGAGTCCCACGTGACCAGCCATGGTTTGAGTCCCAGACCTGGTGGCTTGCTCTCTCAATTTCCCTTTCTTTCTCTCTCCTCTCACTCTCTCTCTCTCTTTCTGTCTTTGTCTGGTCAAATTAACATAATAATAACAAATGGAATTAAACAAATAAATAATTTTTAAAAAGAAAAAATTCTTTTAAAAAAATGAGAGATCACTACATATTAACTAGAGTAGAATTTAGAATAAAAGCTGACCACACCGAGTGTTGGAGAGGTGGGTAGCACCTAGAACTCTCAGGCCCTTCTAGCAGGGGAAAATGGGGACCAGCATATGTTATGGAGGTTAAGGCAGTTGGATTTCACGGCTAACTGGGTAGTTCAAATTCTGGTCCCACCAGCTTGGAAAACATGCAGGGTGTATGCAAACCCAAAATGCTGAGAGCAGAACGAAGGAGAGGAGATTGTGGTGTGGCCCTCCCCACTGAGGGGTGCTTTCTCACTTTCCTTCACTCTGTCTCTGTCTTAAGCAAGCACACATGTCCTATAGCAAAGATTTAAAATAATAAAATAAAATGGAAAATGGGATATAGCTACTCCAGAAAATCATGTGTTGGTTTCTACTAATCCTGAATATGTATATTCCTTATGACCCAGCAATTTTATTTCTAGGTATAACTTAAAATACATCATATTTTCTCCAAAAGATGTGTACAATAATGTTCAGAAAAACACTAATCATAATAGCCAAATAGTGGAAGCTTTCCACATGTGTACTAACACTACAATGTATAAACTGTTCTATATTTAGAACTGTGCTATACATTAGAATGCTGCAACAAGAAAGAATAAATTACTACTAAATGGAACAAAATGAATACATCTCACAGGAGAAAAAGAAAAGAAGCGAGACACAAAACAATACTGAGTGCTTAATTCCATTTCATACACAGTCCAAAAACAGGCATAACTGATGCATGAGGCTAGAAGTCACGAAAGTGATAACTTTTAAAGAGAATGGAGAGAATAGTTATTGACAGGAGGCATGAAGTATGCTTCAAAGGTTCTGGAAATGTTCTTTTTTTTATTTTTAAGGTTTTTGCCAGTGTGCTTGCAGGAGAGACAGAGAGTGACAAGAAGAAGGAAAGTGAGAAATCACTGCCCCCTCCCCCCACACACACACCCAGGGGAACACCACACTGCAATCTCTTCTCCTCCTGAGAATTTGGGCATACGCACATATGTGACTGGCATGATTTTCAAGTTGCCAGGCCCAGGACTTGAACCACGGTCAGCCACATAGAAGCCCAGTGCCTTAACCACTCTGCCACCTGCTGGCCCCAAGGGAATGTTCTGTTTCTTAAGTGGTAGTTGCATGGGTGATTTTACTTTATAATAATTAATTGAGCTGTATCCTTCTGATTTGTGTATACTGCTATATATGCAGATTTCCATTTTAGAACCTTATTTAGGGAAAG
>NW_006206042.1:1691541-1712563 GCF_000334495.1 Tupaia belangeri chinensis | reverse complement strand
CCCTGGGGGGTGATTTCTCGCTTTCTGTCTCTCTATCTCTCTCTGTCTTTCTGGTGAGTGTACATGCCCTATAGCAAAAACCTCTCAAAAAATATATATATATATATTCATAGAAAATGTGTATTATGAAATAAAACTATGCATGTACTTTAATTCTATTCTTCCATGATCGTTGTTGTACGCCCCTATGTGAAGCTCTACATGCAGTGATTGATGTGTTAGATACTTAGTAAATATTAACTATAGTGAGTAAAATGACAGCTGGACAGCACGCATTTGTAATACAATAGTTGGGACCTTTGATGCCCTTATTGTTACTCTGCTTCCAAGTCTAGAGTTGAGAAAATGTGTAGTGGGAGAGATCCAGAAGAAAAATTGCTATAGTGATTGTGCCGTTTGGAATGGTGGGGGGAGTCAGCCCTTCCCATAATCTCTCTTCCTGAAGAGAAGTGGTTATTTTGCTGCTTCCTCATTGTATGTAGAGATGGAGTTAGACCCTTAGACAGATAGTTCTTTAATTTTCAGTAGTTAGGACATGCATATTCTTACAAATAGACTTTTTCCTCTTCTCGATTCATATCAATTAACATTTATCACCCCATGCATAATTAAGATCCATTTAATTATGAATGCTAATAGGAATCCTGCTCTCATGAACATGCCTCTTTTACTTTTTGGCAAAGATTTCCACACACACTCTCTCTCTCTGTATCTTGCTTTGGACTAAGCTTTGGCTCTCCTGGTTTCGGAAATTGGAGGTTACAACTGGCCTGATTTAGTTTGGGGGTTGTCCAAAGTCACTCTGCAGAACTCTGGGGACATTTTTCTTCTGTTCCCATGCTTTGCCCTCTCAGTTGGGTCATCATCAACAGTCTACCTCCTCTACGCTCATTCCATTACAGCCTCTCCTCGGACAATGAGCACAGGTTAGCCTCCACAGTTCACTGCCTTCTTGCCTTACATGGGAAAATATACAGTTCAGCCTGGAACGCCTGCTTCACTTTGCCAGACGCATTCCTACTCCAGGGAGCACTTGAGCCACATTCTAATTGGTCTATCCCTTCCAGCCCTAAATGAAAGACTTGCCAAACAGCAGGCTCTGTGTTCTCTGGGCAGTAGGACATCCCCATTCCATCAGAACACAGAAGTTCTCTTTTTTTTGTTAACTGCCATATCTCTAGCTCTGTGCCTTAGTAGGCAATCAATTCTTATTTGTTTTTGAATTAACACCCTGTGGTTGGGACACCAGATGTCCCATAGTGTCTTAGGCATAATGTCACTACACTGTTACACTTCACTGGATAGACAGTAGACAATAAGCCCAGCTAGTAGGTCCCAGAGAAAGGGACAGGACAAGAAGAAAGATGGAAACTAACCAGTGCCCTGGTTCATAAAGCCAGAGGTGGAATAGCACATCGATATTGAAGAGTGTGAAAGCAAGCTATTGTGTCTACAGTAGATAGGCTAAAACTAGCTATGCACGAGTCAAGAATTGGTCTGTACTAATACAAGAGTAAAAGGGTTCCTAGGGACTGAGCAGACTCAGCATTTGACATGTTAATAAATGAATGAGTGAATGAAGAAATATGACTTTCATGGGAGCAAAGGAGATGAAAACCAAGGATGCAAGTTTTAGTAGGTAATTTAGGTCATTATTATGTGATATGTTATTATTGCAATACTAGCATAAAAGTAGTATTTTGCCAGGAGATGTAGCCATAGAACTCCATGTTCTTTATACCCTGAAATCTGGATTTCTCTCCAACCATTCTCCTGAAATTGCAGTCACAAAATCTGGCTAGACATAAATCTGGTGGCCATCAAGAATGTAGCAATTTACTCTCCTACAGCAGTAAATGAAAGTCCCTTTCCCCACATGCTTGCCAACTCACAGTGTTTTCAAACTTTTTGATCTTTGTCAATCTGATTGATGAAAATTAGCCTCACAGTGAAGTTTTCATTTGCATTTTTCCAATTATAAGGGAAGTTGCACATCTTTTCATGAGTTTATGAGCTATTTGTATGTCCTTTCTTCTGAACTATTTGTTCGTGCCTTTTGCCTATATTTCCCGTGGCTATTGGTCTATTCTTGCTCTGTAAAAGCCACTTATGTACTAGAGAACTCAGTCCTTTGTACCATGACTTGCAAATATCTTTTCTAGATGATTCTTCTTTTCACTTTGCTTTTGACATAAAAGATGTTTAATGTAGCCAAATGTATCAATATTTTCATGATTATTTGTATTTTATGGCAATCTAGATAGGCTTTCTCCTAACCGTAATTATCTTTAAAGACTTCCTAATTTTTCTCATCATTTATAGCTTTATTTTGCATTGAAATCTTTAATCTACTTGGAAACCATTTTGGTCTAGGATGTTAAGTAGTCCTGATGCAATTTTTTTTCCAGATGGCTACCCAGATGTTTGCACATTCTTCCTTTTTACTACTGTTTTGAATATCTTTATTAGAGCCTAAATATCCAGACAAATTTTGGTCCATTTCCAAATGTCTTATTCTGATCCTCTAGTCTGTTTATGTATTAGCATAATACTATTTTAATTTGTATAGCTTCATATTTAATGGTAGAAATTTTCCTGGACATTCTTACTTTTTAATTGTTCTATATGAACTTTGAAATCAGCTTGCTTTGTTGCAAAAAAAAAAGAATAATTTTTAAAAACTTTATTAGAGATTTAATTTATTAGCATTAACTCTATGGATTAATTCCCATGATCCTGTCCAAGAACATTATATCATTCATCCAAGTCTTCCTTTGCATGCTCGACAAGTTATAAAGTTTTCCTTAACTAGATTTTGCACATTACTTTAGATTATTCTTAGAAATTTTACTTCCCGTTGCTGTAATAATTGGATTCCTGCTCATCATTTCCTCTGATTGGTCATAATTTGAATACATGAAGGGTATGGCTTTCTTTACCTTGATTTTATATACTTTTCTAAATTTTCTTATCATTTGAATAAATTTTCAGTTGTTTGTTTGGGTTTTCTCCTGCTTCTCTTCCTCCCTACCTCTTCTTTCCCTCTCTTTTATTTTCCTACTTATTATTGCTGGCTAGTATTTCTAGAACAATTTAAAAAGGTGTTCTTAATGGTGAAAATATGCTGGGTATATTTTTTTCTTTTGATCTCTGCTATGGACTGCATGCTTGTATACTCTCAAAATTTATGGAAACCCTCACCCCGGATAGGATGGTATTAGGAAGTGGGATCTTTAGGATCCCCCATGACAGAATTAATGTCCTTACAATGAAAAGAAACAAACCAGCCCTCTCTGTTTCTGCCACGTGAGGATACAATTGAGAAGATGCCACCTACTATTCAGAAAGAGGATCTTCACAAGAATTTGGCCATGCTGGCACTCTGATCTTACATTTACCATTTCCAGGACTGTGAGAAATAATATCTGTTGTTTAAACCAACTGGTCTATTGTATTCTGTTATAGCAGCCCAAGCTGACAGAGACGATTTCTTTTTTTCTTCCTTTTTTTTAGAGATTTTTGCTACATGGTGTGTGTACTCGCCAGAGAAACAGAGAGACAGAGAGTGAGAAATCATACCCTCCGGGGGGGATGACCATGCTGCAATCCCTTCTCCTCCATTCTCCTGTCGGTATCTTGGGCATACACGCACACGTGCCCAGTATGAGTTTTAAGATGCCAGGTCCAAGACTCAAACCCCAGTCAACTACGTGGGAGTCCAGCAACATAACCATTATGCTATCTGCTGGTCCTGAGACAGTCTCTTAATATAATAAATTATATCAACAAATCTCCTGTTTCTAAATCATTTTAATGGCTAAAATTATCCCCATGTGGTCTTTATATATGGTGCTCTTAAAGCGTTGCTGGCTTCTGTCTGCTTATTTTATTTAGAGTGTTGGCATCCATTTTTATAAATGACATTGATCTGTGGAGTTTTTTAACGTTCAGTCTTCATTCGACATTAATTCTAAGCTTATTTCATTAAAGAATTTGGAAGCTCGCCTTCTTTTATGTGCTCTAGAACTGCACTACCCAATATAGTAGCCAATGGTAACATGTGGCTATTTAAATTTGAATTAATCCAAATTAAATAAAATTAAAATTCAGCGCCTCAGGAGAACTGGCTGAATTCAAGTATTCCACAGTCACAATGGCCTGACTGCCACACTGGTCAGCAGTTAGGACATTGTCATTATCACAGAAAGTCTTAATTTGCAGCAGTGCTGTAGAAGAATTTAAAAAGCAACCAAATTATCTGCTCTTTTAATGATAGAACGCTTTGAAGGTCTAAGGTCTTTGATGGACATTGGGGTTCTGATTTCTCTGTTTTTCCTGCAGTTTTGGAAACTGAGTCATTCCTAGAAAATTACCCATTTCTTTAATATTTTAAAGTTTATTTGAATAGAGTTGAAAATTAGTCTGTTGTGGGTTTTCGAATTTCCTTTTCGTTTGTAATTATGTTCTCAACCATCTTTTCTTACATGAAAAGTTTACATTACCTTCCTGTTTTCTAGATTTGATTGGGTGATAGTCAAGCAGATCTACTTATTCAGTCAAATCCCAATCTAGGCATTACTGTAAAGGTATTTTATAGATCGTAGATGTGATTAGTCTATAACAGGGTACTTTAAGTAAGGTTTTCCTAGATAATCTGGGTGGGTTTCATTTACCTGGTTGAAAAGTTTCATGAGCAGAGGGAAACTCCCAGAAGAAATTCTGCTGTGAACTGCAGATTTAGCTCATGCCAGAAATCCAGGATACTCTTCCTGGTGGCCTGCCCCATGGACTTTTTACTGTGGACTTGCCTAGGCAACCCCATAATCAATAATCAATCACATAAGTCACTCTGTTTCTCTAGTAGAACTCTGAGAAATGAGCTACAAAATTTTCTGTTTTACTGATTTTTTAAAAGGACAGCTTTCATTTATTTATTAGTTTTAGCTATATTTCACTGTTTCCTAAATTATTAATTTTTGCTTTTATCTTTCTTGATTCCTCCATCCAGCTCTCTGTAGAACTGTCACCAAAAGCCAGGTCTAGTCACTTGTCACTCAGAAGCTAAAGTCAAGACAAATACTGTTTTCTTGGAGAAAGATTTATTACCTTAAAGACATCTGCCTGGGAGAATGGCAGAGTTCAAGACTCCAAAAACTGCCTCTCTGAACAGCAAGGACTTCTATGTTATCATAGGACATATAAGGAGAAAAGATGGGAAAATCAGGTATTTCTAATGTGCTTAATCGTAAGCTGAGGCCAAGCAGTCTTGGTGTGGCCAAAACGAAGTACTATCTCCATTATGGAAAAGTTTCTCAAAGAAAGTCTTTCAAACAAACACAAAAGTTCATCCAGTTCTTGTAAAGTGTAACTACATCCAAAGAAAGCAAGGAAGTAAGAAGGTAAGAAATAAACTTACATCTGAAGAAAGCAGACTGGGACCAGCAGATGGCATAATGGTTACATCACTGGATTCCCATATAGTTGACTGTGGTTTGAGTCCTGGACCCAGTGGCTTAAATCTCATACTGGGCACATGTGCATGTATGCCCAAAATCCCAAGAGTAGAATGGAGGAGAAGGAATTGCAATGTGGCCCTCCCCTGTGAATGATTTCTCACTTTCTGTCTCTCTGGCAACGGCAGTCACCGTATAGCAAAAATTTATCTAAAAAAAGAAAAGGGACTGCTACTGTCAGGGCAAGTCATAAAATCAACTGTGTAATAATATGGGGTGCTGGTGATAGAAGAATATTGATTTCTAGATCATTTTATTAGCTTTTTAAAGAGATTTTGGCTATAGGGTATGTGTGCTTGCCAGTGAGAGACAGAGAGACAGAAAGCAAGCATGAAATCACCCCCTGGGGATATAACCACATCACAACCTCTTCTCCAATTGCCTCTCAGGATTTGGGGCACACACACATATACGCACCCAGCTTGAGTTTGAAGTCACTGGATCCAGGACTTGAGCTGCAGTTGACTACATGGGAGTCCATTATGCCATCTGTTGGTCCCACATTTTATCAGGTTTTTAATAACTTGTTGAAATATATATTTAATACATTTATTTTCATTCTTTATTGCTTATTGATATGTATTTTGAAATTGTTAGTGTTTCTCTGAACTTTACTTTAGAAGCATTCCATGAATTATAATGGAGTTGTGACACCATTATTAAATTTCTACATTTTCTACAATTTAGATTTGGATATTTTCTCTGAGTGGCCTAAGAGTAATTGAGGAATGCTGTTTAAGAGATGAGCTGTCTTCCCCAAAAAATTGATGATTCTTACTTCCTTAGTTTATTACTATTATTATTTACTATCTTCTTTGGCACACTTCTAAGCTGAAAGTTTTTCCGTCCTTTTCCCTTTTTTAAATATATTATTTTGTTTATGGATTAATGTATGGTTAAATTCTGTGACTATTTCATGGGAACCTGAATTTAAAAAAATGGACTGTTTTCAGGCTACTGTATGGCTGAGATCAATTTGATCTTGTTTTCGAGACTGATAGCTTCTGTGCACTTAGTTATCTTTTGTCCACTTCATTGTGAACTCCAAATGTGATTTAAAGTCTCCCATTATTAATATATGTCTATTTACTCTCATATCTTCTATTTTTATTTATGAATGTGCTATTTTGATGAACATATATTTGTAAATATTTTTCTTCATTGTGAATCACACTATGGAGTACTATAAAGTATGGTTTTTTTTGGGGGGAGGGTGTTTAATGTTTGGGCCTCTGAATTCAATCATGTCTAATATTCTTTTTTCTTGAAGCTGCCTATTGTAACCACCTTTACTTGCATTTTCAACTTTTAGGAATCACTTTGGTTCATAATTGAGTGCTGCATTGTGATTTAATCTGACCTTTTTCTTATGAATGAGTAATTTTGATTGACGACATTTATTGACGTAATAATTAGAGTTTCAATTCTTCCATTCTGTATTAAAATCTGTGTTTTCCCCCAGTATAGAGACTGTGTTTTCATTTTGTTTTGGATGTATCTTCCTTGCAACAATTTCAAATGTTATTCTTGTTCTAGCAGTTTTTATAATTGTTTCTTAATATAATATTCTTAAAACTCTATTCTCTTAGAAAACATCTAATAGTTATTGATCAAAAGTAATGATGAACGGGAACCAGCAGTTAGCATAATGACTATGTCGCTGGACTCCCACGTAGTAGACTGCCGTTCGCGTCCCGGACCCGGTGGCTTAAAACTCACACCGGGTGCGTGTGCGTGCGTGCCCAAGATCCCGAGAGAAGAATGGAGGAGAAGGGATTGTAATGTGACCATCCCCCCTTGGGGGTGATTTCTTGCTTTTGTCTCTATGTCTCTATGTCTGTCTGGCAAGCGCACGAGCCCTATAGCGAAAACCTCTCCAAAAAAAAAAAGTAATGATGAAAATAGTGTTTCCTCCCTTTTACTTCCCTCTCCTCCACAGTCCAGTTTTAGTTTATTTATTATATTTGTATTCTAAAGTTCACTTACATCTTTAACACCTGATATTTCTGTTTTATGTCTTTGATCTCCAGCTACAAAAAGTGAGGAAATCATTATACCTGTCATATCTCTTACTGTCTTTCTAATTTTTTCTCCCTATTATAATACATACATGTACACAAGGAGGTTTCAAAACCTTGTAGAAAAGTGGAATTAAAGAATATTAAAATGTTAAAATGCTTATATAGTTTGTTCATAATACAATTTCTTCACAATTTTTTTAAGAGGGAGATTTTTGCTACAGGGCACGTGTGCTTGCTGGAGAGGCAGAGACAGAGAAACAAAGTGAGAGATCACCCCCCGGGAGGGATGGGCCATGCCACAATCCCTTCTGTTCCATTCTCCTCTTGGGATTTTGGGTATGCACGCACTTGTGCCCAGCATATGTTTTAAGGCACTGGGTCTAGGACTCAAATTGTGGCCAACTACATGGGAATCCAGCAACGTAACGTTGGTGCCATCTGCTGGTCCCATCTTCACAACTTTTTGATGCCCCTCATATGTAACCAAATCACTTGTGCATCATCAGAGCATTTAACACTTACAATCTCTTCTGGTCCCTTGTCACTGTCACTGACATTTATGTGCACAGTTACATGAATATTCTTGCCATTACCTTTGCTATACATTTATCATGTCTTTATTGGCTAAAGATCCTCCATGGTAGGTTCTTGAAGAAGGGCTCATGGAAACAGTATTTTTTTTTTTTTGGTTTTGCACATTAAAAACATAAAAGCAGGGACCAGCAGTTAGCATAATGTCTATGTCACTGGACTCCCATGTAGTCGACTGTGGTTCGAGTCCCGGACCCGGTGGCTTAAACTCACACCGGGTGCGTGTGCATGCATGCCCAAGATCCCAAGACGAGAATAGAGGAGAAGGGATTGTGGCGTGGCCATCCCGCCTGGGGGGTGATTTCTTGCATTCTGTCTCTCTGTCACTCTCTGTCTTTCTGGTGAGTGCATACACCCTATAGCAAAAACCTCTAAAAAAAAAATAAGAGCAAAAAATAAAAATCTTTTCTTTTGTCTGTATATAGAAGCAAAAATTTAAATGAAACTTTTTAGATCAAGGTTTTTTAAATAATTTTTCAAGCATTATTCTATTGTCTCTCCTTGTATGTGACTCTAAAGAAATTTGAGGTTGATCTGATTTTTCTTTTAATAAGTTATTTAACTTTTTTTGGTGTGACTTCCAAAATATCTTTATTTATTACTTTAAGTATTTTGCTTTGGGGATACCAATTATGTACTTTGACTTTCCTTGTCTACATCTATATAAATGGTCTTCAAAGTTTTCATTGAAAAATATGTATTACCAAAAAAAAGTTTGGATTTTAACAATTTTTTGCACCAAGTGAACTTGTACTTTAATTCCATTTTTTCAAAACCTTTTCAGAGTCCCTTTATATATCATTTCCCACTTCATAAAATTAATATTTGACTGTATTTCAATACATTTTTCCTCATCTCTATACTTGGTATCCTTTGCCAAGTTCTCACCACATCTTCAGCTCTGTCTTTCTTCCTTCATTCTCCTTTAAACTTCATTTTCATTGATGTAATAATTATATTTGTTTTCTTCCACTTCTTGCTTAACTCCTCAAACTTATCTTTTAATTTTTTTTCCTGAACACTTTTACTTAATATGGGTTTTTTGGTACCATTTTGCTTTGTTTTATGGAAGCAATTTTAATATTTTCAACTTGGAATAATTTTTATTTCCCCTATATACATGTTTTGTTATTATCTATTGTTCATATTCCAATTGTTTTATCTATTCCTTTTCTCCTAATTTCTAGTTACACTATAGTATAGTAGAGACCTTGTGATGGATTTTCTGCCTACTAATCTTGACTGAAGAGTTTTTCCTGAAGTAGGCTACCCAGTTTTCTTTAAGGTCTTTGATTTTATGGTATACTATTTATCATTGCTTCTTCTAACCAATTAAGATAAACAACAGTATAATTATTTACAGGGAAAAATCTGCCCCTTCCTTGACTCACATACTATTGAGACTGACTGTTTCTGCATGTGACTTGTCACACTATTTCTTATTTAGCCCACTTTCTCTGGTTCTGGAATTTAACTGAGTCCAAGAAAGCTCCTGGACAGTCTATGTGATATAATTACTTGCCATGCCCCGCACGGCTAAAAGAATGTGTGCCTGAGTGGGGGTGGGAGACTGTGAACTAGAGAATAAACATAGAAATAAACACACAAAGACATACAACTAAAGAAAAGTGGGAATCAGGTGGATTTGACTTCCCTGATGGAAATAGTCACAGCCCCAAATTGTACCCAGGTTTATTCTTCTAAAGGACAGAAAATGGAAGGGGAATACAAAGCCAGCTATTTTCAGATGTTAATTGGCTGAAGATGCAAAAACTCCTGGCACCATGTAGTCCACCATGTAGTCTTATGTAAGTTTTCTCTAATTTTCTTTAGTAAATTCTGATTAACACATGTGACTTCTTTTAAACTGGCACTGCTCTGCAGTTTCAGAAACACAGGCAGCTAGCATATTCACATGTTAATTGCATTCATTGCCCTGCAAATGACTACCCAATAGAACCACGTTTCTGCATGTATCTAAAGGTTACCATGTTTGCTCAGATTGGGGGCTCTCTACACTAACTAGTAATAAAAATGAATAATTTACTTTGTACTCATGTGTACTCTTAACTTCAAAAACGTACTTTATGGCAAACTCCTTCAGGTCATAGTACTGCTTGATTTCTGTTTTCAAAAGCCATTCCACTTGTTTTATAATCTGACATTTGAGCTCTTCCCTAATTTCTTCAAATATAGAATTTGTGTCCAATTCATTTTACATTATTTCCAAGAAGAGAAGGAAAACATCAACATCGACTGCCATCTTCATGCTGAAATGTCATAAAGAATTTTAAATATAGTCTTTTTCTTTGATATTTACCAGTTTGGCTCTGATGTGCCTCAAAGAGAATTATCTTATGTGAAATCTATTTGGTGGTCTTTATAGTTCCTGGATTTGAATTTCTGTGTGTTTCTGTAACTTTGGAAAGTTTTCAGCTAATCTATCATAAAAGAGATTTTCTAAGCCTCTACCCATCTCTTTGCCCTCTGGAATACCCATTCTGTGAATATTCAGCCATTTAATGGATTTCCCATATGATGGCCTCATTTTTAATGGTTACTTTTACATTCTTCTCAGTTGCTTGGACTAAGTCAGAAGTTTTGTCTCCAAAGTCAGAGATTCTTTCCTCTGTATGGTCTAATCCCCTGTTAATAATTTTGAGGAGGGGGTGATTTCCTGCATCATATTTTTTTTATCTCCAGAAGTTCTGTTTGATTTTGTTTCAGGGTGTCTACCTCTATGGAGTTCCTCCTTATACCTATAATATCACCTACTTTGGAGGTTGAGGCAGGAGAATCTTAATATGGAGAGACTTTGTCTAAAAAGCACACCACACACACACAAACCAAACCTCCTCCAAATTTCACTATCTTAAGGTTAGAAACTAGGCAAAGATATATGGTCCTAGATAGTACACTCATGCAAGATAAGTAAAGGTATCCAGAAGAATTAATGAAAAGACTTTATATAAAATAACTGAAAAGTGATGATTCTCCTCCCTTAATAATGCACAGATGTTGGGACCAGCAGATGGTGTAATGGTTATGTTGCTGGACTCCCACATATTCAACCACAGTTAAGTCCCAGACCTGGAGCCTTAAAACTCACTCTGAGTGCTTGTGCATGCATGCCCAAGATCCCAAGAGGAAATAGAAAAGAAGGGATTGTGGCATGGCCATCCCCCTGGGGGTGTGATTTCTCACTTCTGTCTCTGTCTCTCTCTCTGGTGAGCACACATGCCCTATAGTAGAAATCTCCCTTTAAAACTAATAATGTATGTATGTTTAATACTTTGGCATTAATCATAGGGATAAAAATCCCCAGATCTTCTCTCTAACGAAATGGAGGATCTTGTATAGAGAAAGTTCCTATCTCAGGTCTTTGGGTGAAAAGAAAAACAGAGTACAGCCTGCTATAACTCAGACCTCCGCAATAGGCAAGATACATTTATAAGGCAACCAGCCATACCCAGGAGTGAAATGCATTAATATTCTCTGCTCCCAATACAAACATTCCCTTATTGATCAGCAGTGTGGATTCTCATCTCCCTTCTTCCACCTCCCCTCAAACACTATAAGGAATACTGCCCAAGGCCACAGAGAGACCTCCCACTTGGAAGAGGCAACCTGGGGAAAGTCACTTGAAAGAGAATTCGGGCCAAAAAATTCTACCTGGTCTTCAGGTGGTAAAGAAAAATCATTTCAAACATGGAATACTATATCCAACTAAATAAACAATCAGATATAAAGATAAAGAAAAGACTTTTTCTGAATGTGAAAAGATTTAAAGCATAATTTTTTTTAAATAATGCTCATGCATTTTTTAAATCTTCCTATAGATATTTTTTAAATCAAAATGAAAAGGCTTAAAGAGAGTATGATATTCTTACTATGCTCAGTAATGGCAGACAAATTTATTTAGAAAATAGCTAGATAGCTAAATAAAACATTTTTAATCTTTGGAAGAAAGGAGAGAGAGAGAGAAAAAAAGAAAGAAAGGAAGAAAAGAAAGTAGTAATAATAACAGTTAAAACAAACAAACAAACAAAAAAATACACGACCAAACCTGAAAGTAAGCTAAATACCCAAAGAGATAAGTAGGCATGAAAGCTACTTTGACCCTAAGGGTATTTGCCAATCCTAACCATTTTGAACTTCCTTATTAGCCATCTCAAAGAACAAAATAACCAGAATCAGGGGCCAGAGAATAACATCATAGTAACCATAGCTGGTGATAACCTAAATAGATAAACTGAGTCAAGATATGTAATGCAAAAATGACTTTATTCAGGCAGAAGTTTGAGGAAAGCACCAAGGTACAGCAGAAATGGACATAATTCACGTAGCCCCAAACACACTCACTGAGGTCTTGCAATCTTAGATTGTAAAGGCAAAACCCACAAGCAGGGAAGAGGTGGGAGAGAGAAGACCATATCAGCTGTCGGAG
Organism: Tupaia belangeri chinensis; assembly: GCF_000334495.1. Taxonomy (NCBI): domain Eukaryota; kingdom Metazoa; phylum Chordata; class Mammalia; order Scandentia; family Tupaiidae; genus Tupaia; species Tupaia belangeri. The sequence continues at coordinate 1,699,991 of NW_006206042.1, read as the reverse complement.
ACAACTGTCTTTGGCTACCGTGCTCAATAACAAGGGCAGCATCCATGGTGGGACAAGCAGTCTCTGGGCAGATGTTCTTGCAGAATTAGTCCTCATCAGGTTGCAGTGGCCTTTGGACAAATTTGTGATTCCAGCAGAGTTCTCTAAATAACAGTTCTTATTATCAAGCATGCTAATGTGATAAAACAACTCCTCCATGGTCTGACCAGCTTAGTCAGGGTGACACAAATTACTTCATTTTAGTTCTGAAAAACTTTCACACTGGACTTACATGGAAGCATCCTGGTTTCTGCTCCCGCGTATATGCTGTGACCCAGGCTGGCTGATTTTAGGGCTGGATTGACACATAAGGACAATGTTGAGGGTACCTATTCTCCCCTTAAAAGGAATAAGAAAACACAGTTTTAAAATCAGAATCAGCCCCTGGAACCATAAGCTGGTGAATCTAATATAAGTCTTTCTCCACAATGAGCTGAGACCCTAATGAGTTATAGTCTTAGGAGATGGGTCAACTAGAAGAAAGTAAATATTCATACAGTCTTGCTACATGGGTTTGTATCACTGCACATCCAGGAGATCTGAAGAGTTGATGGTCTAGGTCAGCAGCACCTCAGGCCTCTTGCTGGAGTAAATGCAAATATTATGTAGAGAAAGAGATAATAATAATTCTACATTATCAGATTATTCCTATGAATTTTTTGTATTTTCAGGGAGAACACCATCAAATAAATCAGACACAAAGAGGAAATAGATTCCAGAAAAATAAATAAATAACCATCGGAAGGTTACTTCCAATGCATTAATATTGACATCATCGGATATAGATTATTAAATACTATACATAGTATATTTAAAGAGAATTTTCAGACGAACTTGAAAATATCTGCAGAGAATAACAAAAATTGACATTACATATTTGGAAAAGAACCAAATAGGAATTTTAGAACAAAAAGAGTAAATAATCAAAATAAAGAACACAAAGAATATATAAGAATTAAATCAATCTGTAAAATAATCTAAGAAATAGAATTCAGCACAGAGAAATTTAAAAGGTAAAAATATAAGAAAAATGGTCAGAGAAAATAGAGCAAGATAGAACGTACATTGAATCAAATACTCTGGAAAAAAAAAAAAACAAGAGATTGGAACTATAGCATAGGCAATATTTGAAATGATAATGACTGAGAATTTTCCAGAATCAAAGAAAGACCCCAATCTAGAAAATTAAGAAAACCAAAGACCTCTAGTAGCATAAATAAAAAGAACCTCACACCTAAATATAGCACTGTAAAACTAAAGAACATAAATGACAAAGAAAAAAGTTTTTAAAAAGCTAGCTAACTGGCTTTTTAAAGCTAATAGACACACATACAAAAAATGTTGTAAACGTTTCTAAAGGAATATTTTAAAAGGGTGATGGAATTGAGAGTTGTTTTCACAACAGCAACAATGAGACCAGAAAATAGTAGAATAATATTTCAGTGTAGTAAGTAAAGAAATAAATAATTAACTCCTGGGACTGGCAGGTGGTGTGGTGGTTAAGACTCTGGACTCCCACATGACCGACCGTAGGTCATGTCCTGGATCTGGCAGCTGCTTTCTGACTTTCTCTCTCCTTTTCTCTTTCTGGTCAAATTAAAAAATAATTAATATTAAAATTAAATTAAATAATTGTTAGGAAAAAATGCCAACCTAAATTTCTAAAGCCATAAAAAAAGTTCAAGAATGAAGGGACACTGGAACCAGCAGTTAGCGTAATGGCTATGTCGCTGAACTCCCATGTAGCCAGCCGTGGTTCGAGTCCCAGATCCGGTGGCTTAAATTCACGTCGGGCTCATGTGTGTGTGTGCCCAAGATCCCGAGAGGAGAACAGAGGAGAAGGGATTACCATGTGGCCATTCCCCCCCCTGGGGGCAATTTCTAGCTCTCTGTCTCTCTGTCTCTCTCTGTCTTTCTGGTGAGCGCACGCGCCCTATAGCAAAAACCCCTCTCAAAAAAAAAAAAAAAAAAAGAATGAAGGGACATTATAGTTATAAGGAAAAAGTGAGATACCAATATGTGCCTACCAACTCACTGGAAGCTAAAAATTTTGAAAATGCCAAGTGTTAACAAAGACATGGAACAATCTGATCTCTCAGAAACCTTTACTACGAAGACTAAATATCACCACCTTGTAAATGGTTTCACATTTTCTACCAAGTCTATCTAAAGATTTGCATTTACTATGACCCGTTAAGTCCACTCTTAAGTATATGACATTGAAAAACTCTTTACCTATCGTGTATAATAAGCACTATCTTAGTCTATCTAAAGATTTGCATTTACTATGACCCGTTAAGTCCACTCTTAAGTATATGACATTGAAAAACTTTACCTATCGTGTATAATCACTATCTTGTCTGTGTCTCTAGTTTCTGATACAAAGCTTTAAAAGTCCTTGAGTTTCCTGAGTGATGAGAGTGCCATTGTTATGCTTATTAAGTGTCTCATGGACCCCTCTGTAAATTCAGTATGGCAGCTGGTCACCAGAAAGACCAAGAACATAATTAGAGGGATAGAACTTTCAGCCTTCGGATCTCCAAGTGGAGAAGGGCAGCTAAAAAGTGAGTTTGAGCACATGGTCAATAGTTTAATCAACTCTGCCTGTGCCATGAAATCCCAGTACAAACCCTGAATGCTGAAGTTCAGTGGAGCTTTCTGGTTAGCAAACTTTCCGATGCTCTAGAAAACGGTATGTCCAAATTCCACAAGGAGACAGTCTGGAAGCTCTGCACTGCCTTCCCACTAGTCCTTGCCCTGTGCCTGTCTTCATTTGACTCTTCCTGTTCACTATTCTATAATCATAAGTGTGGTGCTTTCCCTAAGTCCTGTGAATCAGTCTAGTGGATTATCAAGCCTAAAAGGGTCATAAGAATCCCTGAATTTATAGGTAGTCAAAATGGCAGGTTCCCACAAAGACTTGCAGCTGACATCTGAAGAGAGTCTAGTCTTGTGGAAAACTGAGCTCTTTGTTAGATCTGATGCTAACTCCATGTGGTTAGCACTAGAATTATACTTCAGTTCATCCCAGTTAAGATAGAGACAGGGACCAGCAGTTGGCACAATGGCTATGTTGCTGGACTCCCATGTAGTCGACCACGGTTTGAGTCCCGGACCCAGTGGCTTAAACTCACGCCGGGTACATGTGCATGCATGCCCAAGATCCCGAGAGGAGAATAAAGGAGAAGGGATTGCAGCATGGTCCTCTCCCCTGGGCGGTAATTTCTGGCTTTCTGTCTCTCTGTCTCTCTCTGTCTTTCTGGCGAGCGCACACGCCCTATAGCAAAAATCTCTCCAAAAAAAAAAAGGAAAGATAGAGACAGAGAGGGGCCAGCAGGTAGCATGGTGGTTAAGACACTGGACTCCTACACAGCCAACTGTTGTTCAAGTGCCCCATCTGGCAACTTGCTTTCTCATTTTTCTCTCTCTCTTTTTTTTTCTCTCTCTGTTTCTCTCTGGTGAGCGTACATGCACTATAGCAAATTAAAATAATAATAATAAATAAAATTAGAAATTAATCATTCTTCTTTTTAAAAAAATGATAGAGACAGAATATTGGAATTCGTAACTAGCCAGGTAGAAGTCTGCGTGGCCCCTAGTACATGTAGCTGGGGTCTGAAATGGAGGCAGTCTTATCGAGGAATTTATCCTCAATCAGTTTATGGGTTCTGCACTACTCTGGGTAGTTAGTGTCAAAGTGAACTGGATTGTAGGACACACAGTAGGCTTCAGAGAATCGATGTCAGAACATATCTGTGTACAAGTATGTTCAGTGCAACACTATTTAGAGCATCTCCAAACCAGAAATAACTCAAATATCCCCAGTACAACAGATAAATTGTAGAATACATGCATGAATTACAGTTATATACCATAAAAAATATATGAATATTAAAGACATAATGTTGAGCAAAATAAGTCAGATACAGAAAAATATATACATATATATATACATGTACTTATATACATATACATATATATATATATACACTACATAATTTCATTCATAAAAGTCCAAGCACGGGCAAAACTAAATTAACTCTATCATTCATGATGCATACAGAAGTAGGAAAACTATGAAGTAAAGCAAGAAAATGATTACCATACAAATGAGGAGAATGGTTTTGTTTACAGGGTAGAGAGAAGGTTGTGATTGTCAAAGGACATGTAGGCAAATTTTAGGGGTGCTAGAAATCCTATTGACCTGGGTCATGGTTTATACTTTTTAAGGTGCAATACGTCTTTTACACATTTTTCTAAAAGTATGCAATATTTCATATTTTTTAAATGTTTAAAAAGTAGAAGTGATAAGAAAAAAGCCTATAAAACCTATAAGCAGGTTTATATAACTGTGGATAATATAGCATTGTATTCATTCAATGAAAAAAGGATTCCACTACAGCAAAAATTTAATGTAAAAATAAATATATAGAATTTAAATTAGTTCAAAAATAGAAGCTGAAAGGGAAAATAAATGCTCTTAAAAAAAACTTGCTTCGGGGACCAGCAGTTAGCATAATGGCTATGTTGCTGGACTCCCATGTAGTCAACCACAGTTCAAGTCCCAGACCTGGTGACTTAAACTCACGCCGGGCGGGTGTGCGTGCGTGCCCAAGATCCCGAGAGGAGAATGGAGGAGAAGGGATTGTGGCGTGGCCATCCCCCCTGGGGGGTGATTTCTCGCTTTCTGTCTCTCTGTCTCTCTCTGTCTCTCTGGTAAGAGCACGCACCCTACAGCAAAAACCTCTCAAAAAACAAAAGAAAAAATTTGCTTCAATGTAACATATTATGGAAGTAGATAACTTCTTGACATGTATAAAAAGGCAAGTTTCAATTGTTTGTTAAAATAATACCTGAAGAATAGTAACATGAGGTTTGACTTCCAGTCTAGATCATTCATTCTTAATCTTCAATCTTAAAATCATCTGCTATAAGGACCACTTGTAATATAAGTTTAAAATACAAATTCAGGACCGGCCTCATGGGATAGTTGGTAGCAAATTGAACCGTAGTGCCGGAAGCCATGTGGTCTATCCCGGATTCAGATCCCTGGTCAGTTTGAAAACAATCAGGAAGTGTGGTAGGCAGTTAGTCATGAGCGGGCAGCCCTAAGAGAAAAGCAAAAGGCTCACCTAGCCCCAGGCACGAGCAGGGTGAGGCAATTTGCCATCTTCCTTCCTTGGGGCCTGAGGGAAGCACACAGGGATGATTCGTAGATTTTTCTCTTATCAAAAAGACCTAAGCAAGCATTTTGGTCAACGCCCTAATTCCCATTAGGGCGATGGACTAATTGGGCAGTCTAATTGGGGCAACCTGGCTCGCATTGGGTGTGCGCAATTAGGTGATCAAGTTCCTCATTCTTTACCTGTGAGGAAGGTGCGCAGGCGCAGGCACAGGAAAGAACATTTGGATTCAAATTTAAAGGAAGAGCATAGGCAGCATAACGGACCTCCCACTAATGAATATTCATGACTTCTAGTAATAAAAATAGCAGTTAACTAATACCAAGCACAGTTGCCACCTGGCAAACTGCCCACCCAAGAGCCTTTTGGGGTGTACTTCCTTTCTTTCCTTTCCTTTCTTTCCTATTAGATCTTCTTTTCTACCTACTTCATTCATGGTTGTGGTTTCATTTTGTGCCTATTTTAGTGATCTGGACCACAAGAACCAAGGACTTCACAACGCAGCTGGACACTTTCCCATCCGTTAACAGAAGCATGCATATGTGCCCGGGAGCCTGATAAATTGGAGGGCTGGGGGAAGGGGACAAGGCATAATGAGACCTCGTCAAGAGTGTCTCCCTCTCTCTCTCTCTCTCTTTCTCTCTCTGTGACTTGTGCACATGCAAACATCCTCTATTGTGAATTTTTTTTCTTTTTTTGGAGAGGTTTTTGTGATAGGGCGCGTGCACTTTCCAGAAAGAGACAGAGAGACAGAAAGCGAGAAATCACCCTCCAGGGGGGATGGCCACACCGCAATCCCTTCTCCTCCATTCTCCTCTCAGGATCTTGGGCACGCACGCACATGTGCCCAGCGTGGGTTTAAGCCACCGGGCCCAGGACTCGAACCACAGTTGACTACATGGGAGTCCAGCAACATAGCCATTACACTAACTGCTGGTCCCTATCGTGAAGTTTTTAGTGCAGATTCACAGGCAAGGTACCCTCAGATATTACAATCAAGATCTCTGGAGGAAGAGATCAGGAGTCTGAATTTAAGAAGCACTCTGAGGGTAACTGGGGGGCATGGTGGGTAAAGCAACTGGATCCCACATGACTGACTGCACAGCTCAAGTCCTAGACTGGGCAGCTTGGAAAACATGCTGGGCATGTGTGCATGCATGCCTAAAATCCTGACAGGAGGGAGAAATAGAGGACAAGGGATTGCGGCATGACCATGCCCCATGGGGTGGTGGGGTGATTTCTTATTTTCTTTCTCTCCAATGAGTACATGTGGCCTCTGGCAAATTTTTTAAAAAGAGAAGGAAAAAGAGGAGGAGCATGAGGAGGAGAAAATACCTGAGTGATTTTAACTATGCATGCCATGTTTCAAAACCCTGTACTAAGGTAGGAGAGAAAATTCTAACACAGGGATAAAAGAAAACACAGGTGTTGTAGAGGCTGAGAAAGGGGCAGGACAACCAAAAATCACTGAGTCTAAGATCCTGGAGGACCCAGCTATGGCTATAAATTAGAGTTTTAAGAGAATGAAGAAATTCAGAACTGTAGGCTGAGATATTTTCTTCTGATGACACTGGATAATTTAGAGCAAGAGAATGACAGATGAGACACCCCAGACCTTGACTCAAACATGGAGTGAAAGGAAAGGCTATTTTATGGCTCTTACTGCCTGCATGCATGAAGTGGAGACCATTGACACTTTGAGAAACGCATTCCGCAAGCTGAGAAATTAAAACATCCACTGAGTTTGTGAGCGCCCCACATTTCTCACATGGAAAGCGGGTTCTTAGCCCATCGTATGTGAATAGTCTGGAGGAGCAAGAACTGGAGAACTGTGACTCCGTAAGACCCTGTGAAACAATTCCCATTTCACATGCCTTGCTGCTACCTGTTGTACCTTGGAGGTAAGACAGCAGTTGAAGCAGGTGTGACTCCATCTTGGAGGAGCGACTCCAAGAGAAGTGGGGAATGAAGCGGGTGAGACTCCCTCTTGGAGAAGCGCCTCCGTTATAAATTCCTATGACTGGAAACCTGCCCTCTCCCCTTTTGTTTAAGAGTAAATAGAGTGATTAACATTCCTATTGTCCTTAAAACTCCACTTCTCCTAATCACCTTAAGGATGAGTAACCTGCTTACCTGCCTTTTCTTGCTTCTGTAATGTGCTTTTGCCTTTACATTGTAAAGCCCTACCCCTACCATTCCAAACCCACTGCTCTTTTCCTTCTAAATCATCAAGTTACCCCGGACATAACTGTGCATTTGTGGCCTATATAAACTCCTTTCTCCTTTTACTTGGGGCTGAGAGGGTTTTGAGAGACATGAGTCCCCCATATGCTGCCAGCTCAATAGACTCCAATAAATTTGGCTCTGTCTGGATGTCCTCTTATTTCTCACTGTGTCTTGCCTTTCCCTATTACTCCAACAGTATCTAGAAGTTGTACCCAAGAAGGTGCAACATCAGATCAGAGAAGAAAGCAGCCGGAGCTGCAGGGATTGCAGGGATGTGCTACCTTCTGATGAGTGCGTTTCCCAGGGACAATGCATTCAAAGTGCTAGATCAGGCAGACATGGAATCCTGAGAGGAAACAGTTCTAAAATGTTCTGGGATGATTAATGAAAACCTGGGCCCATCTTGGGCCCAGGCAACACTGAAGTCCAGAAATTCTGAACCAACCATGACAGAAGACAAAGACTGCGGAGGATTAAAATTGTAGATTTTATCCATTATGAGTCGAGTTCACTTCATTGATTATATATGTGAATATAACGTATATGAGAAATACATGTAAGTGCCGGGACCTACTCAGCATGTTACCAAACTCAAATCAGGTTTGCTCACCCAAGTGCTATGAAACCAAGCCATAGGCACATGGTGTGATGAAGGAAAGTACAGCTTTATTGCAAAGCACAAAGCAAGGAGAGCGGGCAGCTCATGCTGAAAAGACCCGTCTCCCCAGATGTTCCCCACATGCGTTTTTAAGGGCAAAATTAGGGGCAGAGGTCCCAGGCGCGTGATCAGTTCAGTGATTGGTTCAAGAGGACGTGATCATCTCGTGGGCATTCTTGATTGGTGAGGCCTTAGATAATCATATTCCTCTTCAGGTGTCTGGAACCATTCAGCCTGGAGTCTCTGAACTCACAACCAGCAGTTTCCAGTCTACAAAACATCTTACACATTGAAATGAAAACCTTCTTTCCTTTAAGTGAGAGTTTTAGAGGTCAAATGGCCCT
>NW_006206042.1:1662298-1691473 GCF_000334495.1 Tupaia belangeri chinensis | reverse complement strand
GGACTTTATATTTCAGGAACCCTAGGAAATATATTAAGGGGTTCTTGCTCTGTTTCAAGCAGAACATGTTTTTTCTGAGTGGGAAGGCTGTAGATTAGAAGTAGACGCTATAACAAACATACAGAGACACACAAGTATAGAAAAGCGAGGATTGGGTGGGCCCCACTTCTCTGGCAGAAAAGTTGCAACCTAGAATTGGCCTCAGGTTTATTCTTCTAAAGGGCAGAAAAGAGGGAGAGGGGGCGGGAAAGAGGGGGAAGGGAGTGGGAGGGTGGAATGCAAAGAGAATAGGGGAGAAGGAAATGGTATGTAAAGCAAGCCCTTTTGGGATGTTAATCATCTGAAGTCTGGAACTGGCATCATGTAATTTCTCTGATCTCTTGGGGGCAAAATGTGATAAACATTTGTGACTTCCTTTAGTCCAGCACTGCCATATGGGGTACTGGGTATCAACAGCAGGAACATAGGAAGAAAACCGTTGACGACAGGCAGATACTGCTTTCGTATCTAAATGCTTTTCAGTAGCCCTGCTAGAGTAGCTCAAGGAAGCGCATTTCTGCCTTTAAAGGTCACATCATGTGTTCTCAGATTGCCACTCTCTACATATCCTCCCCCTTTTTTTTCTAATTGGAGGAGTTGGATGGTTGTGATATGGAGCTCTTGTTGGGTGATTCTGCAGACTAGCAGAAAAATAAACATAAGCAAGATTATCGACACAATTATTCCCAAGAAATAATGTAAGGAGTGACGAAGCATGTTAAAAGAATTGGTGCTGGGACCAATGGATGGCATAATGGCTACATCACTGGACTCCCATGTAGTTGACCACAGTTCGAGTCCCAGACCCGGTGGTTTAAACTCACGCTGGGTGTGTGTGTGTGCGTGCCCAAGATCCCGAGGGGAGAATGGAGGAGAAGGGATTGCAATGTAGCCATCCCCCCCGGGGGGGTGATTTCTGGCTTTCTGTCTCTATGTCTCTGTGTGTCTTTCTGGCAAGTGTATGCATCCTATAGCAAAACCTCTCCAAAAAAAAAAAGATTAGTGCCTTTTAAATTGATCTAAAATATTAAAGGCTACATCAGAAGGATCAAACAAAAATAGAAAACTATTTTGTAAATTTATGATCTGTTTGTGAAGATTTTTCATCTTCACAGAAATATTGTTAGAAGACCATACCACTACATAATATATAGTATTATATAGTACATAGTGTATATAAACTATGTATAGTATATGATATATATAAGAATATATATATAGTAAAAATGAAATTAAAGTATGAATTTATATTGGTACAAAAAATTTTGAAATCCATGCTAGCTTTTTATAATATACATTTTCCTAGTATATATGCAAAGAATCATGAAAAGTGCATATTATAAAAAAAACTGCATGGATTTAAGTTTTTTGTTTCTAAATAAACTCATACTTAAATTCCATTTTCCCATGAACATTTTAAGTCCCCCCTACATGTAGGTGTATGTGTATGAGAAATTTCTCTAATACCTTTTAAAGTAGATTAGAAAAAAAAATCTTGAATATTAAAAAGGAATTCTCCTGGATGATTTTATTATGTTTTTCAATGTGGTGTGATAATTTGGGGAACAGCAGAAATCTAAATGGGATATGATTAATCCTGGGCACAGGACCTACTGAAGTAAACTGAGCATAGTTTGTGAATTGACCAGAAATTTCTGAAGGTTTTTATACATAGTGTACTCTTTTTTACAATAAAATTCTCAGAAGTAAATCAATAAATAAGATCTCAATTGATTTGCAGAATGCAAAAAAAAAAAAAAAAGAAAGAAAGAAAGAGAAGAAAATAACTGTAGGACAAGGGGAGAGAAAACTAACTCTAGCCAGTACTTTGGACTGTTGGGAGTATATTGAGAAACATTTGCTCTATTCCCAGGCCACAGACCCTAAGACCCTGGTTGAAGGGAAGTCTTATGCAATGGCAATATGGCCCAAGAAGAAATGGTTCTTAAGGCAAGAAGCGCAAGCCAAAGTTGATTGATCCTACCCTGCCTGCTATGATAGTCATTGAAGGCCAAGTTGCATTCTGGGTAATATGAAGATATTAGCATAAACCTCAATGATGTAAAAGATTCAAGTGGGTTGATTCCAATTAATTTCTACTTGTCAATGCATTCTCTTCAATTTTAGTACATAAAGAACCCAGAAGCTGGGTTCTTAAAGGGGTCTTAACTATTTCTTTATCCCCTAAGATCACACACCAGCCCACCACATTCGCAAAATCATGCAATAGGCCCTGGAAATAAAAGTCGCAAGTGTTTTCCGTCTTTTCGTAAGGCCCACATGGTAAGTTCCACAAAAATAAAGAAGGTTTACCATTCCAGAGAGACCATTCAGAAACAACTTTATAAGAGTCTAAATATATATGTGCCATTCATATTTGGGGGGGAGGTCTTCAAAAAGTTCATGAGAAATATGTATTATAAAAAAAAAACTACATGGATTTAAAACATGTTTGCACCAAAATAATTTTGTATTTTAATTTCATTTTTATGAACTTTTTAAAATATTTAATTTTGTTTGTTATTATTATTTTTTAATTTGTTGCAAGAAGGTGAGTGTGAGAAAAAGAAAGATAGAGAAAGTGAAAAAGCAAGCTGCCAGGTCCAAGACTCAAACTGTGGTCAGACATGTGGTAGTCCAACTCCTCAACCACCACACCACCTGCTGGCTCTTGAAGAACTTTTTGAATTCCCCTTGGAAATTATCATAGAGTGCCAGTAGATGACATGGTAGTTAAGGCACTAGATCTCACATAGCTGACTCTTCAGTTCAAGTCCCAGACCTGGCAGCTTGAAAAACATGCCAGACATGTGTCCATGTGTGCACAAAAGCCCAAGAAGAGATTGGAGGGCAAGGGATTGTGGCATGGCCATCCCACTTGGGGATGGTTTCTTACTTTCCCTCTCTATGTGTCTCTCTCTGCCTCTCTCTGGTGAGTGTACACACCCTATAGCAAAATCCTAAAATAAATAAATATATATATATATTTTTTAATTATCATAGAAAGTTCTCCCTTCAGATGAGACTCCTAATAATCAAAGAGTCAGGAGGGCTATTTTGTTGAAGTTAATCACCCTCCTTCTCTGGCTAGCCTACTCCTTGCTAAATGGCCGAAGCAATGGCAGGGCCATAATGACCAGGGTAGAGGACATGCAAGGACTCAATAGCACAGATTTCCACTCACCATATCTAACTTGGTAACACCAGTGCTGGACTCCCAACTCTCCAGTGGAAAATGACTTCACTTTCTATTATGAATGGGGTAGCAATTTGTCCTCAAGAATAGATACGTTAGAGATTTAGATTTGTTGCCCTGCTCATTAGATATCTTCCAGGATCACCTTTGGTGGGTATTCTAAATCTCCTCTGTGCCTACAGAATAGTGTCTCTGACAGAGGAACACATTTCACAGTGAAAGTGAAGCAATAATCTAATGCCCATAGGAGGAAACGGCCAAATCATTTTTTAATTATATTTGACTTATGCAAGATTTTTCACAATGATATATATACATCTATTGATATATATGATTATAACATTATATAAATCCCTGCTCCTGCAGACATAGTCTAAATTATTTTCCTTTTTATAATAATCTAATAAATAAATGATTATACATTTAAAATTTTGATCACCATATTATTAAATATCACATTTAGGATTCATTTTTATACCACCTTTAATAATTCATAATATAAAAAGGTATTTTCACATTTAACAAGTGACACACTACTTAATTTGCTTTAAGGTACATTTGAATATCTAACTGTATTATAAATAAATTTTAAAAATTAATAATATGGTATGATGTTTGATTTGGAACCCGAAGGTAATACTCTATAAATAGCACATTGTTGGATATAATGACAGATTTTCTCTCTTACTACAGGGAATGCTTATTGTGCTATATAAGGGTTTTGATTACCTTGATGCCACTTTAAGATTGATAAGAGCATCTTTTATAGTATGTTCATTCTACTCACCGGGGTTTATGCCTAGGGTCAGACTTGGATACATGTGTAGGTTTGTGTCAGCTGTGCTAGCTAATGGATTTATTTAGACTAATTAAGTTCATTGGCAGAACAATTGAATGGGGGGGGGAAGGCATGGAGGGCAACCATGGATGCCAGGGACAATGGGGGAGGAAGATGGGACATAGCAGAGGGTGGGGGATGGGGAATCAGGGATGGCAAGACAAAGGGCAAGGTATGCAGGACGTAAGAATTGGAAAATTATTTGCTGAGAACATGTATGTGGATGTGCTTGATTGAGCCAATGCACAGTGTATTTTGATGGAAAATTCATTTGTGTGTTGTGATGGTGTAAAGTGAATTAATAAAAATTAAAAAAAAGATTGATAAGAGCATCTTAAAAGAATTTGCAAAGTCATTGTCATTAACTTATATTTCAACATCAAGCTTCATTGTGTTTATTTCTCAATAGTTCTTTATGGGTAAAAATGAAATAACTTGCAACTATTATATAAATAAAACAATTTCAAACTGTATAATGGTCAAAAATACAGAGTTTCTGAGCACATTCAGCGGATTGCCATTAGCCATAGAGTTTTCCTGTTGTATACTCAAGGGTGCCAAAACTGTCCCATTTTCAAAAGGAAAACTACAATAGAATATGTGAAATAATTTCTTAAATATGCAACTAAATGCCATTATTATGTTAACCTTTCTTAGATACATCCATGAACCCTGGGAGGTTGTGAACCACCTAAAGGAAAAGACTGGTATTCTCTCTCACGGAAGTCTCAGTTATGGTGGCAGCTCTGAGACCAGGCTGGCCATTGTCTTACAGAATGTCATTAAGGCCCAGCCTTAATGGCTCAGAAAGCAGGGTCACTGCTACAAGGTAACGGAAGCCATATTCCAGGTTCATATCCCAGGTCAGCATTAACGGCTGTGACCCTGGCTGGCTGTAGGCAAGGGGATAGATCCTGCTGAGGATGTCCATCTCTGCCTCTCAGGAAATAAATAAACTTTAAAAGTAAAAAAAAAAAGAAGGATGTCTTGTTAGGAGCTATAGAGGAACAAAATGAAGCAATAATTAGGTAAACTTGTTAACCCATCACATCGAAATCTTTAAAGTTTGAGAATGCTAGATGGGAAATACTGAAAATGAGAAAGAAAGCATTTAAATGCCTATTTGTTGAAAAGGTCATTTTTTTTTACAGTCTTTATCAATGGCAGTGAAATAGCATCTAATAAAATTATAAGTTATATAACTTTTAATCTGAATTTTTCCTTCTAGGTATTTGGCCAAAATAAATATGCATACATACACACAAAGACATATGTTTAAAAATATGCTGTATTACAAGCAATAACAAGAAGAAGAAAAAAAAAGAGGGCAGACTAACACCTATGTTGGATAAAATTAAAGGTACCTTAAAAATCAAGGGTGACAAGCTGAAAAAGCTGGAGTAGAAAGTAAGGGTTATAAAGAGCAGCTCAGAGTCCCACAGTGTCCATTCCTACTAATGAACTCTGCAAGGTCTCTGTTGATAGTGAAATCCAAGCCTCCGAGAGGAGCTGGTGGAAGAAGCGTAAGGAGAATGGCAGGCCTGAAGAGCTCTTGTGAGCACAGTCTGGCTGTGCCTGGTCACACAATGTCAGTTCTGGGAGCAGTAATCTGGGCATGATTGAGTTTGTAGGAGAAAACAAACCTGAAAAAGAAAATAAATAACCTTAAAGTTCAGATGGAAGATCCATTAGCCAACAAAATTGCAGTGACCATGAAAACAAAATGGTTACTCTAGGCATTGGATTAAGATCAGAGAAGAGAAAAGTGCAAGTTGCCCAAAAGCCATTCGAATATTGAGGAGAAAGCTAAATAATGAATTTGACCTCTGTTATTAGTTTGCTTAGGCTGCCATATAACTGAGTACCAGACTAGTTGGCTTAAATAGCAAAAGTGCATTTCCTTGTAGCTCTGGAGGCTGGAAGTCCAAGGTCAAGGTGTCAGCAGGGCTTACTCCTGAGGCCTCTCTCCTTGGCTTATGAATGGCCGTCTTCTCCCCCCAGGGTTCACATGGTCTTCCCTCTGTGTGTGTCCGTGTGTCAATATTCTCTGTGTAAGTGCACCATATTGTATTAGGGCCCTCAAATGACTTCATTTCATTACATTCACAGCCTCTTTCAGGGCCTCATCTTTATAAAGTCACATTGTGAGGTAACGGGAGTTAGGATTCTGATGTATAAATGTGGGGAGTGGGGAATAATTCATAATGACTTTCTCATGGTTCCAAATCTTCTGCCTATAATGTATCCCTGCCCCCACTCACTACACTTCTCTTTGCTAACTCTTAGGAAATTTTGAATGTTCAACAGATATCTGTTGAACTGTTAATAAAAGAATAAATAAACCTAATGGTCCATAAATATAGGGAAATAAAATAAATTATAGTGTGTTTTCAAGTTGGAGTATGATACAAAGAGACTTCAGAAAATTCATGGAAAAATGGAATTAAACTGTAAGTTTCTTTTGGTGCAAAGAAAGTTTTTGAACTCCATGCATAGTTTTTCATAATATGAATTCTTTAGGAAATTTTGAAAAGGATAGGAAGTAGCATATAGTAACATGAGAAGAAAATATGCATTATTAAATGAAAGAAGCAAGTAACAAAACAACCTTATCTTCCCATTTGTGTGCATGTGAGTGTGTGTTTGTGTGTACATATGTATTTCAAAAATTTTTTAGAGAGAGATTTTTTACTATAGGGTGTGTGCATTCACTGGAGAAACAGAGAGAGGGAAAGTGAGAAGTCACATGCCAGAGGGAATGGCCACGCCAAGTCCTTTCTCCTCTCGGGATTTTGGGCATGCACACACACTTGCCAACTTGAGTTTCAAACCACAGTCGACATAGCACCTTGACCCCTATGCCACCTGCTGTCCCCTACATGCATTCTTATAAATGCTATGAGCAATCTAGGCGAAGGGAGATTGTCTTAGCTGTGGTCACATTGACTACAGAAATACCTGAGACCAGGTGAATTCATAAAGAAATAGAGTTTTATTCAGCTCACAGTCGGGGGCTCAGGGTCCACGACCAACTTTTGGTGAGTCTGCAGCACAACAGAGGGAAGATCTTGAGTACAACTGTCCAGAAATTTCTCCCAGTTCTAGTCTGTATCCATGTGGTCTCTGCCTGTCTCATTTCCTCTCCTTATATACACACCGGAATTCAATCATGGAGCCCCACCCTAATGGCTTTATCCACCCTAAAGGCCCCACAAGGGGGGGGGGGAGAATTAATTCACAGAATTATTATACTTTAAATTATTATACTTTAAATTTTTTAGACAGTCTTAGAATAGTTTTCATGGCGGTTAATTTCATAGCCTTTCTCTCCTACCTTGTGATGTTGTACAAATAAAACAACTGAGAGAGATATCAGTAGGTGGCATAGTGGTTAAGGTGCTGGACTCTCACATGGTCCATCATAGTTCGAATCCCAGACCTGGTGACTTGAAACTCACTCATGTGCCAGGCACATGTGTGCATGCATGCCTAAAATCCCCAGAAAAGAACAGAGGAGAAGGAATTTTGTCATAACCATCCCCCTGGTGGGTGACTTCTTGCTTTCTGTTTCTCTGTCTCTTTGGTGAGTACACGTGCACAACAGCAAAAATCTCAAAAATAAATAAATAAATAAATAGATAATTTAAAAAAGAGAGAGACCACTCAGATCTTACAAAAACTTTTTAAATCCCCATTTTCTTTCTTTCTTTTTTTTGTTTTTTTTTTTTTTTTTTTTTTTTTTTGCTATAGGGCGCGTGTACTGGCCAGAGAGACAGACAGAGACAGAAAGTGAGAAATCACCCCCTTCCCCCCCGGGGGGAATGGCCATGCCGCAATCCTTTCTCCTCCATTCTCCTCTCAGGATCTTGGGCACACACGCACATGTGCCTGACGTGAGTTTTATGTTGCCATTCCGGGACTCCAACGTGGTTGACTACGTGAGAGTCCAAAGACATAACCATTACGCCATCTGTTGGTCCCTAAAATCCCTATTTTTAAAAAAGCAGTTGAAAGTGGTGTAGAGAAAAGGCAAACCAGAAACCAAAATACAGACAAAATAATACTGCTCCAAACAGTGGGGATAGCACCAAAATGTTCCAGGACTGGAGGGGGATGTTCAGCAATTGCTTGGGGAGTCATTAGCTGAGGTAGCAGTGGGTGCTATCAGATTCCTCCACTCTCACCTAGTGGCAGTAGGAGGCAGCACACGAGAGGGCTTGGAGTAGACAGACAGGGTAGGTATCCCAGGAACTGGACCACACCTTGGGAAGATGGCAAATCTCCACTCCTAGAATCCTCAATGAAGTAAAGGCTCTTAATGACACATGCTGCCTCTTCCTCTTTGACAGAGCAGCATATACCGCCTCTTTCCATAACAATATAACAAAATAAACATAGCAAGCAGACTGAAAAATCACCTCAATTACAAAGATGAGGAAACAACTCATCATATCCAAATATTTGCAAAAAGCCAGTACATAGAAGACAAACACCAGACTCAATAAATAAGAGCATGTAGACTCAAGAAAGCAGAGCTAGTAGTAAGAAGAACAGATTTAACATGAGACTATAATATCCTCAAGCGATGAAAGATTTTATTTCACCCAGAAAAAATATCAACTGAGGTCATGGAAGCTTAAACCTTAGTTATTGAAATATAATACCCTAAAATATACGGGCTGAATCATAAACTGGGCCCAATCACAACATGAAATAGTGAGCTTAACATCAACCCTTAAAATTGACCTGGAAAAAAACTTAGCCAGAAAGTATGAAGAGTGAGAGATAGGAGGTACCATCCAATTTCCATTCATAAGGCCTGCAACAAAGTAGACAAATAACACCATAACATTGAGAGCTCAGATTCAGTGAAATGGTGGCAGGTAAGACTGCCTTTAGATGCAGTAAATAGAGATGCCTTTGAGTTGTCTCCCCTAATGGCCCAATGGCGATATGTCAATGTATCAAGTTCTGCCACCTCATTACAGCTAATGGTGTAAGACAGACACAAGACCCAAGCTGAAACAATGGAATTCCGGCTGCAGAGCACAGACACTGTGATTTCTGAGTCACATGATGGCAGAGGGTAGAGAACAGATCCAAAGACTCAGCTGCTAATGATACTGGAATGGTCACTGTCAGCACCCTTCCTCACTTCAAAGTCAACAATTCTTTTCATTTATGAAATACTCCAGTATCCTTTCACGTAATTCCTCTGCTGTCATCATTTGTGTTTCAGAGAGGCTTACATTTGTGAGATTTAGAGTTTTTATTTATTGCAAATATAACTGATACAAAGTCATCAAAACTCCAATCAAATTTTCAACATTTTGTTTTAAATTTTCCTATAGGACAGGTATGTTCACCAGACAGAGAAACAGAGAGATAGAGATAGAAAGTGAGAATCCACCAGTGGAAATGGTCAGTCTGCAATCCCTTCTCCTCCAGTCTCCATTGGGGATTTGGGGCATACACACATACACACACACACACACACACACTCGCCCAGCACGATTTTCAAACTGTTAGGTTCAGGACTCCCCACAGCCAACCATGTAGAAGCCATTGCTTTAAAAGGCTACTCTAGCTGCTGACCCTTAACAGGACTTTTTAGAAATGTTACAAGTTAATTCTAAAGTACATCTGGAAAATCAAATCCACCAGAACAACCAATAAATAAGGAATGGGAAAATAATAAATGGGGAATTGGTCTGTCAGAATCAAAATATACCACAAAGCTATAGCAACTTAAGTGTGTTATTTGTATGAGCATTAAATAAAAGAAAAAGAAGGTTCAGAATCAAATGCATTTATTTTTGAATTTAGAAATTTTTCAATGTTTACCTAAAAATGTCTTTCACCTTCAAGTTTCAAATTTTACTGGATATAAAATTGGGGGTTGACAGATCTGGCGTTAAGAGGTACTCAGCACCAAATTGGGGGTTGACAGTTTCACATTTCTTTCAACACTTTAAATATGTCATTTTAGTACCTTCTGTCTTCCATTATTTTTTTATTAAAAGTCAACTACTGTGAACTGTTTTGTTGTTTCCTGGTGCATGGAGAGCCATTTTCCTCATACTGTTCTTAAGAATTTCTTTTTTCTTTAGCTTACGACAGTTCAACTGTGGTGTATATATATATATATATATGATATATGTGTGTGTGTGCTTATAGATGGTGTATATAGATCTTTGTGTTTATCCTGTTTGGAAATGGTTGAGCTACTTGCTTCTATAGATTAATATTTTCAGTAAAGGTGGGACACTTTCAGCCATTCATTCTCTTTTTTTTTTCAGAATTATTTATTTGTATTTATCATTATTATTATTTTTTAATTTGCTACAGGGTTCATCAGAGAGAAACAGAGAGAGATGAGGGAAAGTGAGAAAGCAAACTGCCAGGTCCAGGGCTCAAACCATAGTCAGCCATGTGGGAGCTCAGTGCCTTAACCACCACGTTACCTGCTGGCCCCCAGTCATTCATTCTTAAAGGAGTGTCTGTGTGTGTGTGAGTGTGTGTGTGTGTGTGTGTGTGTGTGTGTGTGTTTTCAAATTATTTTTCTCTTTCTTTTCCTCTTCTCCTTCTGATACTTGCATTGAACATAGACTGTATGCTTAATATTGTCATATGGGTCTCTGAGATGTTGTTCCTTTCTTTTCCAATCCTTTTTCTGTTATTCTGAGTAGGTCATTTCTTTTTATCTGACTTAGAGTTCATTGATTCCTTTTTTTCTTTTCTCATCAAAAATCTCCTCCAGAGGCCTTATAGTGAATATTTCCTTTTGATGACTGTATTTTTCAGCACAAGAATATAACCTTGGTTCTTTTAAAAATAATTTCTATCTCTTTATTAAAATTCTCCATTTATGAAGTCATTTTTGTCATGCTTTCCTTTAATTCTTTACAAATTCTCTCTATCAATTCTTTGATCATATTTATAATAGCTGCTTTACAATCTTTGTCTGCTAAATCCAGCTCCTCTTAGGGACCCTTAGAGGTAGTCTATTGATTATTGTTTTCTGCATATGGGCCACATTTTAGTGTTTTCTTGGATGTTTTATAACTTCTTTTGTTGACTACTTGACATTTTAGAGAGTAGATTGAAGCAACACTGGATTCTCACTTTTCCCTCTGAGGGTTGCTATTGCTTTTCTCTTGTTCGTCTGTTTGTTGGTTTATTTAGTAACTTGTCTGAACTAAATCTGTGAAGTCTGTCTACCCACTAATGTGTGACTGCTTTTATATTTGCTTCTACATATATTTTGCTTTTATAATGTTCTCCTTTTTTTAAAATTTTAAGCCTACATTCCTAGGAGTTATACCTGAGTCCATAAACAGCTTACCATCCAAATATTGTTCAAGGAGTGTGTTTTAATACCATCAGTCACTAAAGCTTGCTGATAGGTCACCGTGTGGGCCGAGAGCACCTCTCAACACCAGACCAGGTTGTTTTCAAGCTCCACTGGCTTTTGCTTTCCACCAGGCTCTGCCACATCTTTTATGCATAAGCATGAAACCTCCATTAGCTAGGAGATGTGGAGTGGTTTGGGTCCACTTCAGTTTCAGCTACATATGCAGACTGCTTAAACTGAGATAGAAGGAGATTCTACCAAGTCCTCTGTGACAGTATGCTTATTTAAATTCCTGGCAAGTCCACTAGCCTGGTGGTTGCTCCAAGCAAAAGACATCTTCTACAGACCAAGTGGTCCTGGCCACTGAGAGGACTACCTTCCCTGACAGGGCTCTTCATCAGACACACCTCTTCGAGAGGCTGCAGTAAAGCTCCTGGTTTTACAGCCTGTCCCTGGGCATTACATCAAACCCAGGAGGGGGAAATGGGAGAATCCCACAGGCAAGAATACCACAGATCCACGGTGTTCTTGCACAAAGTTCAGTTTTGCTGCTGTTTTTAATGAATAAAAGTTTCCAAGTGCATTGTAGGCTTTTAGCGAATTCTCATTCTCATGATGATTCTGTTATAATGAGAGTTTTTTGACAGTTTTATTCGACTCCACAGTTGCTTTCTAGGGAGAGACTCTCTTTCTTTTTCTTTTACTACTATTTTTTAATTGTCCAAAGGGCACATGTGCTCACCAGAGAGACATAAGTGAGAGGAAAAGCAAGAAAGCACCTTCCCCCTGGAGGATCGTCATGCCATAATCCCTTCTCCATCTCTCCCCACCTTTGAGATTTGGGGCATAAAGAAGTACCCATCCAATGTGTGTTCTTCAACCTCCAGGTCCAGGACCTGCCATGTGAGAGCCAGCTACTTTAGCCTCTACCACACCAGATGGCCTGGGAGAGTGGCTCATTTAAAATTTATTTTTAATTAAGTGTTTTTATTGTAAAGCACCTATTAAATAATTAATATAGCACTCAAAGTCAAAATACATGTATGGGATTTATAGGGAATTAAAAACTATTGAGCCATTTGGAAAAGTCATGATGCATTTTTGCATAGAAAAATATGTCATGACTTTCCCAATGACCTAATAGCTATACTACTTCATGGGTTATTTTGAGATATTATTAAATAAATGTATTATTAACATGTAAGTTAATATATAAGAATGATTGCTTGAAGAATAAAATAGAATGCTGGGCCAGCAGGTGGTGTGATGGTTAAGGCAGCTAGACTCCCACATGGCTGACCATGGTTTGAGCCCTGGACCTGGCAGCTTGCTTGCTCACTTTCCTTCTCTCTCTCTCTGGTCAACTTCAAAAAAAAACCAGAATAGAATAAAATAAAATAATGACAATGAATAAGATTAAATAGTTCTTTAGAAAAAGAATAAAATTAGAATGTTTATCTTCTAAATTGTTAAAATGTAAACACTAAAATAAAAAAAAAAAAAATCCAGGAATGAGTCCAAAAATATCAGTAAATGTGATCAGGTAAATCTAAACCTACTTGAACTCAAAGATCCTCTGGTTGTGTTACCTACATAGAAGTATATGCTATTTTCTTTACAAGAGACGCACTAAAAGTAAAATGGCACAATAAAGAAAACAAAATCAGAGCAGAAAAGAAAACGCCAAGTATTGTGGTTTTTATAATGATTAGTCCCCCAAATACTTATGCTTTTGAATTTGGATGTTTCTCCAAAATTCATGAGTTGGGACCTGACTGTGTTGTAAAGGTGTTAATTGAAAGCTTAATTTCTTCATAGCGTCCCAGGGCAGGGCCTTTAGGTGTGATAGAGTCATTAGAGTAGGGCCCCTGTGAGTGAGTTCTGGCGGGGTTATAAGCAGAAGGGATGAGACCAGAACAAGCCAGGGGACCTCATGGATACAGATCATGCTCTGCTCTGCTCAAAGTTCTGCCTTCCACCTTTTAGGGATGCGTTTGCACTTTTCAGACACAACAATTGTAAGTTTTGCAAATAAGCCTCTCTTTCCTTTATAAACCACCAAATAAGGACCAGCAATTGGCTTAATGGCAATGTCGCTGGACTCCCATGTAGTCGACTGCAGTTAGAGTCCCGGAGCTGGTGGTGGCTTAAACTCACACCAGGTGCATGTGTGGGCATGCCCAGGATCCTGAGAGGAGAATGGAGGAGAAGGGGCGAGAGGACAATGGAGGAGAAGTGGTTGCAGGAAACCCTGGGAGGTGATTTCTTGCTTTCTGTCTCTCTGTCTCTCTGTCTTTCTGGTGAGCACACATGCCATGTAGCAAAACCCTCTCAAAACAAAACAAAAACACCTAATACCAGGCATTTTTTTATCACAACACTATAACAGACTAAGATAACAAGCAAATAAAAAGATATAAAGAAAATTAATACTACAATGTTGAGCTCCAACTAAACAGAGTTCAAGACCAAAAAAAGAAAAAAGAAAGAAAAAATTCAAAACAGGGACCAGCAGATGGCATAATGGTAATGTCACTGGACTCCTACATAGGCGACCATGGTTTGAATTCTGGACCCAGTGGCTTAAAACTCATGTTGGGTGCATATGTGTGCATGCCCAAAATACCAAGAGGAGAACAGCAGAGAAGAGATTGTAGTGTGGTCATTTGTCTGAAGTGATTTCTCACTTTCTCTCTGTCTCTTCAGCAAGCACACATGCCCTATAGTAAAACTCTTACTAAAAAAAATTTAAAGAAATAAACTAATTTATATTAATAATAGAAATAATATTAATAATACATATTTTATATTAATATTTACATTTATTTTAAAATAAACATTGGCAGTAAAATTAAATGTAACTAACAAAATAACTTTGAGATAACATTAAAAATATATATGCCACAGGGGCCAGCAGGTGGCAGGTGGTGTTTAAGGCACTGGAGCACTTCCTGTCTGACAGCAGTTTGCGTTTCAGGACAGGAAGCTTGCTTTCTCACTTTCCCTCTCTCTCTCTGTCTTTCTCTGATGAGCAGACATGACCTATAGCAAAATTTTAAAATAATAATAATTAATAAAATTAAATACATAATCTTTAAAAGTAAAGCAATATATATAAAACCACTGTGTAAGTGCACACATGCCTGTCACTCTGACTGGCAAGGCTGGGGGTGGATCGAGGTATGGCAATCCTGTTGGGGTTGCCCTTCTTTCTCTCTTTCTTGCTCTCTCTCAAAATAAAAAAAAAAATTTAAGAAAACGAAAAACAAATGAAAAGCTCATTGTAAATGTAAATGATCCCCTGCCCGTATTGCCCTGGAGAGGGTGAGGAGTGATCCCAGGAATTTTTCAAGTGTGCAAATACATTGTCATTAACTGCAGCCATGAGCACAACAGACCTCTTGAAGCTATTCCTCCAACCTAAATGAAATGTAGTAGCCTTTGACTTGGAAATTGCTGAGAGGGTAGATTTTAAGTGTTCTAACCACAAAACAATTAAAATATGAGGTATGTATATGTTAATTAGCTTGAGTTAACAATTTCACAATATATGCATATTTCAAAATACCATGTTGTATACCATAAATATATGCATTCCGTATTTGTCAATTAAAAAAAATTTAACTGTTTATAATGAAAATGGTCATTTCAATATAAAATGAGTTAGAATAACATGTGACACTTGGGAACCAGCAGTTAGCGTAATGGCTATGTCGCTGGACTCCCACGTAGTCAACTGTGGTTCGCGTCCCGGACCCGGTGGCTTAAAACTCACACCAGGCGCGTGTGCGTGCGTGCCCAAGATCCTGAGAGGAGAATGGAGGAGAAGGGATTGCGGCGTGACCATCCCCTCTGGGGGGTGATTTCTCACTTTCTGTCTCTATGTCTCTCTCTGTCTGTATGGCGAGCGCACGCACCCTATAGCGAAAACCTCTCAAAAAAAAAAAAAAAAGAATAACATGTGACACTTCAGAGATGTGCAAAAAGTATACACAAAAGAGTACATAGTTTTAAATACATTTCTTAATAAAATTATTAAAATTTAAAGTAAATAAACTGTACTTTTAAGAATATATAAAACAAGGGTCAGCCCCAGTGAGTGGTAAAGCACTACTTTGAGAAACCTGGATTCCATATGGCCAACCAGGGTTCAAAAACATGCCCACGCTCAAGATCCTGATGAGACGAAGAACTGAAAGATAAAGGCCTGCAGTGTAACCAGGCCGCAATGAAGGTTCTCTCTCTTTCTCTCATCCATGTGCACATGCTCTCTCTGGCATTGTGCACACACATACACACACCAAAAAAAAAAAAAAGTTATAAAAGAAATAATGAAAATTAAAGCGATCATTATTAACATATAAATACAAATAAAACATATTAGTAGGCTGAAATATTAAAAGCAAAAGCTAGCATAAAGCAAAAAAGCAATTTCTTTGCTAGGACAACTCACAGAAGTCAGGGAAGTGCTTGGTTATATTTCTTGGCTTATGATAAAGGATAGTGTAGAAGCTACAGATAAACAACCAGATAAAGAGATGGCTAGGACAGGGCTGGGGGCGGGAAGAGGGTGGACACACCATGAGCTCCCATGATCTCTCTGGCCACACACCTTCCCAGCACCTCCACATGTTCAACAACCCGGAAGTTCATGAACTCTTATGGTTCCAGAGTTTCAATAGTGCTCAATCTCTAGCCACACCATCCCCAATGAACACACAAAGGTTGAAGGGTGGGGCTGAAATTTGCAACCCTCTAATCACTTGATCTTTCTGGAGACCAGCAGCATTCTGTGACTACTTAAGGACCCTACCCTAAATCACTCCTTAGCATAAACCCAGGTTGAATCAAAAAGGGCTCATTATGAATAACAAAAGACACTGTCAGAATGAAGGAAATTTCAAGGCTCTTAGGAGCTCTGTGCCAGGAACCAGGGACAAAGACCAAATATATTTCATATCCTATAGTTGTTATTGGAAAAGACCAATAAAATAGTGTCCTAGGGGAGCCCCTAATCTGAGAGGGCTTGCCCTGATGTTTACTGATTCTAAAGACCACATCTGGAGGTCCAGTAGAGAAAGACATGAGTTTACTTACTAGGGAGACTCCGCAGGACAACCAGGTGGAGAAGAGTGTATGCCATCCTAAATGAAGGCTCAGGTTATATATGTTAGGAACAAAGCATTCCTAAATCAAGTAGAGATCAAGGTAGAGTCCTTTTTACCAAGACAGGGACTGGTTTGTTCATACAATATTTAAAGGTTACATATCAGGTTAGCTTATCAATGAACAGAATCAGCAAAGTATGTTTAGGTTTAGTGCTCCTATGCCTGTTTTGTTAATGTGGAACTGGTGTACATACCTCTGGAACAGCCCCAGTCAGGAGCCAGTTCCGCGAAGTAAGGGAATGATCACAAGACAGTCTCAAGATGCAGTTGGATCAGCCGCTGGATCTGGGGGAAATAGGGCAAAGGAGTGGCCAGGAGAAAGCAATGTATTGCACCTACCCTCAAACAGATGATATGTTTGAGCAGAGAAAAAGAAAGACGGTATGAATAAACAATAATAGAAATTAGAAAGATGACAAAACTACAAAGAGAATACCATTTTAATACACGTAAGTTTGTACAAGCTATTAAAACTTTAGACCGTTTAATTTTGCTGAGCTTAACTGAGCAAAATGATTGGAATCAGGCAGTCCCTGGAACGGCTTCCAAGGCACTGTGAATAGCCATGTGTGGTCCACACATTAGCTGTGTGCGCAACAAAGGGAAAGGGACCTACAAAAAAGCAGCAGGGACTTACAAAAAGTGGAGGTAAAGGAACGAGGTAGAGAAATAATTGGATTGGTTACGGCTTTTTGTTTGACTGCATTAACACAGTTTAAAGGGTGGGCTGTTGGTGATTGACCGGAGTGTTGCTGTTGTGATTGGTTGTAATTCAGCGACTTGCTAAGGAAGCAGAGTTCCCAGCGAGATTGTGGTTTTTTTACAGGAACTCAAGGATCTGAGTCCAGAGGCCATCTCAGGCCAACACAGTTCAGTTTAACACAACAAAATGAAAAACTTAAATTAATTGGACAGTTTCTGGAAGAATACAGATTTTCAAAATTTGAGGAAGAATATGAATAAAGTTTTAAAAACCTATGCCATAAAAAATTGAAGAGTTTAGAAAGAACCATCATTCTCTAAAGTGCACTGGTTCCAGATGGATTATGGGTAAATTCTAGTTTATTTTGAAGAAAAAGATCCTTTGCAAACATATACAAACTGTTTCAGAATATAGGGAGAAAAGTGAAAGCTAAACTATTCATTTCAAATTGCTAATTACATTACACTGTCAAAAATTTCAAGGAAGAAGAGAGTAAGAAAACTGTATACTGATCTTATTTAAAAATAGAAATATAAAAATTTATATAAATATTAACAAATCAAATTTATCAGTATGTTAAGTAGAAAATATACATACTCATTATAATTGTGCACTATTTATCCCAACAATACGAGAATGGCTTAGTAGGAAAAAAATTATCAAAATACTAAATATTGTTGTCAGAACAAAAATTTTTAAATGTATTAAGTAAATATACAAACAAAATTTAATAAAACTTTAATCTTTTTTTTTTAATTAGTGACTTAGCACTAGACAAGAACTTCTTCTCTTTTTTGGAGAGGTTTTTGCTATAGGGCACGTGCGCTTGCCAGACAGACAGAGACAGAAAGACAGAAAGCGAGAAATCACCCCTTAGGGGGGATGGCCATGCCGCAATCCCTTCTCCTCCATTCTCCTTTCGGGATCTTGGGCACACACGCACACACACCCGGCGTGAGTTTAAGCCACCGGTTCCGGGACTCAAACTGCGGTCAACTACATGGGAGTCCAGCGACATAGCCATTACACTAACTGCTGGTCCCGGACTTCTTCATTTGAGATGCATGTTTAACAGTAAACTTACAAATATCACACTTAAGGCTGAAATATTTTAAGCATTACAATCAGGAATAAAACAGAGATGTTTTCAGTTGCACCTGCTATTCAAATTACCTAGAAGTCTTAGTTATAGGCAACAAGAGAATAAAAAGAAACAAAGCATAAATATTGGGAAGGAAGTTATAAGACTATAATCATTTGCAAACAGTAGAATTACTAACCTAGAAAATCCAAAACAATCAACTAGAACTAACAAGAGTGCCACCAAACACATGATCAGCAAATGAGAAGGAAGAAAGAACAAGAGACAAGCATTCTCCTGCAACAGCAATAGCCTATTTAAATATGGCCATAAACAACACAATCTCTACTAATAACAAGAGCAGCAAACAAAAAAATGAAATACTATGAATATTTAAATTAAGATGTAAGGATTCATTCTGCCAGGCATCAAAGCATATTATAAAGTCTGTTACCTAACATAACATCTTGCTGAGGCTATAATATACAATAGCGATCCAAAAACAACTCACTATAATTTAATGTATGGTAAAATTATTATTCGAATTTTCAGAGGAAAAATGTGTCAATAATAGCATCAATTGTGTATCAATAAATAGGACTGACACAATAAGTCATCAATTTAGAAACAAAATATGGTACCTACCTCGCAACATTCTCAAAAGTAAATTATAAATAAATGATCTATATGAAAATAAAAACAAATTTTCAAATATTAGAAATATATATGAGGGCCAGCTGGTGATAGAGTGATTAAGGCAATTGGACCTCACATGGCCTATTGCCCAGTCTGAGTCCCAGATCTGATGGCTTGTGAAACATACCAGGCACATGTGCATGCATGTTCGAAATCCTGAGAGGATGGCAACATGGCCATCCTTCCAGGGCGGGGGGTGCTTTCTCACTTTCCCTCTTTCTCTCTCTGTCTCCAGCAAGTTCCTATCCCCTGTAGCAAAACTATATGTAAATGACTCTTTTGTTCATTTGCTTTTCTGTTTTTGTTATGTGAGAACATGGGGAAAACTATATTGTTAAAGAACAAACTCTAAAGAAATTCAATTTATTTGAACAAAGAACAATTCATGAATTGGGCAGCACCCTGAATCAGTAGGTCAGAGTGGTCCAATAGCATGGCAGTATGTATGGACAGGAAAAGGAAGAAAGATATCGAAGCAGCTTGGCTGGTTACAGCGTGCAGTTGTCTTACGTAGGTATGGTCTAACCAGTTGGCTGTGGCTGCTATGACTGGCTGTGCCTCAGTAACTTGTTATAAGAATATACTCTTAAGTTAGCTTACAGTTTGTTTACACACTAAGATAATTCACAGTTTACTATGTACAAAAGTCACATTGGGACCAGCAGTTAGCATAATGGCTATGTCACTGGACTCCCATGTAGTCGATCACGGTTCACGTCCCTGACCCGGTGGCTTAAAACTCACACCAGGCGCATGTGCGTGCATGCCCAAGATCCTGCGAGGAGAATGGAGGAGAAGGGATTGCGGCGTGGCCATCCCCCCTGGGGGGTGATTTCTTGCTTTCTGTCTCCCTGTCTCTCTCTGTCTATCTGGCGAGCGCACATACCCTATAGCAAAAACCTCTCTAAAAAAAGTCACGTTTAATTTAATTTAATCATATATATGTACAGGCTCATGTACAATGATAGCTGTAGAATTATGTGAAGGTACAACTAATAAAAATACCTATTAAGGAATTTTAAATAAACTCTCATTTGTATTATGTTATATCATACCATATGGCAATTTTTTTAATGAGGTAGACATGTTTCTATGCACAAAAGAAGATACATTATTGAGTTAAAAAAAAAGTTGCTGAAAAATACCTACAGACTAATAGCATTTAACATAGGGTGAGTGGGGAGACAGGAGACATTCTGAAAGAATATATACAAAATTAATAAGATAAGACTTTTTTTCTTTGGACAAGTTTTTGCTATAGGGAGTGTGCGCTCACCAGAAAGACAGAGAGAGACAAAGAGACAAAGAGACAGAAAGTGAGAAATCATCCCCCCAGGGGGGATAGCCTCGCTGCAATCCCTTCTCCTCCATTCTCCTCTCAGGATCTTGGGCACCCACATACACATATCCAGGGTGAGTTTAAGCCACCAGGTCCAGGACTCGAACCACAATCAACTATATGGGAGTCCAACGACATAGCCATTATGCCAATTGCTGGTTTAGATAAGACACTTCTAAAGTGGTAAGTGGAATCAGTAGGGGTGATTAAGGATTTTTGTTCTTGTTTGCTTTTAACTTCATCTATAAAGACTGAATTGTTTATAATAAGAATGTATTCATCTATCACTTTGTGCAAAATTATTAATTGTTTAAAAAGGAAGCATAAACCTAGCCTCACGTGGCTCACCCCCAAAGCAAGCAAGCAACATACCTGTGAAACAGCAAATGCACCTCTGTTGATCTTGTTCATGCTTCTGAGGATTCTTACAGCAATCCATATCATGGAATAAAAATCAATAGTCAATCTGGTGAAAGATTCTAGTAGGCAACTTCCTATAGTTCCACATAGTTTAGCAAATTGGGAGGCTGAAAAAGTAGAAACAGCCAGATGATTAAAGATCATGGCCTATAGATGGCGTGGTGGTTAAAGTATTGGGTTCCCACAAGGCTAGCTGTAGTTCGAGTCTAACACCAGGCTTTGAAAAATCACACCAGGTGCATGTGCATGTATGCCCAGAATCCCGAGAGGAGAATGGAGAAGGGATTTGTGGCATGGCCATTTTCCCCCACGTCCTTGGAGAGTGATCTCTCACTTTCCCTTACTCTGTCTTTCTCTAGTGAACACATGCACCCTATGACAAACAAAATTGAAAGAAAAAAAAAAAAAAAAAGGAATAACATTATCTTCGGTAATCTAGGAAGTAGTCCCTTGAAAGTTTCAGGAAGAAACTGACTTTGGGAAAGGCCATCCTTCATCCTGCAGGAAAATTCACCAGAAGGTCTTTTTAATTTTCTGATATATTTTAAGCCTTTCCATTGAACTTGGAAAAGATATGGAGATCATCAAATGTAAAATGTTTCAGCTGAGCAGGCTGTGTTCTCTTAAGTGATATAAATTGCGTGTGCCGTTTAACATATCTTTATCTCTGCAGATTGTATGCTACTAGGTAAATTTATCTTCCCTGTATGAAACCTGCTTGCTGTTTCTTGGAAGGTCCTGTGTTATTATTCAAGTCCATGCTCACCAAACAAGGAGACTGGAAAGACAGCTAGAAAAGATGCTCCGCCTTAACATTTTGTCACTGGAGAAGAGAGTGTGAAAAATAATTGGCCAAACCGTTACCTCTGCTGAACTATGAATGTTCCACATACGATGTTATTTAAGACTAAATAACCCAGAGATGTCGAAAGCACAGTAGTTTCTCCTTACCTTTGGAGGATACATTCCAAGACCCCCATTGGATACCTGAAACCATGAATAGGATAGGACTAAACCTTCTGTATACTATGGTTTTTTTTTTATATATATATGCACACCTATGATAAAGTTTCATTTATAAATGAAGTACAGTAAGAGATGAATAGCAATAAGTAATAGTAAAATATATAGAACAATTATAATAATATTCCAGCATCACCACCCTTGCATATCAGTGCCATTGTTAAGTAAAATGAGGATTACTTGAAGACAGCAGTACAATACCGTCACAGTCAACCTGCTGTACTAACCTAGACAGCTACTAAATGACTAACAGGCAGGAAACGTATACAATACAGATGGGCTGGACAAAGGGTGACTCACTTCCCAGGTGGGATGGGCCAGGATGGCACAGAATTTGTCATGAATACATTGTCAATGTAAACAATTACATTTTCATAGATAAAGTTAAAACCAAACAGGAATATAAATCCTTAATCACCCCTACTAATCCCATTTACCACCTTAGAGGTGTCTTATTAGATCCATATATATTCTTTCGGAATCTCTCCTTTCTCCCCACTCACCCTATGCTAACCACATATTAAAGTGTAGCATGATGCACAATGTTAAACTTATGAATTGTTTATTTCTGGAATTTTCCACTTCATATTTTAATGTTTAATATTTTAGTAGCACAAGTGACTGCAGGTAACTGAAACTGCAGACTGAGGAACAGTGGGTAAGAGGGGAACACTAGACTGGGGTCTGTCTACCAAGCTCTGCTGCCTTTGAGAAGCCTAAAGAAGAGACCGCAGCTCCACATAGATTTTGGCTTCTCAAAAGAAATGAGTAGAAACACGACATTCTAGTAAAAGAACACACTCTCATGAGCAGCAAAACTTGGGGCTTCTGAGGAGAAAGGGAAACTTCCATATCTCTGTGCTTCTAGAAGCTGGGGCTATACATTTAGAAGGACTCTCCTTGAAGTGAGGGCAGGGCCCTCTGTAACATGGACTTGAGACCCCTAAACAGTAAAACAACTCAGATCCATGCAAAGACTGACCGAACAGGGTGCCAATGTGGAGTAATCCGCACAGGAAAACTCTAACACTAGATTTATCTTTCTGTGTCTTTATTAATAATTGTCTTAGTCTTAGCAGTTAAGAGGTTAAAACAGGGCATTTATTAACTGTGACGGTCTAAGGCAATGACCCCAAGTTTCTGGAGTTTTTGGTGTTCTATATCTCGTTTGGGGGTTTATTTGTTTGTTTGCAATTCCCTAAAAGAATTTAGAAAATTAATGCACTTCTCATACCATTTTACATTAGCAATTAAAATTTTTTATCACACGTTTAGATAATTGCAAAGAGCATAGTTCTGTTATATTATAAATATTGGCATTTTGAGATAAAATATTACATCATTCATTAAACGTGTTCCACAGAATATTGAGATTTAATACATCACCTATTTAAAAAATTCATAAACAAGCTCTTTTTTAATAGTAAAAATTTTACATCACTTCTTTTTCTCCCTGAGCTCATATTTCCATTCCGCTTCCCCCATAGAATTTTATCATAATTTAAATTTCATGCTTAAAAGTATTTTATTGATCACTCTATTATAGTCTTCTGCAATGAAAATAAGTACATAACTGAAAGTGCATTTTATTTAATTTCCAGTGGCCATAAGGAGCTAAATGCTAAGGAATTTCTTTTGGATCAAGTTATCATTCCAATTTTTGTTTGTAAGTAATTTTGATAAGCAACTTTAAATATAAAAAGTAGGTTTGGGCAGGAAATGTATTTCTTAATGATATAGATGTGGCTAAAAAAATTAGTTCATATATACATGGATGAGCTTTGTTTATTGCTAGAGTGAGGCAAGATTTATCATCAATTTTATTCCTTTTTTAATATAAGCACCGAAATAACTGTTCATATATATGAGTAGATGCAAATGCAAGGAGCTTTATTATCATAACGTCCTTCATTTTCTTTTACTTCTGTACAAAACAAAAACATAGTGATCAATCAACAGAAAGTTGATTTAAATCATCTGTCCTCTGGCAACTCCATAACTTCAACCTCAGTTTTAACAACAGTGAAGATCTGGAACCACCTGAGTGGCAAACGTATCTACCAATCATGGCAGTCATCCACTGTCTGAACGCCAGCACTGTGCTTTGAGTGGCCCCTGGATACCGCTCCTGTCATGCCTTGGAATGCCTCTGCGGATCCTCAGAAAAAGACACAATCCAGCTAAAGAGCACACAAGTAGGCAGGAGCAGTAACACCTAAGGCGAGCTGGTCTGCAATGGATAAATGCCACCCACAGAATGGCAGAGAGTACCAGAGAAACAAGATGAGTAGCTGAAGTGGCAATAGTGTTCAGGGTATCTTCATGGAAATCCTTATCATTCCATGGAGATTCCCAGAAATACTTGGTGATAAAAACTGAATTTCAGTATTATAGGATCTCATAATGTGTTGTGCATGTAACCAAAGTGGCATCTGACTTCTAAATAACAGATAAAATGCAGCTGCCCCCCCCTTTTCTCTCATGAATCACCCAAAAGCAACAAGAAGAACAAAAAGGCTAACACTGTCTTCTATGAAACCATTTGATATCAGTAGCTCTGGATCTCATATATGAAGTGGGACTGCCATGTGCACTGAAGATTTTAAAGTCAGGATCTTAGGAAGATACCAAATCAAGATGCACGTGGATGCAAATAAGGAAAACAAAATAGCAAAGTTAAAGACCTTGGAATAAACTTAAACCAAAGCATGCAAAAGAAGAAAACCATATTGAAAAATATTCCATATTTTTAAGTAGAAAAATTCAGTTGACAGTACTATCAGTTCTTTGTTTGTTTGTTTGAGAGGCTTTTGCTATAGGGCACATGCACTCGCCAGGAAGACAGAGAGAGACAGAGAGACAGAAAGCGAGAAATCACCCTCCAAGAAGGATGGCCACACCGCAATCCCTTCTCTTCCATTCTCCTCTCAGGATTTTGGGCATGCACACACACGCGCCCAGCATGAGTTTAAGCCACCAGGTTCGGGACTTGAACCGCGGTCAACTATATGGGAGTCCAGTGACATAGCCATTATGCTACCTGCTGGTCCCGACAGTACTATCAGTTCTCCATTCATCTGTAATTTTATGTGATCCCTATAAAGCTATCACAGGTTTTGAAATTAGACAGGCTAGTTATAATCTCTATTATGACCTATGGGAAAAAGGAAAATCAAGCATATGAAGATTCTAAAAAGGGAAGATTAAAACAAATGAATCCTCTACTAGCTATTTAAATATATTATGAAGCTTGAATAATTAAAACAGTGTGGTACTAGTATCTGAATAAATATAATAACACAGACTGCAAAATCCAGGAATAGATAAAAAATTTTATACACACACACATAGAAATTATAATAAAGGTGAATTTGAACCAGCAGTTAGCATAATGGCTATGTCTCTGGACTCTCATGTAGTCGACCGTGGTTCGTGTCCCGGACCGGGTGGCTTAAAACTCACGCCAGGCGCGTGTGCGTGCGTGCCCAAGATCCCGAGGGGAGAATGGAGGAGAAGGGATTGTGGCGTGACCATCCCCCCTATGGAGTGATTTTTCGCTTTCTGTCTCTATGTCTCTCTCTGTCTGTCTGGTGAGCGCACGCGTCCTATAGTGAAAACCTCTCCAAAAAAACAAAACAAAAAAAATCAATGGGGAAAAATGGTTTATTCAACAAATGGTGTTGGGACATCTGGAAAATAAATCAGGAAAAAACACATTAGGGTTAATTCTTCATACCATGTGTCAGAAAACATTTCAAGCTGATCAAATATCTAAATTTTAGAACAAAAACCATAGACACACTTTAAAAAAAAAAAAAAAGTAAAAGAATACTTTTATCACCTAAAAGTTGCAAAGGTCTTTGTTCATGTGAAGAAAAATCCAAAAGTCAACAAAAGAAAATACTGATACATTCAACTCAGAAAAACAAAAGTAGATACATAGAAAACCCGATATAAATCAGAAGATAAACGGCAGACTTATTCAAAAAGCCTAATTGCTTTAGTATATAAAAAAACAATTGTAAACCCCAAAGGGAAGCAAACATAAATTAAGAGTATCAAACATTATAAAAGAACAAATCAAGTCCAGCCCCATAGCATACAGTTAAGGGTCTTCTAGGGATCCAGATTCCATATGGCTGACTGCACTGCAAATGCAGCCCACAGTAGTTTACAAAACACAGTGAGCATGTGTGCGAGCATGCCTGGGTGCCTCAGATCCTGCTGGGATGAGAAATGGAGAAACATGAATCGCAGCGAGACTAAACCAAGAAAGACCATGCTTTCTCTCTCTCTCTGGTCAGCACAAGAATCCTCTAATAAATAAATAGATAATTAGATGATACATAGATTGTATGTATATATATATATATATATATACATATATGTGTATATATATATATATATATACACATATATACATGAGAGAGAGAGAGAGAGAGAGAGGAAAACTAGGGGAAGAGGAAGAGGCAACTCTGGAAGTCATATGGGAGATGGGAGTTTGGTTCCTGGCACGGGAGACAGTGAGAAGGCTGGGGAGAGGACCAGGTATGAGACCCTGTGAGGTAATCTTTCTCTCTCTCGGAAGAGATAAACTTAAAAAAAAAATGTATTCTGAAAACTAAGAGTTACTTGATCCCGGTCCTAATAAAAAAATAATGCTAATCAGAACTACAAAGTGTGGTTTTGACCTGTTACATCAGTAAAGAGTGGCAAGTTTCAGAACTCACCGAGTTGCTCTATCAGTTTTGGAGTTATTGTCCCTTGATAATGAACTGTGTGGTGGTGGTGCTGGCATTTGCATGCCATATTCTGCTTTGTTCCTTATCTGGCTCTGCTAGCAGAAGAGTGGATGGTTAAGAGGAGGAAGGGATAGGGCCAGCAGTTGACATAGTGGCTTTCTTGCTGGACTTCCATGTAATTAACTGCAGTTCAAGTCCCGGACCCAGTGGCTTAAACTCATGCTGGATGCGTGTGCGTGCATGCCCAAGATCCTGAGAGGAGAATGGAGGAGAAGGGATTGCAGTGTGGCCATCCTCCCTGAGGGGTGATTTCTCACTGTCTGTCTTTCTGTTTCTCTGACAAGTGCAAGTGCCTTATAGCAAGAACCTCTCCAAAAAAATTTTAAGGAGAGGAGGAAGGGATTCCCTATTTTTATCAATATCACCTCAGCAACTCTTTTCACCTACAGAATCCATACTTAACCGCTGCAACTGCTGAATCTGGTTTGCAATTTTCCGATGCTTGTTGAGTCTGTCTGACCCCCCCCCCCCCGTCCCCACAGAGAACCATCCTGAGTTGGTCAGAGTTCCCTGCTCAGAAGCCAGGTTCCATCACACAGTCTCAGTCCTCCAAGCTTGCAGCACCCACTCAACTATAACCCCTCCCCCAGGGCAGTTTCAATGATGTTAGATTCTAAGTGCTGGGGTCGGCAGGTAGACTGGTGACTAGAGCACTGGAGATTGAATCCTGGACTCAGCGGCTTGAAACTCATGCTGGGCACATGTGCATGTGTGCCCAAAATCCAGAGAGGAGAATGAAAGAGAAGGGATTGCAACGTGGCCATCCTTCTGAGGGGAGGGTGATTTCTCGCTTTCTGTCTCTCTGTCCCTCCAGCAAGTGTAAGCGCCTTGTAAAAATATCTCTCAAAAAAAAAAAAAAGGGACCAGCAGCTAGCATAATGCCTATGTCACTGGACTCCCACGTAGTCGACCGCGGTTTGAGTCCCGGATCCGGTGGCTTAAACTCACGCCGGAGGCATGTGCATGCGTGCCCAAGATCCCAAGAGGAGAATGGGGAGAAGGGATTGTGGCGTGGCCATCCCCCGGAGGGTTGATTTCTCGCTTTCTGTCTCTCTGTCTCTCTCTGTCTGTCTGGCGAGCACACGCGTCCTATAGCAAAAACCTCTCCAAAACAAAAAAAAGAGTCTAAGTGTCAATAAGCTTAATAAGTTTTAATAATTTCAAGATGTTCCCTTACCCCTAAAGATAGGGCTGCTTTCTGATATCTATCTTAGTATTCTGTTCTTGCTTTAATTCTCTTCTTAAACAACTTTACATATAATTAACATTTTTTTTTTTTAAATTTGTCAGAGGGCATGCGGACTTGCTAGAAAGAGACAGAGTGAAGGAAAGGAATGAAGTACTCTCCCTAGTAGGGCGTGATCACATTGCAATCCCTTCTTCTCCATGTCTCCATTCTGCCAGGATTCTGGGCTTATGCACGTAAGTCCCCAGTATGCTTTTCAAGCCACAGGAGCCACGCAGTGGCACCCAGCTCCCTTAACACCAAGGTATCCAGCTCTCTCAACCACCAAGCCAGGGGGCTGGCATTAACAATTCTTAATATGAACCTCTGTGTTGAAATAGGTGGCTTGACTTCTGATTGGATCTTGATGGTTCAGTAGCCTAAAATGTAGAGACACAGGCAATCTCAAACATTATTGGAGGGAGTGTTGATATACTCTATCCCTGCTTCCCAACAAAACTGGAAATTGACCAGTAACTTTGGTTCTAGGAATTTATCTTATAGATTTCTTTGTATGTGTGTAAAATACTGTGTACAAAAGAAAAATAATTGTAGCTTTATGTATAAAGGCAAGAGATTGGAGGGTAAATTAAAAGCTCAGCAATAGGGGACCAGCAGGTAGAGTGATGGTTAAGGTGCTGGACACTCCCACATGGCCGACCACAGTTCAAATACCAGACCTGGTGGCTTGCTTTCTCACTTTCTCTCTCTCTCTCTCTCTCTCTCTCTCTCTGTGTGTGTATCTCTCTCTGGTCAAATTAACATAAATGAATGAATAAATAAAATTAAATAAATAATTATTTTTAAAAAAGCTCAGCAATAAGGAAGGGTCAAATAAATTATGATGTATTCATTGATGAAACACTTTACAGAAATTAAAAATAATCTTTAGGGAACCAGCAGTTAACGTAATGGCTATGTCGCTGGACTCCCACATAGTCGACCGCGGTTCATGTCCCGGACCCGGTGGCTTAAAACTCACGCCGGGCGCCTGTGCGTGCGTGCCCAAGATCCCGAGAGGAGAATGAAGGAGAAGGGATTGTGGCGTGACCATCCCCCCTGGGGGGTGATTTCTCGCTTTCTGTCTCTATGTCTCTCTCTATAGCGAAAATCTGTCTCTATGTCTCGCCCTATAGCGAAAATCTCTCAAAAAAAATTAAATTAAAAAAAATAGAAAATAATCTTTAAAAAGCTCTATACCAGGAAGCCGCGCGGGGCGCCCGGCGGAAGCCGCGCGGGGTGCGGGAGCTCATGCCCCCGGAGCGGCGGCGCCCCCCCACGCAAACAGGGC